>NC_137827.1:13580933-13589631 GCF_963921795.1 Nannobrachium achirus | reverse complement strand
CAGTGGTGGAAAAAGTACTCACCATTTTTGATGAGTAAAAGTATCAATACTGCAATGCAGAAATAAGTCCAGAATTCGAAATGTACTTGAGTAAAAGTACGAAAGTAGTGGCATCAAGATGTACTTGAAGTACCAAAAGTAAAAGTACAACATTTTTGAAAATTGCCAATCTACAAGCTCACAATGCGTCGCACCGCGACGCATTGTGAGCTATAGATCGGCTATTTTCAAGTAGCCAAGGTATACAATAGGGCTTAAGTGGTTAATGTATGTCTTATATTATAATTTATATCTGCAAAGTAACTAGTAACTAAAGTTTTCAAATAAATGTTGTGATCCAAGATGTAGTGGAGTAGAAGTAAAAGTATTGGAAATTGGAAATAGTGAAGTGAAGTACAAATACCTCAAAACTGTACTTAAGTACAGTACTAAGGTAAATGTACTTAGTTACTTTACACCCCTGCTTGCATCCATCCTTGTAGTCCCACTTCTCTTACTTTGGCTTTGCCGGGGCCGTGGCCCTTGACGTAGCCGGCCGGGGCCCTTGACGTAGCCGGGCCGGGGCCCTTGACGAGGAAGCCCGGGGCCCTTGACGAGACGGCGGTTACGGCCGTGCGCACGCGGCATAGCTATGGCGGCGGAGCGGAGCTTGCTCTTTGAGCCTCCAGAGAGTCAATGACGGGTTCAAGTGGCGGGTTGCAGGTGGTGTCAAACACGGCCTTAATTCTGTGTGGTTAGCGGCGTGCCGCCGCGCGCAGGACAGTGTCAACATGGATTAGGTTGACGTCTCAATCACAGCGTGGCAGGATGACAGGCAGGCTGCACTCCTGACAGCAACACCTTCACTCACAGTGGCATCATAATACTTACTGTACGGTTACACCGCCGCACAATAGGGATGGGACCATGATCGCTGTTATCGTTATCGTGTTGCGGAGATTTGATTTATTGTGAAATCGTCCTCCGTCGTGCACTGAGATCACGTTTAATTTGCCAAGCAGCATTTATGGTACCACTTAAACCCTCTGTGATTGGTAAAAATGGATCTGGAAATAACGTGTTGGTGATGTTTTGATTATCGCGATAATATCGTAAATTGCTGAAGATTTGTGTTAAAAAATACTTAGAAAACATTTAAAAAAATAGCAGATGTACAAGCTCGCAGAGTGTCACGAAGTGGTGTGCTGTGAGCTTGTACATCTGCTATTTTTGGAATAGACAACCCTGAAATCTAAAATGACACAGATGACACCTTCCTAGTTTTAATGGCTTAACTCTGAGAATGTACAAATGTGTGTACGGTTGTAAACTCACTTAGTAAAAAAAAAAAATGGATACATAAAAAAGATAAGACATTAAGATGTGACAGTGTATCTTTTGATGACGCTGTAGACTTGGATACATTTATTGTAAAAAAGAGGAATAACTGTGCTCTCATGTCCTTTTGTCAAGTAATTTGTTAATATTGTATACTTTAAAAAAAAACTTTTTCACCTCATATCTGCTGTGTTGCTTGTGGTCGTTGGCGCACTCAATTACAAGCATCAAGTTGTAGCATGCAGTTGAAATGTGTGTTACTTACCTCTCCAGCCTATGGACGAGAAACACAGACATCTATTATAGTCCTGTGGACGTCAGTGTTTGGTGAATACATTCATTTGAACACCAAACAATTAAGACAATATGAATTCCTAATTGGCAACATGATATTGAAAACTGAGTGGAAACACCCTGTTCATTTCCTCAAATCATGTTGAAATGTAGGAGTATGTTGATTTGTAAATAACAAATTAATTATTATTGATTATACTTTTAATTATTATTAAACCACTGAGAGAGTTTAACTACAATGTCGGTTCATGAAAATTGCACTGAGCATTTTAAGGCATCAGAAAATAGCGATAGTAAAAATTATTGCCACTGTGCCAAAGAAGCAATAGTGTTTTACATAGATAAACCATTTTGCTGAATAGCATTTACAATGCGGGGGGAATCCTCATCCAAAACTGTTACTTTCTCAAGCGCCGCATTTTCGAACTTGTAGATCTGCTATTTTTTATACGTTTGTGTGACACTGTAGTTTGATCAAGTAGGATATTAATTCACAAAAAATCTAAAAAAGTTAAAATATGTCGGGCAACAATATATACCGGTGCTTGTAGATCGTCTGTTTTCACTAGTTTAAATCATTTTAAAAACGATAAATACAAAACAAACGGTTTTGGACATACAAGGTTTCCACCCGACAACGACGATATATATACACATACATTGTATTTCTTTCTTCCAAAAGTCTCATCGTTCTCCTATAGCACAAGGAGACAACAAGACGCTTGCGAGGGCTGGGCGAGCAGCTTCTCTCAGCGTCACACGCTTGGTGTCAAGTGCTGCAAACAATATGCACTCTACTGCAAAGCACCGTTCAACTCCAGACGCGAGCGCACGCGGGCAGCTAGCTCCACACTGATTGTCGTGTGTCTCTCCCTCTCTTTGCACAAGACGGACTGCAACTATTTCTGACCGACAAAAGCTTTGTGTAACTCACCGTCGCCTTTGCCTTTTAGAAGCCGCTGTCTGTCTCTCTCTCTCTCCTCCTCCTCCTCCTCCTCCTCCTCCTCCCCCTTGTATCTACTCCGCACATCTGACTCGTCGAGGGTAGCAAACAAACACCGCTCTAACCCTGCAAGGCCCAGCGTTGCTTTTTGGCATCATTTTTTAAAACATTTTATAATTAGTTTTCCTGTTATTTTTTTACATTAACATCACCATTAAATCCTATTGTTTAGTATTACAATGCCATTGGCCACGATATTTGCATATAAATACCTACCACTGAGGCTGACATTCACACCTCCCAGAGAAGTTGAAATTCCAGCGTCTGGACGAACAACATCTCACTTTTTAACTGAAGCTATTCCTCACTAAAACATAAGTAAAATGCCTGTAATATTTTTTTCGTGATCATTAGAATGTCAAGAACATGTACATATGTTATTATTGTGAAACATATCCCCAAAATGCAAATTAGAGCATGATTTATGATTTATGATTTATGGCTATAAAATCTTACAAAAACATTATACATTTTTTTACATTACATTTTCCTGTGATTAGGACTCCTACAACACCATCTGATTTAAAAAAAAAAAAAATTTGGCCAGTAGAAATTAATTTGGGTCTTGCAGGGCTAAATAACTCACTCTGCTCCTCGTCTCTGTGTAGGCTGCCAATCAAACGGACAAGTGTACACTGTTCTCTGTGTTAGGAGAGCTCCGAGCCGAACTAATCCAGTAAATACGACAAAAGCCCCCCAACCTGAGAGAAATCCCATCTGGGGATCCTAGTCACAAAGCACAGGAGAGGGAAAGCCGGCGCCGCGCACATAGCAAATCTAATGACTCCAAAGCAGCCGTGAAGAGTCAAATCCCACGCTTTCCTTCTCCCGGAACAGCTGAGCATGGGGATGCAAAAACCCGCCGCAGCTAGCTACTGATGCTGTCTGGGGCGATGTGGTAGTGATTTACTTCTTGATTTACTGTGGAGGGAATCGTTTTGCCACTCAGGCAGTTAAACGGCAGCCATGCATGCAGCGCCGCTAAACCACTGTAACGAAACAAAAACGACGTTCTGTGAGACGAAAAGAACGTCGCTTGAAATTTATGAAAGCAAACGGATGTGATGGTTTCGTTCTTTTAGTGCGGGGACCGTCTTTCATGCGAGCAAAGTCTCGCCATCATCATCATACCAACGCATTGTCGAAAAACAAAAAGCCGCTAAAGACCAATTATTGAAACGTCCCCTACAAACTGGCGAGCTAGCTAAACATTGTCAACTCCAGCCAAATTCCCAATCTGCCTCTATTAATTAAGCCATTTAATCATCCACCAGACTAATTGCATAATTAAATCACTGCCTCCTGGGTGCCACTGATGTGCAGTGGGCAATCTGGCGCAAAAAACACCACTCATCAACAATGTGGGGCCGGTCGATAATGGTAATGGAACGGCTAAGACCACCGCGGCAAAACCCACCCAAGGACAGGCAGCTCCGCTCTGTAAACACAATGGGTTTATGGTTAACATTTACACTCTATTCTTCTATAATCTGACACACAGTAGAATGGATGCTGCAATAAGCATTTTTCTTTTTTATCCCTATCCCAGGAGTGGAATGTATTTAATAATTGCCCCAACTCCTCCCCCCCCCCCCCCCCCCTCCCCACACAATGCATCCTTTCTTCACATTGTGTGTCATGTTACATTTTATGCCATTTTAGACTTGCTTTAAAGTAAATTTCTGATTTTTTTATTGAAAAATTATATACATATATTTTTTTTTTCTTCTTTTTTCTTCTTTTTTTTCTTTTTTCTGTGTAGATATAGAGAGAAGTGGACAGAATTTAGCCAAGGATTCATTCGAGGTTCCACACGGTATGTTTATTTATCGATATAGTTACTTACATTCCAGGTTTTACAGTTAATAAAACGAACCAGTTTGTAAGAGGGGGAAAGAAATGTCTATAAATAATATGAATTTAATTTAATTTAACCCCTTTAATCAAAACCACAAATTGACAAACCGAGATATCATTCTACAAGCAGTACACACTCTCTCTAGTGGTAGAAACTTAACTAAGTAAATTTAATCAAGTACTCTACTCAAGTACAATTCTGACTGACTTTTACTTTACTCGAGTGTGTCCATTTCTTGATATACCTCAACTCTTACTCACACCATAATTATTTATTGTATTATTGATATATTTAACCTTAGAAATGATAATGTATTATTACAGGTTGAGCTCTATCCAGTACACAGCCAGCAGTACATAAAGTAATTAAACTCAGCCCCCACCGTTACCAGCTGCAACATTAAAACAAAACATTACTGTATTGCATATTATTATTGCCGTCCTAATAACATCATTGTGTGAAATGTGCCATTACATAATGAGTAACTACTTGTGATTTGTACTGTATAGCAAGGGTTCTCAACCTTTTCAGCCCGCGACCCCCAACATAATCATATTTTAACTGGGGACCCCCCCCCCTCCCCCACCCTGACGAGCACTAAGAGTTGAGGCATTACATTTTGTATAACACGGTTCTATTGTGAAAATAGCAGATCTACATGCACAGTTGCGTTGTGAGCATGTAGATCGGCTATTTTCACAATTTCTGCCAGGAATATTTGACAATTTGGCCAATGTTTAATTCGTTATTTTAGAGGTTTATAAAAAGTTTTAAAATGTGCAGATACCCTCTATACGCTAAAACTTGATGTTGGCTTGTGTACTGTTGAGTGAGAAAACAATTTTTCACATTAAGCCAATCATCCCCCCCAAAATAATTTGGAGACCCCCCTGGGGGTCCCGACCCACAGGTTGAGAACCACTGCTGTATAGTATAGTAAAAAAAAAAAAAAAAAGTAAACGCAAATTAACAACAGAGATGTCATTGTGCGGGAGAAAAGATAACCCCCCCCCCCCCCCCCCCAATCCAAACACAACAACAGGCCCGGGAAAGAAACAAGTCCTCCAGTTTTTTTAGCACAATGGTTTGGTCAGCCGCCGCGCGTGTGCCCATCGCTAACCGACACCTTGTGTGTTGGCAGCGCCGCCGCCCAAACGACCCACTCGTCTTGCACACAAGGCTGGGTTTCTCTCCAGCCAAGTGTTTAAGCTATTTAGACCGGGAACCTCAAATCAGTGTCGCTTTATATTTGAACCACTTTAACCATTATGTTATGCTTTAACTATTACAAAAATAGCAGATCTACAAGCTCACAGCGCGGCACCGAGTGCCGCGCTGCGAGCTTGTAGATCTGCTATTTTTTGAAAAATCGTGAATATTAATTTGTGCATTTGGATATTTTTTTTACCCGATTCTATAAGTGTCTTCTAAATCCTACATCTAAATCGGTGGTTCTCAAACTTTTTTCAGTCAAGGACGCCTAAAATTACATGTATTTGGCCGCGGACCCCCATCTCAAGATATGTTGTTCCAGGGACCACCCAGAAGCAAATATTTGAGTTACAAATGTTCCCTTTTCGGGGGGGCGCCTGCTGGCCTACTGGTCCAGGCGCATACCACATAAGGCATTGCCACATAGGCATTGATGCCTGACGGCGTCGCCGGTTCGATTCCCGATCCGGACGACCTTTGCCGCACGTCACTCCCCGCCTCTCCCCACATTTCCTGTCAGTCTACTGTCCTATCGAATAAGGACATAAAAGCCCAAAAACAAATCTTAAAAAAAAGAAGAAAAAAACGCTTTTCAAATATTTTCAAAAATAGCAGATCTACAAGCTCGCAGCGCGCCACTCGGTGCCGCGCTGTGAGCTTGTATATCTGCTATTTTTCAATGGTTAACTTTAGGCCTAAACGGTTTAAATTCCTGAACAGCCTCCAGAAGAAATTAGTATGTAATGGTCACACTCTAGCAAGAAGAAAGAGCCATTATGTCTTCCCTGCACCGACTGTACTTGGCTTTCATTTGTGAGCTAAATGGAACTGCGCGTGAAGGTGAGAGTTCAGTAGCCATTCAAGTATTTGGCTTTAACTGGCTCCAGCACTCTTGCTTTAAGCCACTTAGGCCTATAGACTTATTGAATGCTTTAGCCGTTGAAAAATAGCAGATATACAAGCTCGCAGCCTATTTTGAAAAATCTTGATTTTTTTGTTTTTGTTTTTGCAAGTCTTTGAATATATCTTTTTGAAAGAGAACATTTGTCTGGAATCGTGAAAAGTTAACTAAAATATTTGCTTCTGGGTGGTCCCTGGAACAACATTATATTGGTCTGTGGCCAAATACGTGTACTTTTGGGGGTCCTTGACATGAAAAAGTTTGAGCACCACTGATTTAGAAGAAGGATTTAGAAGACATTTATAGAATCGGGACAAAAAAAATATTCAGACTTGCACAAATGTTCACGATTTTTCAAAAATAGCAGATCTACAAGCTCGCAGCGCAGCACTCGGTGCCGCGCTGTGAGCTTGTATATCTGCTATTTTTCAATAGCTAAAGTGTAAAATAATGGTTGAAGTGGCTAAAATCTAACTTAACACAGATTTGCGTTATACCGGTCCAAACGGCTTAATTCAAGCAGAAGGACAAGTATGAATAATCGCTCGGGATAAGACTCATCTAAACCACTGGAAAGAGCCCCCCCCCACACCCCCTCCTACTACCCCCCCACCCCCCCACTCGTACCCTGTCCTCAAAATGGCTGCAGAAGCTTAACGACCGAACGCCGTTTTACATCATGCCTTTTAATTCACAATTTTTGCCAGCTCTCGTCGCGTTGCTATCTGATGTTGGCTCGCTCGCTGCACAGCGCACACTGTGTTATTTCCATGCAAATCCCTCCTCCCCCCCTCCCCCTGCACACACACACACACAAACACACATGATTCCCAACACGTCTCTCGACTGGTTCTAATTTCACATTTGTTTATCGGGGCTAGAGAAAATAGCGAGGGGAAAAAATTGGGTAGCTTTAATCAGTGTAAAATAGAAACGCAAACCATCCCGTGATTATAAATCCACCGAGTCTGACAGGCAGCAACACTCGTGCGTGATTTCATACTTGATTGCGCATTGTGTCGCGTACCAAAAATAATAGCTGATCTACAAGCTCACGGTGCAGCGCAGCGCGACAAGTTGTGAGCTTGTAGATCAGCTGTTTTTGGTGAGTGACACACACACGCGTGCCGCGACACCGGCAAGCAACTAAGATAAATCGATAAATCAGAGGTCTTCAACAGGGGGTCCGGGACCCCAAGGGGGTCCTCAGAGTTACTACAGGGGGTCCGCCAAATCTATGTGTGATCATGTTTGATCACTTGAAACCCTAGCATCCCTATATTCTTAGTGGAACATTAACCATAAAAAAATTGCAGATCTACTAGCTCACAACGCCTCGCAGCGCGAGGCGTTGTGAGCTTGTAGATCAGCTATTTTATTGGCACAGAGGTTTGGTGTAGAGGGAAAAGAAGAGCAGACTAGTAGGTATTGACAGTTCAAGTGGTTGAATATATGACAATACACATTTATCCAACCTACACAGATGATAGTGCTGTCAAGTCTAAACTGTTTAAGAAATAATCCATGTGCATTTGCAACACAATCTGATACCATATTTTAGTTGGGGTCCCTCCCTGCTTCATCTCTCTCAGAGCTAAGGGGTCATTGGCCTGAAAACGTTGAAGACCCCCCTGCTATAAATCAGGCGTCAGGATTGAGTCAGCGGAACCGCGACGGCCCTCGGCCGTGCCGTAAAGACAAAGAGACCACACCCCGGTTGACACTGTAGGGACCGGTTGTAAAAGGATAAAATGTCTTTTGTTAGGCCCCATAATACGCGGGGAGCGAGCGGTTTATTCGGTAGCGGGAGGAGCACTGCGGCCAAAAAAGCGCTAATACCCCGGCCCCAAGGGTGTTCATCTCATGTAATATATGCGCCGGGCTAATTTATTACCGCCACCTCTAATTTCCATTTCTTGTGCTTGGAGTTGCCTTGCTAATTACAGATACCCCCCTCCTCCCCCCTTTTAACAATTTTTTCCCTCCCCACGTTTCATAATTGCAAATCTGCATTCAGGGGGCCGCGTCGTTGCAAATGAGACGAGGCCTCGGACGTTTTTGGCATTTCGCGGACCCCGCCGCGCCCCCCAGGTGAGTCCGTCGCACACCCGCT
>NC_137827.1:13505933-13575933 GCF_963921795.1 Nannobrachium achirus | reverse complement strand
TTGTATATCTGCTATTTTTCAATAGTTAAAGCATAAAACAATGGTTGAAGTGGTTAAAATCTAACGCGACTCGGGGGCGCGTTCCCGGTATTTGAGGGTTAATACGTCTTCATTACGGTTTTTTTTTCTCTCTCTCTCTCTCTCTCTCTCTCGCTCCTCTCTCTCTTCCCTCTCCAAGCACACACCAAAGATTCCCCGGCGCTAATGATTTTGCGGGTATTAAAGAGGCAGCCACTGCTGTCACTCTGGATATGAAACAAGAAAAACAGATTATTGTGGAGATCACCCACTGTGAACACCCGAACGATACTTAAAATATAATGACGTTCTTAACAACACTCATTAAGGGAACGGCACAGCACTGGAAAGTACAATGCTCTCCTCCAAGGAGAAAAGCCAAACAGATTTCAAATTAGAGCATAAAGCAGACAAGGCAATCAGTTTGGGGATGAAAAACGCTAAAAAAGAAACGAGAGGGAAAACAAGAAGATGGAAGCCGAAGCATTTGGCGTGGTCGGTAATATTCTGAATGCAGTTGACATTAGCTCAAACTTGCCGCACATTTGGCCGGCGTTTATTGATTCTAATTCTGCATCGTTTGTGGGTTTGTTATCATAGATAAAACACACGCGCACACACACCACACACCACACACACGCACATCCACAGGAGATGCAATCCCCTACAGTAAGTTGCCGTAGCAGATGTCTGTTACCTACTGTTTGTCTGATGTGCTGTGAGCGAGCTGTCGACGCCAAGACCCATCAAATCAGCGGGAGAGGGATTATTGTTTCCCGTGTGTTGTTCACATCAAAAGTCTTGTGTAATCGAATGAACGTACATCTGTTAAACCCATTTAGAACGGGGTACACATTTTGTGTATCACTATTTTATGATTTAACAAAATAGCAGATCTACAAGCTCGCAGCGCGGCACCGAGTGCCGCGCTGCGAGCTTGTAGATCTGCTATTTTTGAAAAATCGTGAAAATTAGAATTTTGACCCGATTCTATAAGTGTCTTTTGAATCCTTCTAAGGTTTTTTTGAAAAACCTGTTTCTATATGTCAGCAATCTGGCTAGCCATCGTCAAAGAAAAAGGTCCTTTTCACTTAAATGGAGCTCAGTTAGTCTGTTCTTGAGAGACTACTATGTCAGTGGTTCTCATACTTTTTCCATTGGAAGTACCCCCTAAAAAATGATATTTATTTGGCCACGGACCCCCATCTCAAAATATTTAGTTCCCAGGGACCACCCAGAAGCAAAATTTGAGTTACAAACATTCGCTTTGAAAATACATATAGTCAAAGATTTGCACACATTTGCACACACTTTCTCAAAAATAGCAGATCTACAAGCTCGCAGCGCGGCACTCGGTGCCGCGCTGTGAGCTTGTATATCTGCTATTTTTCACTGGTTAAAGCATTCAATAATAATAGGCCTAAATGGGTTAAACCTTATTTTGACGCCCTGCTGAAAATAATTTTCAACCGTCGTTGTAAACGGGGAAAAGAGTAGTTAATGCATGCCATCCTTGAAACGACATTATATGTGCCGTCGTTGACAGATGCTCTTTTTTTATTTGGCCAGTTTAAACTAAAGTATGCTACGTACACCAAGTTTACTTTTCACAGTTAAGATGCCTTAGAAGAGGGGTCTTCAACATGGGGTCCGGGACCCCTAGGGGGTCCTCAGAGATACTACAGGTGGGCCACCAAATCTTTGTGTGATATGGGGCTTTTAAGCTGTGACATCATTTTGTAGTCAGACCTCCAAGCAGATTTATTGTCAATATCTGTCCCTCGCTGTTTCAACAGATCCGAGACAAAAATAATAACTAAAGTATAATTCTACCACTTTCCTTTCAACAACAAAGAGAAGAAAAATTAGTAAATAGTAAAAAGATTCCCTTTTTTTGGGGGCAAAAGTTCTCTTCCTACAAAATGATGTCAGACTTGACAGCCCCATAGGATCACGTTTTTTTACATTAACCACTTGAACCCTATAGCATCCCTAATTCCCTATTCTGAATGGAACATTACCCAAAAATAGCAGATCTACAAGCTTACAACGCCTCGCAACTCGAGGCGTTGTAAGCTTGTAGATCGGCTATTTTTGTCAAAGAAGAGCAGACTAAAGTAGTTGACGGTTCAAGTGGTTAAAATGTCTGAAAATACACATTACTCCAACATGACGACTGTGCTGTCAAACACGTCTAAGCTGCCTAAGAAATCTATGAAAATCTTTCTTCTGCAACACAATTTTATACAATATGTAGTGGGGGTCCCTGCTTCATCTCTCTCTCAGCTAAGGGGTCCCTGGCCTAAAAAACATTGAAGACCCGTGCCTTAGAAAGTTTCATTCACATCAGTGAGGAAGTTGCCCACTATAAAAGGAACTCGTCGCGGGGCCTATAATTTCCCCTCTCGGACGCGGTGGTGAGAAATGGGAGAAAGAAAAGACGCGCGCGCGCGTGTGTACAAAAAACAAACGATAAAGGGGAAGTTAACGTCTCCATAATTGAAGCGTTTGTTACAGCGTTGCGTTCCTGAATGGGAGAGGGAACTGTAGCGACACAGTGTGATTGTTCGGCAAGCAGCAAGCCCGCCCGCCCCGGCCAAAACGATTCTTTGTCACCCGG
This sequence comes from Nannobrachium achirus, assembly GCF_963921795.1. Taxonomy (NCBI): domain Eukaryota; kingdom Metazoa; phylum Chordata; class Actinopteri; order Myctophiformes; family Myctophidae; genus Nannobrachium; species Nannobrachium achirus. The sequence goes on along the minus strand of NC_137827.1, from coordinate 13,573,295 downwards.
GCGTAAATAACATAGTGTTGATTGTTCTGTCAAAGTTAATCTGACAGCCCACAGGGATGCACTCATTTATCTAATGACAGAGTTTCTATGGCGACAATCGATGCCTCCAGTTAACGTGGGGGGGAAGGGGGGGCTACTCCACTGTCGAGACACATACAATACACAAGACACAATAAAACACATGTTTTCAAAGTGGGGGGGGGCGGCAGTAGGGGGGATGGGGGATGGGGGGGAGAGCTTGCCAGGTTAATAAACCAGACCGAACACAACAACACCCCCTGGCGGTAGTGGTGTTGTAGTACGGTCTGGCACCGATCCATTGAGATTCTATTTCCTCAACCAGCTTCAAGGGTTGGCCAATCAGGGTTGTATGCTTGGGTCACGTGGTTTCTGTAGGCTTGAGGCACGTGGTTTGGGGCAAACCCCAGAAATGAAAACTCTTGCTGAAATCCCAGACTCTTCCCAAAACGAAGTGTGTGATAAAGGTTGGCAACGCCAGGCAAGGGGAGAGCAACCTGGAATCCATTTTTAGGTACAGTAATGACATTTAAACAGTCAAACATTTTCAAAAATAGCAAATGAATAAATAAATAGATTAAGTCCCCCCCCCCCCCCCCCCCCCCCCCCCCCCAACACATTTATCGTCACTGTGGGGCAGAAATCGTATCTCCCAAGTTTCAAATGTGTACGTTTCTTTCGCAAAGTAAAGCCCTGCTTCATCATACAAGGCCGTCGCACAAAGGTAGTGAAAACAGCAGATCTACAAGCACGCAACGCCTTGCGGTTCGAGGCGGTGTGTGCTTGTAGATCGGCTGTTTTCACTACCTTTTTGCAACAGCCTTGCAGTTGATAAATACAAAACGAAGAGTTTTGGACACACAAGGTTTCCACCCGACAACGACGCTATGTTGAGAATGTAGTAATTGATCCAAAGAGTTAGAAAGTAAAGGGCCGCCTACAACTCTACTATACAATTCTTAGGATTGAAAATGACCTAAAGACTACATCTCCCATGAGATGAAAGCATGCGTCTGAATCACATCACCGCCAACATAATCATTGTGTTGCACCGGATTTCTTTTTTCTTTAAGAGAGTAGCGTTGTGTGGCGTGTTTCAGTGAGGACGGACGGTGAGTGACAGGACTTGCTACAGGAGTTTCCAACGCTATACTTTCGGGCACCGCCGCAGAATTAATAAAATGGTCTCCAAACACAGATGTTATCAAACTACCGGTAAATATCATAATCGTTAGCCAGTTCTTGTAGGATTTATAACAACTCTGAGATCACGGGGATAACGAAAGTTACGTCAATACGACAGTCCTCTATCCATGACTCATCTCCAGTCATTGCGATTCTCCATACATCTGGCCAGAGGTGTAACCTGCAAATGTAAACCCTACCAGGTGGTTTGGACTGTCCTTTTGAAAAGCATTTATTTCTGCAGCGTATAAAATCCATAATGTACGTGTAATGCTGGGGTCACTGTTATTACTGCCGTGTGATCCATATCCTCTTAGATGCTACTAGGCAGCATTGAGAAAGTGCTGTTTAATATTCACCTATAACCACTTAAACCCCAGCATACGTATATTGCGGGGAAAGCTTTCGCTGAAAATGGCAGATCGACAAGCCCAAAGCGCGGTGTGCTACGTCGATCGTCTATTTTCAGCGAAAGCTTTGCCACAATAACAGAAAACTGAAAATACACTAGTACAGAGCCCTGTGGGATTCCGCTCAACCATGTGGGGTTCAAGTAGTGTCCTTTCATTTCATATACATTTCATTTACATACATAGTTCTACAGCATGCTGTACTACTAGCATGGCCAGACTTAATATGCACACTGCCATATTGGTCTGGTTTCCAGGCTAATGCTGTACTACTGCAGGTCCAGCAAGATAACTCAAATATAAACAATATTTCTACGTGTTTATTGATGTATAGATTGTAGATTTAGAGCATGCATTGCTGTACATGCATTTTTTAAAACCCCAAATGCATACGACCCATTCTGAGATGGACAGTGGGACTATACGAAGAGACAAATGAACAGACTGTGACTTTTGTATTAAGAGGCGGTGCCATAGTTTTGTACTTTTTCTGGAGGTTGACAGTATTTCATTAGAACCCCTGGTGTGGTTGTTATGAGCAATTATGTATTCCCTTTGTATTTTGGGTTTCTTCCTCGAGGCTGCCACCTTGTGGGTCAAAAGTGCCGATCAAAAAACACAGAGTGACATCATATAATCATCCCCTCCCCTTTTACCATTCACCCAACACTGTGGGTGTGGCTAACTTCAGCTGGGTTTAACTCTTTCTGTACACGCAAAAAATCTCCCTCCTAGTATAATCATAATACCTGATAATCATGGGGGGGTCATGGCACCCCATCTTTAAAGGGAAACTGTGTATTTCTGGGCAGTGCCAGCCGCTCCAACACTTGACCGAGTGTGGATGCGTGTCCATATGTCTGTCCGTGTCCGTACGGCCTCAACAGCTGCAGTACCACTGGGTGACTAACCTTCAAGTGGCGCTGTTGAGCAGCCTTTCGAATTCCGGAGCGTTCAATTCAATTCAAAGGAGCTTTATTGGCATGAGAAAACATACGTTTAAGCAAGTGTCAAAATATAATAAAAACAGTTTAAGTTAAAACGGGGAACATATTTACAGTTGGAGGAGGTACAGCATTGGTTTAAGCAGAGTTATGTTACATTGTTTCGTTATATACATGTAATATATACAGGGTATAAAGCTTCTTGAAACAAATAGCAATCTTTTGCAGTCACTTTGGGACAATTGGCAACATTTCTTTCTCAAAACTATTTGAATACCGTAGTATACTATACCAAATAGTTTATATGTGTAGTAGGTCTATATCTATACTATACTATCATACTATCAATGAAGCCCCACATAAAATAAAAAGAAAATAACGAAAAACAAAACAATCATAAGCGAAGTTTTCCGTTAGCAGTTTACCTGCACCTCAGACAGACATGTCACTACGTTGTCTCCCCTTTAACTTCCAAAACGCGAGCGCCGCCGCCTGTCACGCTGTTGTTTTTGCCTCCTTTTTTTGAAACGAGGACATGGAGAAAGGCACCCCTATCCGTGTCAGCTTTAACTAACGTCCAAGCGTCCTGATATCCTGACAGCGCGTCTGAAAGCGCCTACGTGCCCGCTGAGAAACCCGGAGGGATGGGGGGGGAAGGAGAGGGAGAGGAGAGAGAACTTTGACAAATATCATCCATAACATTAACCCATTTAGGCCTAGAATTATTGAATGCTTTAACCAGTGAAAAATAGCAGATATACAAGCTCACAGCGCGGCACCGAGTGCCGCGCTGCGAGCTTGTAGATCTGCTATTTTTGAAAAAAAAGTCGTGAAAATGTGTGCAAATCTTTGGATATGTGTATTTTCAAAGCGAACGTTTGTAACTCAGATTTTGCTTCTGGGTGGTCCCTGGAACTGAATATTTTGAGATGGGGGGGTCCGTGGACAAATAAATATCATTTTGGGGGTCCTTCACATGAAAAGGTTTGAGAACCACTGACATAGTAGTCTCTCAAGAACATACTAACTGAGCTCCATTTAAGCGAAAAGGACCTTTTCTTTGACAATGGCTGGCCAGATTGCTGACACAGAAACATAGGTTTTTTCAAAAAACCTTAGAAGGATTCAAAAGACACTTATAGAATCGGGTCGAAATTCAAATTTTCACAACTTTTCAAAGATAGCAGATCTACAAGCTCGCAGCGCGGCACTCGGTGCCGCGCTGTGAGCTTGTATATCTGCTATTTTTCAATAGTTAAAGCAGAAAACAATGACACAAAATAATGTGTACCCGTTCTGAACGGGTTAAAATGGCCCCGCCATTGTCATTACGGACAGAGAGATTAAATTCACCTCATCACACGTGAGTGTGACAGGTGCGTCAATGGGCCGGTGCCAAGCAGCCCCAGCCGAGGAGATTAGCGGGGCACTGATATCATTATTTCCGCCTATCAGGGATTCAGCAGGGAGGCAATTGTAATTTCTGGGGCCTTATTAGTCCCTCACTCTGCGGAGAGAGAAAAAACCTCGGCGATAAGTCTGACTCTGACAGGCGGGCATTGGAGCACCAAGTGCTCATTTGCTAAGTGTCACTGTGACACTTAGCAAATGCCAGTGTGTGCCTCTGTCCCCGGTAATCCAGCCTAATGGAGGTTAACTCCCAAAGACCGGGAAAGCGCCCGAGTAGTGTTAGATCTTAATCACTTTTATGCTTTAACTATTGAAAAATAGCAGATATGCAAGCTGCTATTTTTGAAGAATCGTGAAAATGTGTGCAAGTCTTTGAATATCTTTGACGCGATCTTTGACCCGACTTCTAAATCCTTCCTCTAAATCGGTGGTTCTCAAACTTTTTCACGTCAAGGACCCCCAAAATTACATTTATTTGGCCGCAGACCCCCGTCTCAAAACACGTTGTTCCAGGGACCCCCAGAAGCAGAGATTTGAGTTACAAAAGTTTGCTTTGAAAAATACATATTGAAATATTTGCACACATTTTCACGATTTTTCAAAAATGGCAGATCTACAAGCTCGCAGCGCGGCACTCGGTGCCACGCTGTATATCTGCTATTTTTCAATAGTTAAAGCGTTAAATAATTCCAGACCAAAATGGCTTAACGCACAACACAAAGAGGTCCTCATCAAACCATCAAAACAATCCAACACATTTGCATTTGTAAGTTATAAGAGCGAGAGAGAAAAAATATATACAAATAAATGCCAATTTCTTCCTTTTTTTTAGGTGGTTAGTTGTGGAGATTAAGAGGAGGAGTCGTGGAGGGCCCGCCCAGGTGGGGGGTCGATCTGGCCCGGCTGACATCATCATGGCACGCGAGGGGCAGAAATATGCGGGCACTGGGCAGGGTATGTACACTAACACACCACAGGCACGTGCACACATAGACCTCAAAGGGGGCTTGAGCCCCTGCCCCTTTTATCCATCTGTAAAAAAAGTGCCCTCTCCAGACCACAAAATGCAGTTTTTACCATGGTAAAAGAAATTGATTATGCCTAGTTCAGTGTAGGGGTAGGCAATATAATCAATATGGCAATACATCACGATAGTTTATTTGCCAATACTGTATCGATACTTCCTGCCATAGTATTGCGATACTTTGAGGAAAATAAAATATGTTCCCATTAGGGGTGGATATTGGCAAGAATCTCACGATGCAATACATATCACGATACTTGGGTCACAATGCAATAGTATCACGATATATTGTGAATCTTTGCGATACGATACTATTGCGATACTATTGCTATATATCAGCTTTAAAAGCTGAAGGCGCTGCTCTAATGTTGTTGTTTTCGCCGTTCGCAGCCATTTTCTCGAGAGACCTCACTTACTGAACCGTGGGAAGGGGAAGTAGCTACTATAGTACAGCGACATCTAAAGGCAGCGGAGTGTCAGGACCGGACTTCTACCATTGGTTCCTATTCATGGGAACATATTTTATTTTCCTCAAAGTATCGTGATACTACGGCCTGAAGTATCGATACAGTATTGGCAAATAAACTATTGCGATGTATTCCTATATCGATTATATTGCCCACCCCTAGTTCAATCAATCAATCAATCAATCAATCTTTATTTATATAGCACATTTCATACAGCGAGTGCAGCCCAATGCGCTTCACAGATCAAAATACATTTAAAAGCAATAAGGAAAGGAGAAGAAAAAGAAAAACTATTTCACATAAATACCTATAAATACATATATGGCATATAAACATATACATATATATAAATATATATAAACATATGAATATAAAACAGATACAAATACAGACATGAGAATAGAAACATAAAAAAAAAAAAGAAATATATGAGAGCGAAATAAAAAGTAAAGTAAAACCTATGTAAAAGCAATGCTAAAAAGGTGAGTCTTTAGATTTCGCTTAAAACTGTCAATGGAGTCTGTGAGCCGCAAATTTACAGGCAGGCTGTTCCATAGAGTAGGGCCATAAAAACTGAAGGCAGCTTCCCCGTGTCTCACGGTTTCTGGGGTAGGTACTTCTAAGAGACCGGTGCCCGAAGACCTAAGTGGTCTACTAGGCACATACGGAGATAGTATTTCAGTTAAATACACAGGTGCGTTTCCATTTAATGCTTTGTGAACCAGTAAAAGAACCTTAAAATCAATTCTAAAACGAATAGGCAACCAGTGGAGTGATTTTAAAATGGGTGTGATGTGTGCTCTCTTTCTGGTTTTTGTTAAAACACGTGCTGCTGCGTTTTGGACTAGTTGTAGCCGAGAAATGTCTTTGTTTGGCACACCAATTAGGAGAGCGTTACAGTAGTCTAACCTACTAGTAATAAAGGCATGCATTAGCCTTTCTGTGTCGGCCTGGGAGAGGAAGCAACGGACTCTGACAATGTTTCTAAGATGGTAAAAAGATACTTTTGTGATATTACTAATGTGGGCTTTAAAATTCAGATTAGAGTCAAGTATGACTCCAAGGTTCTTGACCTGGTCCTTATTATTTAGTGCACATTGTTTTAATTTATCAGAGACTAGTTTTTTATTTATCTCATCCCCGATAATTAGGATTTCAGTTTTATCTTTATTTAATTGCAAAAAATTATCTGACATCCAGGAGTTTATGTCAGAGATGCAATTTATTAACGTATCAATGGGGCTAAGATCATTTGGGGATACAGAAATATAAAGCTGTGTGTCGTCAGCGTAACTATGGAAATCTATATTGTGCTTCCTGATAACATTGCCCAGTGGCAGCATGTAAAGATTAAAAAGCATTGGGCCCAGTATGGAGCCTTGGGGAACCCCACATGTCATCTCCACTTTATCAGATGCATGATCACCCAATGCCACAAAAAAGTCTCGCCCTGTCAGATAGGATCTCAGCCATTTAAGAACCGTGCCAGTAAGACCTACACGACCCTCAAGTCTGTCCAGGAGGATGTTGTAATCTATTGTGTCAAAAGCAGAGCTTAGGTCGAGAAGAACAAGGACAGACAACTTCTTGGCGTCTGCACTCTCTCTCAGATCATTTATAACTTTGACTAGGGCTGTCTCTGTGCTATGGTTAGCTCTAAAACCAGATTGAAATAACTCAAACACATTGTCCATACTTAAAAAATCATATAGTTGATTAAAAACTAGTTTCTCTAAAATTTTACTTAAAAAGGGGAGGTTTGATATGGGCCGATAATTACTAAGTAATAGACAATCCAGATTGTTCTTTTTAATGATTGGTTTGACTATGGCAGTTTTTAGTGATTTTGGGAATGTGCCTGTGAGCAGGGAATGGTTGATCAAATCTAAAAGTTCTCCAGATAAACAGTTAAAAACAGTTTTAAAAAAGGCGGTGGGAATAGGATCAAGATCACAGGTGGAGGATTTTAATCCAGTCACCACTTTGCTGACCATTTCAAGATCCACTATTGTGAAGTGGTCTAAAGTGCTTTCACTGTGTGCAGGAGAAGGTTCATTAGTGTTTAATGACCTGGGGGTTATATTGGATCTGATTGTTATGACCTTATCTCTAAAGTAGGCTGAAAATTCGTTGCATTTAGTGGTAGAAAAGAAATTACTAGGATATTGGGAAGGGGGGTTTATCAAACTGTCAATGGTGGAAAAAAGTATTCTAGGGTTATTTTGATTTTTTTGGATGAGTTCTGAAAAATGTGATTGCCTAGCCTCTCTAATGGTCGTGTTATATTTCTTCTGCTGTTCTCGAAAAATGTCATAATGAACTTGTAATTTAGTTTTCCTCCATGTACGCTCGGCTTTGCGACAGTTTCTTTTTTGTTTATTCACCAATTCATTTCTCCACGGAGGCTTCCGCTTGGAGGACATCTTTTTATATTTGGTGGGTGCTACAATATTGAGCGTTGACCTTCATTTATCGTTAAAAGTAGTCGCTAATTCATCAACAGATGAGGGCCGAGTGGGAATGGGCAAGTTGTTTAAATGGCGTGAGAAATGTTCAGCTGCTTCGGAGGTAAGGTATCGCTTTTTAACAGAGCGTTCAGTATTGCACAAAGGCACTGGCAGACATACAGTAAACTCAATGCAGGAATGGTCAGAGACTCGGCCAACATTTATAATTGATGTAATGTGGACAGTGAGCCCCCGTGTAATGACAAGGTCTAATGTATGGCCACGTTCGTGGGTTTGGCCCTTCACATGCTGAGTGAAGCCAAGGTCATTTATTATAGACATAAAATCTGTAGCTTTTTTGTCATTATCTTTATCAATATGATAATTAAAGTCACCTGAGATTATTATCTTATTGTAGCTAGTAGTTATAACAGATAGGAGCTCAGAAAATTCAGTTAAAAAGTTGAGTAACTTTGGTGGTCTATATACTGTTATTACTAAAGCAGGGCCTTGGCAGTCTAAAATACAGGCATGATATTCAAAAGACTTAAAAATGCCAAAAGAAACACTTCTAGCATTTAACACATTTGCAGTTATAGAGGCTACCCCTCCACCCGTTTTTCCATATCTATTACAGTGGAAGAAGTCATAATTTGGGGGGGATATTTCAATAAGAACAGCAGGGGCATCTGTAGTAAGCCATGTTTCTGTTAAAAACAGACAGTCTAGTTTCCGTTCTGTGATTAGGTCCCTCACTAAAAACGTTTTATCTTTATTAAGGGACCTTGTGTTTAAGAGTGCCATTCGGAGGATAGAGGGCATGGTAGTTTGATTACTGTGAATAGTAGGAATAATTAAGTTGTTTATATTAACTGATGGGCTGCGCAGTCTAATAGCAGGTTTAATGGAACAACGGGTTGAAATTAAAACCGGGATTTTACAGTATTCAGGTCCAAGTCCAGCTAGGACGCTTTCAGTTGTCAATGTGGAACCTAAGTGGTAGTGGGGACTGGGACCCGGTGAGCATCATTTACTGACGGACCGACATCCGGTCAGAGAGTATCGATGCATGTTTTGGTTTTGGCCAGCGTGAATGATTCCAAAAGACAGGACATCACTCAGTATTCATGCATAGGAACCAATGGTAGAGGGTCTCTCGAGAAAATGGCTGCGTACGACAAAAACAACAATTAGAGCAGCGCCTTCAGCTTTTAAAGCTGATATATTGCAATAGTATCGTATCGCACGATACGGCCTCCAAGCTCACAACGTGAGGTCTGCTATTTTAGATATTTTCACCCAAAGTGCCCTTTTAGAAATGTCAGCCCCTGCCTCTCTAAAATTCTCTGCACGTCCCTGACGCACCACATCAAGTGTATAAATATATATATATTTTTAAAGTTGTGTGGAGAAGTGGAAGCGGGCATCTTGAGGAGGGTGGCAGGCAGCATGAACACATATCCTCCTCCTGCCAAATTCGGGACATCTGCCTCTTCCTGCGTGCGTGGGCACAGCCCTGTGCCAATGCTCCAAGCTCACAACGTGAGGTCTGCTATTTTAGATATTTTCACCCAAAGTGCCCTTTTAGAAATGTCAGCCCCTGCCTCTCTAAAATTCTCTGCACGTCCCTGACGCACCACATCAAGTGTATAAATATATATATATTTTTAAAGTTGTGTGGAGAAGTGGAAGCGGGCATCTTGAGGAGGGTGGCAGGCAGCATGAACACATATCCTCCTCCTGCCAAATTCGGGACATCTGCCTCTTCCTGCGTGCGTGGGCACAGCCCTGTGCCAATGCTGCCCGCCCCCCCCCCCCCCCCCCTCCCTCACCCCCCCCCCCGGAGAGGGCCCTGTTCCCGCCACACTAAGCCCAGAAGTGTTTGTCAAGCCTAATAAATATTGCACAGCGCTTCCCGTTTAATCTCATTAATGTTTGTGCATGTCTGTCGGTGGTCATAGCAGTAAACAAGGGATGAACGTTAAGCCCAGTTTCTTTTTTTTTTTTCATGTTTTTTTTTGGCTCCTCCCCCAACCCCCGGGCCCCGCCCGTGTCGTGCCAGTGTTGGAAAAAGTACTCACATTCTTTACTTAAGTAAAAGTATCAATACTGCAATGTAGATGCACTCTGTTACGAGTAAAAGTCTGGAATTCAAAATGTACTTGAATACAAGTATCAAAGTATTGGCATCAAAAAGTACTTAAAGTACCAAAAGTAAAAGTACAAAATGTTTGAAAATAGCACATCTACAAGCTCACAGCGCGTCAGCGATGTGACGGGTTGTGAGCTTATAGATCGGCAATTTTCAAATAGCCAAGGTATAAAATAGGCCTAAAGTGTTTTATGTGTGTCTGCAAAATAACTAGTAACTAAAGTTTTCAAATAAATGTGAATGTAAATAGTGGAGTAGAAGTACAATATTTGGATCCGAGATGTAGTGGAGTAGAAGTAAAAGTATCGGAAATTGGAAACACTCAAGTAAAGTACAAATGCCTCAAAACTGTACTTAATTACAGTACTTAAGTAAATGTACTTAGTTAGTTTACAACACTGCATCGTACCCTCCGCAAGCGACCCCGCTGCCGGCTTCCTCAAAGCACGACCGAGACGCGCCTGTCGTATAGACGCGGTCTATACGACTCTGGAGAAAAACCCAAAGCACACACGCATTACAGTCCATCAGTGAGCCGTCCAGCACCTGGGTTCATCCCTGGTCAGATTGTTCCTCCTCCTCCTCCTCCGCAAAGCAAACCCTGCAGGAAAAGGGAGGGGGGATTTGGATTGGAATGCCTGTCCTGTCTGAGGCTTTATTTGGGGACATGTCTACTTAATTATGTCTCATTTGTAGACCAAATAAGCCACGCTTATCACCTTTCCCACTGTCTTTTGATGGCTTAATAATCTCAGCCTGTGCTTGTGTGCGTGTGTGTATGCTCGTGCGTGAGTATGTGTGTGCGTGTGTGAGGCGGGGAGCGTGACCGTGACTATAATGTGATTGTGTGTGTTTAGGTGTCATGGTTTAACAGCTTTATAAGCAGAGCGGCGGGGCGATAAGTATCGCGTTATTAGGGTAGCAACATATTTGCCTTTATTTGGTCTGAAAGGGGGAACAACACTGTGTGACCAAATGTATTAGAATAATGCCTTTAATCGGGCCCTCGTGGGACGCCAAGGGAGGATTTGACTGCATTAACCGCACCAATGCTATACAGTTGACTGGAGTTCCCCAGGGCCTCTGCTAGGTCCCCTACTTTTATTTGTATTTTTTTTTATCCCTCGGTCTACACCAACTCTCCAAACGTAGCAGATGTTTCCACATCACGTGAAGAGTTGGTGGTCCCCCTGTAGTTACTCTCAGGACCCCCTGGGGGGTCCCCAACCCCCTGTTGAAGACCCATGCTTCTACCCCAGTGGTTCTTTCAAATGTCAAGGTCTCCCCTTAACTCTGACAGTGTACAAATGGAACCAAATGAATCCTAACGGGTTCATTTGGTTCCATTTGTACACTGTCAGAGTTACAGACTTGTATGGGTCAATTTAGACCCCCCTAAAGGAACCCACAGAGACCCTGGAATCCACTTTGAAAATGTTTGCCCCACAATAGGGATCATGTAGTTAAAGAGGTGGTGCCATAGTTTTGTACTTTTTCTGGTTTTCATGTGTCTCTGAGGTTGACAGTACTTCATTAGACCCTCTGGTGTGGCTGTTATGAGCAATTATGTATTTGGGTTTTCTTCCTGGAGGCTGCCACCTTGTGGGTCAAAAGTGCCAATCCAAAAACACAGATAAAATGACATCATATAATCATCCCCTCCCCTTTTACCATTCACCCAACACTGTGGGTGTGGCTAACTTCAGCTGGGTTACCACCCACCATGACAACCAGGCATACTTAATGAACTGGTGGGTGTGGCCACATAAAAAACGAATTTTAACTCTTTCTGTACACTTTTTTTGGAAAAAAAATCTTTCTCCTAGTATAATCATAATACCTGATAATCATGTTTAATGGGGGGGGGGGTACCGGATAACATATTTGTAATGCAGGTGTGGATGCTATTCATTACTAGAGGTAGAAATGTGTGGAGGTAAACTGAAGGGTTTAAAAGAACATGTCATTCCAGGAGTGTCTGTGTGTGACAGCAACTGGAAAAAGGGGGCTATACGGTTTGCCATGGAATATTGTATTTTTCTATTGTCTTTATTTTCACCTGCACACGCATGCGTCTGTATTTGCATACAGTATAACTGTATCTGGTGCTGTTGTGTGTGCGCGTGTGTGTGAGCAAGCATTTGTCTTTGTATGCATGTGGTGTGCGACTGTGCGTGCATAGTATACTATATATGTGTGCGTGCGCGTGTGTGCTCGCACACATTCATGCTGCGCATGCATGCATATCTGTATCTGTGAGTTGAGCATAGGTGCAAGCATGCTTGCATCCAATGGTGTAAAGTAACTAAGTACATTTACTTAAGTACTGTACTTAAGTACAGTTTTGAGGTATTTGTACTTTACTTGAGTATTTCCAGTTTTCAGTACTTTTACTTCTACTCCACTACATCTCGGATCCAAATATTGTACTTTTACTCCGCTACAATTATTTGAAAACTTTAGTCACTTTTTACTTTGTAGATATAAATTATCATTTTACAAAACACACATTAAGCACTTTAGCCCTATTTTATACCTTGGCTATTTGAAAATAGATGATCTACAAGCTCACAGCGCATCGCATCGCGGCACGGCACGTTGTGAGCTTGTAGATCTGCTATTTTCAAACATTTCATACTTACTTTTGGTACTTTAAATACATTTTGATGCCAATACTTTCATACTTTTACTCAAGCTACAGTACATTTTGAATTCTGGACTTTTACTTGTAACGGAGTACATAGTGCAGTAGGCCTATTAATACTTTTACTTAAGTACAACATGTGAGTACCTTTTCCACCTCTGCTTGCATCTGTGTGTGCATGAACGCATGAGTGCATGCATGCGTGTGCGTGTGCGTGTGAGAGAAAGGGGAAGGGTATGGGAATGGGAGGTGGGCGAGAGAGGGTTGATGATGGCCCCCGTGATGAAATCTACCTGAGCTTGTTGCCTTGCACCGCAGCTGCAATTATCATTAAGCCCCGCGATGGAAGCAGCCCACTCCAGAGGCGCCTAAAAGCCGCCGCAGACCCACACATAATATTGTATTAACCTGTTCAGGACGGGAAGCCCTTTTTTCGGGGTTTTACCTTTCAAGACAGCAGTGGTTCCCAAACTTTTCAGGTCGAGACCCAAAAGAGAAATTAGACGTTTTCCTGGGACCCAAACCAGTGAAAACAGCAGATCTACAAGCTCACAGATCGTCTGTTTTCTCGGGGACTGCACCATAGGTTGAACTCCCGTTGGGTCGACTGAGGTTAGGGTTGGGGTTAGGTTTACGCATAGTTAGGTTAGGTTTAGGGTGAAGATGAGAGGTTTGGGTTAGGTTAGGCATAGTTTTACTGAGGTTAGGTTTAGGGTTAAGGTTAGGTTTAGGTGGTCGAACCAAAGGAAGTTTGACCGACATGTTCGTTTTCTCTACTTCCTAAATATTTGTTTTCCAATTTATGGGATTTCTTTGATTTTTTTCTATTTATTAATGAAATTACTTAGAAAAATCATTGCATTTTATTCATGAAAGTCTTAGCTTTTTAAGATAAAAAAAAGAATAACAATAAAACAAAATGTAGGGAACCATAAAAATTACCCATTGTTTTGGAACCAGTGATGTAGAGAGTATATAGAAACATGTTTTTAATAAATATTTTATTTAGTTTTTCAGAAAAACCTGGGTCAGGTTTTAGAAGTCGTTTTTTTAGAATGGGCCTCAGGCCTAAACGGTTTAAATGGGAACCAAAAAAGAGGGAAAAAAAGAGAAAATCAATACACAATGCAAATGAAAAAGCCCGAGTGGGATCCACTCAGTATGCATATTTCCTGTCAAGTACACTTTGTGACCCAGCTGAACGCTGCGCGCTGCTGCCGCTGGAACTCGCTACTTTTGAAAATTACTGATGATCTGTTGTCATGAGCTCCCCTATCCGCCCGCCCGCCACTATTTGCGATACGCTTGTCTGGCGTCTGCCTGAAACACCCCCCCACCTCCTACCCCCGCCTCCCCACCGTCTGCTTCTCGCCGAATTAATCGATCTAGGCCTGAACGCAAATCTGTGTCACTTTAGATTTGAACCACTTTAACCATCATTTTATGCTTTAACTATTGACAAATAGCAGATCTACAAGCTCACAGCGCGGCACCGAGTGCCGCGCTGCGAGCTTGTAGATCGGCTATTTTGGAAAAATCGTGAACTATTTTTGACCCGGGTTCTTCTAAATGCTTTCTTCTCATATATCTGCTATTAGGCCAATGTATCCTTGATTTTGTCAAACACTTCTATAACTAATCAATGTATTTTCTCCATGAATACATAGGATAGGCATCCATAAGCTTTCAGCTTCAGCCTATTCCTTTTGATCACCTGTAATAATGACTATACAGTATGGATATATGACTTGTATAAATGTATGTGAGTGATCAAATAAACTAAACTAAACATAAACTTCTGTGGTTTTTTGAAAGACCCATCTTTCTATGTCAGTGGTGCTCAAACTTCTTGTCAAATGTCAAAGACCCCCAAAATGACATGTAATTCCAGGGACCCTCAGAAGCAAAATGTTCGCTTTATAAATACATATATTCAAAGATGTGCACACATTTTCGCGATAAAAAAAAATAGCAGATCTACAAGCAGAGCTCTAGCAGAGCTTGTAGATCTGCTATTTTTCAATAGCTAAAGTGTGAAATAATCCTATAGGCCTAAATGAATTAAAGGAGTTTGTCCGTGAACCGGGGAGAATGCGGCCGCTTACACGTCCCCCTCTTTTTCATTTTTTCCCCCCTCCCCTTCTTCCTCTTCCTTCGTGTGTACGGCGGCGGCGGCGGCGCTAAATGGAAATGTTGATAAATACCTCCTTCCATGAAGCACTTGTTTTGTGTCGGCTCTGTGCCACAAACAACGGCAACAAGAGAGCTAATTATAAGTAGGGATGAGCCGGGGTTGCGGCGCGGGGCTGGGGAGATACTTATTTCCCTGCCTTTCTTTCCATTGTGTGGAGATATTATTTCTGGGGGTGATGTAAACATTTGGTGTGTGTGTGTGTGTGTGTGTGTGTGTGTGTGTGTGTGTGTGTGTGTGTGTGTGTGTGCGTGTGCGTGTGCGTGTGCGTGTGCGTGTGCGCGTGTGCGTGTGCGTGTGTGTGTGTGTGTGTGTGCAGGGGCGTCACAAGGGGGGGGGACGTGGGACTGAGTTACTAGGGCCCAAGGTGGAGGGGACTTCATTATTTTATACTTTAGCTATATTGAAAAATAGCAGATATACAAGCCCACAGCGCGGCACTGCGAGCTTGTAGATCTGCTATTTTTGAAAAGTCATGAAAATGTGTGCAAATCTTTGAATATATGCGAACATTTTGTAGCTTTAATTTAGCTTCTGGGGGGGGGGGGGGGGGTCCCTGGAACTAAATATTTTTAGATGGGGGTCCGTGGCCAAATATATATAATTTTGGGGGTCCTTGACATGAAAAGGTTTGAGCACCACTGAAGGATTTGACATATTCAAAGACTTGCACAAATGTTCACGATTTTTCAATAGTTAAAGCACAAAACAACGCCTAATAATGCGTTACCAGTCTAAATGGGTTAAACCCCCTCCCCCTATGAAGAACATCCTTAGGAGCCCTGCAGTGAATCCTTGTACCCAGGGCCCAGAATTCGGTGCGACACACCTGTGTGTGCGCGTGCATGCGTGCGTGCGCATGCTGGGTGGATGGATGCGTATACGCCATACAGACGAATGCTCTCCAGCGGTACGAGGGAAGAGACCCAGAATGCATCTGCTCTGTTAGTGCAAACAGATAAGTGCTTATCATATTCCCAGAGCCAGGAGGTCGCATCCAATATAGCCCAGCAATTCCTCCAAGCTCCACTCCGTCCCTCCTCCCTACCCACCACGCTTTGGATTTACAATCTTAACTGGTAGGGGTGGTCCTTTTCTGTTGTGAACGAGGGGTCCACGCCAGGTCGTCTAGCTATTCTCTCTCTCTCTCAGTGGTGTAAAGTAACTAAGTACATTTACCTAAGTACTGTTCTTAAGTACAGTTTTGAGGTATTTGCACTTTACCTGACTATTTCCAGTTTTCAGTACTTTTACTTCTACTCCACTACATCTCGGAGGTGAATATTGTACTTTCACTCCACTACATGTATTTGAAAATACCAGTTACTTTGCAGATATAAATTATGATATTGTAAAACATACATTAATCCACTATTTCTCTATTTTATACCTAGGCTATTTGAAAATATTTTGTACTTTTACTTTTGGTACTTTAAGTACATTTTGATGCCAATACTTTCATAATTTTACTCAAGTACATTTTGAATTCTGGACATTTACTTGTAACAGAGTACATCTACAGTGCAGTATTGATACTATTACCTAAGTACAAAATGTGAGTACTTTTTCCACCTCTGGCTTTCTTTCTTTTCGACTACCACAATCATGTTATTTTGGACACAATTTCTCTCTCTCTCTCTCTCTCTCTCTCTCTCTCTCTCCCTCTCTCCCTCCCTCCCTCTCTCTCCCTCTCTCTCTCCAGATATCAGAATGTGATATTACATAGCGAGTGGTGTGCGGTCCTAAAGCTACAACAATAATAGCGGCTACTGTATGTTATCTTATATTGAGAAGGTCAAACTTTCAGAGCCAGTCTAGAGTACGTCGACGACAATATCTTCCCGGTCGGAACGCCAATGTATGACTGAATAGTTGAATAGAGAGATAATATATGAATTCTGAGAGGGCTTGGACAAAACATGTCCTACAGAGTTGTAGTTTGTATTTACCACGGACCCATTCCAGATGGTTCTGTATATATAAGAGATATAGAAATGTTACAAGCAGGAGAACCAGCCATCGGTGGTGTTATTATATATATATATATATATATATATATAAGACTGTCGCACAAGTGAAAATAGCAGCGAGGCGTTGTGTGCTTGTAGATCTGCTATTTTCACTATTTTAAATCATTTTCAAAACGATAAATACAAAACAAACAGTTTTGGACATACAAGGTTTCCACCCGACAGCGACGTTTTTTTTAAATCAAACTTTCAAAATGTTTGAAAACAGCAGATCGACAAGCTTACAACACGTGGCGTTGTGAGCTTGTAGATGGGCTATTCTCAAATAGCCACACGGTATAAAATAGGGCTGAAGTGTTGAGTCTTAGACCAGTGGTTCTTAAATGAATGTATATTTGGTCACGGACCCCCTGTGGAAATACTTTGTGCCAGGAACCCCCCCACCATAAGATTTGTTTTGTAAATGTAACAATTCATAGGCTATTCCAAATTCTTCACACGTTGTGAGCTTGTTGTATACAGTATGTGGTAAAACTGATGGTGATGCTATCTTATCTCATTTCACTGGGGACCCTCTGGAACCTCCTCAAGGACCTCTTGGTGGTCCCCAGGCCCCACTTTGAGAATTAGTGTTCTGAGAGACCACCGATTACACAGACATTGATTCCCATTTCCTATTAGATATGGGCTTAATATTGATGACATCAGGGATGTCCATATATGGGCATAAAAGGGATTCTGTAATTCTGTTAAGAGTGGTTCCCATGACATCACAACATACAATATCTTTTATACCCATACATGGAGATCCCTATCTGAACTATGGACATAGGGACATAGGGACATACTGTAGGGCAGTGTTTCTCAACCACTGTGCCTGGGGACCTTTGGTGTGCCCCTAAGAAGGGTTCCCCCTGAAACTGCTTGAAAGCCAGTATTGTATTTATCATTTTAAAAATGATTTAAAGCAGTGAAAACAGCCGATCTACAAGCACACAACGCCTTGCACCGCGAGGCTTTGTGTGCTTGTAGATCTGCTGTTTTCACTACTGTTGTGCGGCAGCATTGTATTATGAAGCAGGGCTTTACTTAATTTAATTTAGACCCGGTGAGCACACAATGTGTGCTCCTCGCAGGCCTACTCTGCTGGCAGGCGAGGATGACGAGTGCGTTCTGGCCTTCATCTTACTGGCAAAAAACATTACATGAAAACCCTCCTGCGTGACTTTAGAAGCAGCAGCAGCCGCACAAAGAATGTGAGGCATTCTCAGAGTGGCCTCGTTTTCATGAACCCTTTCTGTCAAGTATTTCCTTTTACCTGCAGTTCAGATGGAGACGCACGACTGATGCTAACATCTGAGCTGCTCTACAGAACACCAGGAGAGAGAGAGAGAGTGGTAAAGAGAAGTGTGTGTGTGCACGGCACGCACACACACGTGTGTGTGTGTGTGTGTGTGCAGGGACGTGCAGAGAATGTTAGAGAGGCAGGGGCTGACATTTCTAAAAGGACCTTTCAGTGAAAATATCGAAAATAGCCGACTGCCAAGCTCACAACGTGCCGCGCTGCGACGCGTTGTGAGCTTGGCTGTCGGCTATTTTCGGTGCTTGATACCACACTGAACTAAGCATGGATTTCTACACAGAGAGGGCAATTCTTTCAACATAAGATGCTGCATTCAAGTTCAGGAGAGTTTGGACAAGGCAATTATCTTGAATGCTGCCTTCAGGTATGGCATGGAAAGGGGGGGGGGGGCATTTGCATTTCTTTCACCACAGTGAAAACTGCATTCATGGTCTGGAGAGGGCACTTTTTACAAACAGGTAAAAGGGCAGGGGCTCGAGCCCCCTTTGATGTCTATGTATGCAAATGCCTGTGTGTGTGTGCGCAAGTTTGTGTGTGTGTGTGTTGTCTGCGTGTGTCTTTCCGTCAGTGCATTTCTCCGACCCGTGCACTTCCCTCGTGTGTGTCTGTCCACAATTATTTATGCACGTGTCTTTGTGTGCCTGCACGTGCACATGCGTAAGTGTGTGTGTGTGTGTGTGGTTGTTTGGTTGTGCACGCAGACCGTGTTCAACAAGCCTCAAAAGGAGGGGATTTTCCTTCTTTGTTTCAGATTTCACACGCTTTACACCCCCCCGCCCCCTCCCCTCCCCCCATCCTCCAAAAATATATAAATAAATACATGGAGGGAGGGATGTATCAGTGGCCAACATCTGCAGATTATGATTAGCATTTGAAAATTGGGTCCTTGAATGAGAGATTTGGACGTCGACCATCAGCCATCTTTTTTTCTTTTTCTTCTGCAGAGCTGGGAGTGAGAGAGTGTGGTGGGGGGGCTTTGTCCTTAAGTTGGCTGCAATTTGGGGGCGAGAGAGATGGACATAAATCCTCCTTCTATCTCTGCCCCGTTGTATACGCACATCACGCAGTCTAGAATTTTAGCCCGGAGAGTGCACATGAACGTAACCAAATGGACCCTTAATTACTCACAGGTCTAAGCAAGGCATGCCGTCAGCCTACTCAGGATGTGAGTCGGCAGCAGCATTCGGTGAACACATTTCAAAGGATATTTTCCCCAAACCGAGGAACTTCTTCTTTTACCATTCCAGCCCCCCACCCGCCCCTCCCTATTTGTCCGTCTTTCGCTTCCTTTCTTTATCAACCCCCCCCACACACCCCCACCACCACCACACACACACACCCCTCGTTCTAATTTTACACTGGGGCGAGCGAGGCTGCATTATCTTATGTATTCAGCTTTCCCCCTCACTCTTTCTCTTCCGCGATGTGGCGGGGGTCTTAATTGAAGGCTCCCGTCTTTAAAGTCTGTAGAGCCCTCCAGTCACTCGTAGAGACACATTGACGGCCCGCTCATTCACTTCGAGTACGTGTTAGATGTACAAATATTATTTACTTTTATACTCTAAATCAAAAGGCACACACACACACACACACACGCACACACACACACACACATACACACGCACGCACGCACACACACACACACACACACACACATGCACGCTTCCTGCTAGAACCACTTTAGTCGGACTCCGTCCACTCAGGACCGTTTCATTATAATGTAGTGGTATTATTGTTGATAAGGAAATATTAGCATCCCCCTTTGTTATTTAAGGCGTGTTAATTATTACATTGCCTTGCGGTAAAACTGTTGCACTGTTGATGAGTGACTACTACAGCTTGGTTTTAATAAGAAAAAGAAGCTGTTTCCAATAGTACCCCTCCACTCCCGAAACACGTGCGCATGCACACACATACGGACACTTCATAGTCAATTAATCATTGCAACTGATGTGTTACGAACACTGCAGAAAAACAGTGTAGGAAAAACTCAAGTAGGCCTATGAAATTCAATATACAGTATATGACATTTTAGGACACCCTAGATTTATAGAGATTTCAAGCACACATTCCAATACTATCTACAATGAGCTTGTCTCCTCATCATATCTGCTGTGAACCCATGGCCCATGCAGTTCACACACACACACACACACACACACACACACACACACACACACACACAAAGACAGAGAAACCAGATAATACGAGGCAGAATGCGTTTTCAAATTCTTGAAAACATATCGTCGTTGTAGGATGGAAACCTCGTATCTCCAAGTTTCGAATTTGTCCGTTCTTTCGCGAAGTAAAGCGCTGCTTCATCATACAAGGCCGTCGCACAAAGGTAGTGAAAACAGCAGATCTACAAGCACACAACGCCTCGCACCAAATCATTTTTAAAATGATAAAAACGAACAGTTTTGGACATACAAGGTTTCCACCCGACAATGACGATATTCTTTTCCCTATTTTCTTTGCGGTAACATTATCGTGGCGCGGAACACGCGTATGGCTAATCAAGCGACAATCAGTCAAACATGGCGTCTCCCCTCAAAGATCTCAACAGCCCACCAGCTGTGTGACATTACATTTATACCTCTTGGAGAGGCGAGGAGGGTCTGGGATCGAAGCACACTGCATGCAGCATGCCACACACCTAAGCAACCCCAGCAATTAGTGCTGCCATTAAAACCCTGGAGGAGCTGTTGAGAGACGGAGTGGGGGTGGGGGGGGGGGGGGGGGGGGGGGGGGGGAGAGAGAGAGAGAGAGAGAGAGAGAGAGAGAGAGAGAGAGAGAGAGAGAGAGAGAGATCAATACCAGATTTCTAACTAAATATTTAGCTACTTTCCCATTACAGTATCACCCCGCGCCGCCTCAGGCCTATTGCCGATATTCTTGCTGGACGGTACTGGCGGGCCGGGTTATAACCCTTTGTTAGCCTCCTGGTTGGTCTCTGACTGACCAACCAGCAGGCTCTATCTGCCTTGTCCCGCCCTGGTTCAGCCTTTTTTATGTTGAATTAGCTAAAACATAATTTTTGGAGAAATAAAAACATTTAAAAACATGCTGATTCACTATGCTGCCACTGAGCAGCTCCAATTGACTGAAACAAAGTTTGAAATTAGAATTGAGCGCACAGAATAACAATATGAAGCAACTGAATTAACATGGCAGTGGATGGAATGTTCCACTGAATGTCCCACCAAGACACAGCAACCAATGGGTGTGGAGAGGGGCAGGACAATGGGCCGGACTTGACAAAGGGTGGAATGAAGCCGTATAAAATTCGTCCCCGGGCCGCACTTTGTACACCCCTGCCCTATATGGTGACAGTTATAAATAACTACAGTGACATTTAAATGAATAAATAAATGACATTTATAGATGTCAGTCTTCGCTCTGTGCAGCTCTCACCGTGTCATTTGCGTGATTGATTTCCAAAAACCAAGGAATGCTCCCTTCTCGCTACAGTATGAAGACCTTTGCTATTTGCCATTATATTCCGCCACAAAGCACACCTGGTGAATTGTGTGTGTGTGTGTGTGTGTGTGTGTGTGTGTGTGTGTGTGTGCGTGTGTGCGTGTGTGCGTGTGCTGCGCTAAGGCTGGGCGATATTAGGAAAACCATTGATGTTCGATAACGTTGTTGAATACCTCGATATTACTCACGATATTAGTCAAAACAATTATATTGTTTTTAATGTTTTTCTGCTTTAGGTCCACTGCCTGCCTAACCCAGATAATGAATAGCATATCCATGCATGCACACTGCACAGTACACATAGAAAAAAGAATAAACACATAGAATAAATACATTTTCCAACAATGGTTTGAAATAACCACACCTGGTTATGTGACTGGTAATTCATTTGACACATACACCGATACCTCATTTCAAGCCGTCTTCGTCAATATATATTGATACCTCGATATCGATATATTTTCGATATATTGCCCAGCCTTAGTGTGCGCGCGTGTGTGTGTACACTATATACACGGTGTATACACAAACACACACACACACACACAGGTATAATCTTAACAATTTTGCTGCCATTTTAAACATAGCTGTAGTAAGCAGCTGCCAAATTGTCCTTAACTTTTACGCATCGTAAAAGGTAAAAGGTTACGCAAAAGCTAATTAAATTTCCGGGATCGACGGGCATCGCAGAGTGGTACAACGGGAAATCTCCGGTTTTGACGGGGATCGCAGGAAATGAGTTAATGTGATTTTCAAAAATCACATCTACATCTGGAATGCAAACGGACGCATTTGAAAGAGTCTGCTCTAAAAACATGGTGCGGGGATTGTGTCAGAGAATCCTGTCAGTCAGTAAAACTCAGTGAAGAAACATAAATCCCTACAACGGTATTCAACAATGGGCGTCATCGTGTGCATGTTTTTGTCCTTGGTGTGTTTACTGCGCGCACAGTAAAACGGGCTGTCTGTGGCGTGACATCTTTATCGCACGCCCATTCCATCATCGCAACCCGCCCTGAGATGAGCTGTTATCTAATTAGCCCCCCAGTTAACACACTCGTAAAATGGGAATTTGCGCTCGAACAACATTCTTCACACCCGCCGATGTGGTCCTTGGCTGCCTTGCTCCCTCTCTCTCTCTCTCTCTCTCTCTCTCTCTCTCTCTCTCTCTCTCTCTCTCTCTCTCTCGCCTTTTCTCACTCAAACACACACAGAAACGCACAGGCAAAACACACGCACACACAGGCACGTGCACACATAGACATGAAAGGGGGCTTGAGCCCCTGTCCTTTTATCCGTCTGTAAAAAAGTGCCCTTTCCAGACCATAAATGCAGTTTTTATTGTGGTGAAAGAAATGCAGATCTCCTCTTTCCATGCCATACCTGAGGCTAGCATTCAAGAGAATCGCCTTGTCCAAACTCTCCTGAACTAAATGCATCATCTTAAGTTGAAAGAATTGCTCTCACTGTGTAGAAATATGCCAAGTCTCCAGTATTGCCTTGTTATGCTTAGTTTAGTGTATTTTCAATATTTTCACCAAAAGGCCCTTTTAGAAATGTCAGCCCCCGCCTCTCTAACATTCTCTGCACGACCCTGTGCACACACACACACACACACACACACACACACACACACACACACACACACACACACACACACACACACACACCTCGGCGGCGGAGAACATTTGTGAATTTGTTTTAGGTCAATGGTTATGATGTGAACTCATTATGAGAGAGGGGTTTTGGAGCCACATACATAAATGCATCCCAGGCTCCTTCCAGGAGCGGCGGGTTTGGCCCCGGCTCACAGAAGGGTCTCAGGATACTTAGAGAGGGTCTCGTCCTGGGAAGAAAGAGGAGCCCAGACCTCACAGGAGGTTCACAGGAGCCAAACGCCTGTCAGTCAAAATCCCAGCCGCGGTCGGGCCAATCCCCTCGCTCGCTCGGTCGGTTCACTGATTATGCACACTTTTTTCCTCCCGGAACCCGCGATGGAGGGATACACTCCACATGGGGGGAAAGAAGGGTCGAAGCAGGATTTTATACGGTTGCCGTATCTAAATAATGATGTCGGTAGCTGAAACAGGGGTGGCCTGCTATTCCCCTTAGAGGTTTGGTTCACGGCCTGTGTGTCACATCATCGGCCGGGGCTCCTGTCTCTAACGACCCGTGTCCGACATTTTCGGCTGATTTATACTTGGTGGGCGCATTGTGGCGCGCATCGATTTTGCGGGCGCGCGCCACCGGGCCACGGAGCTAAGTATAAATCGGGGCTTAACCTTGTTGCCGCTATAATGACATATCATATCGCATCGTTAGGATCCCGGCGGAGCGCTCTGCGATGTCCTGCTACTGCCACCAGAATGTGACACTAGAATGTGACACTAGAATGTGACACTGGAACGAGGACAGTTGGGCGGTAATGAACGGAAACGCAGTGCCAACACATGTGCAAACGTTTCCATGCAGCACTGGCGATGAGTGATGACCGGACACCTTTTGAGGAGGAGGAGGCGAGTATCGATGTCGCCCAACAACGGGCTCCATTCTTCGCGGGGGTTATTTTCCATTCACACCCGTGGCCCTTAACCCATTTAGGCCCTGGGATTATTGAATGCTTTAACTATTGAAAGATAGCAGATGTACAAGCTCGCAGCGCGGCACCGAGTGCCGCGCCGTGAGCTTGTAGATCTGCAATTTTTGGAAAAAGTCGTGAACATGTGTGCAAATCTGTGAATATATGTATTTTTTTAAGCGAACGTTTGTAACTCAAATTTTGCTTCTGGGGGGGGGGATCCCTGGAACTAAATATTTTTAGATGGGGGTCCGTGGCCAAATACATATCATTTTGGGGGTCCTTCACATGAAAAGGTTTGAGCACCGCTGACATAGTAGTCTCTCAAGAACAGACTAACTGAGCTCCAGTTAAGTGAAAAGGTCCTTTTCTTTGACGATGGCTGGCCAGATTGCTGACATAGAAACATAGTTTTCTCAAAAAACCTTGGAAGGATTCAAAAGACACTTATGGAATCGGATCAAAAATCAAATTGTCAAGATTTTTCAAAAATAGCAGATCTACAAGCTCGCAGCGCGGCACTCGGTGCCGCGCTGTGAGCTTGTATATCTGCTATTTTTCAATAGCTAAAGCATAAAATAAGAACGCGCAATAATGCATGCCCGGTTTAAACGGATTAAATAGTCATATCCTGGCCTGTTTGGCTAAAGAACACTTTCTGTCTGTATGGGCCCTGTCACTCCCCTCTTGTTCCGTACAATGGGGGGATTTTAAGCTGCTCATGCTAGCCGTGTAAAAGCCTTCCCTCTCTCTCTCTGTGGCGGAGGCGAGGGCAGGGACCACCGGCGTTACTCTGCTCCCGCCGCCCCGAGACAAAAGCGCATTGAGAGCCTCCGCGTATTTTTTTGTCCCTCGGCCCTCTAGGTACAAACGCTCCCGCGGACGAGCGCCCACTTCCTGTGCCTCGCTTTTTGCTGTACATTTATTACCTGCTCTGCCAATAACACGTCCTTCAAGCTCTTGGATGGACGCTCGCTGAATGAGTTAACCTTGTGTATATTTGACAGTAGTTATCCGCCCCTTTGAGGCTGCACGGACACAATGGCGCTCATTGTTCCCCACGTTCTATGTCTTCTTTTTTTTCCCCCTTTAGTTGTCCTTTGTTTTCCACGGTCCACATGTCTCTCTTCTTCCTCCAAAATGAATGAGTACCCCTAAGGACAGACTTTTAATTCACCATTCACCATTTTTTTTTTTTTTACTATCTTTTATATTTCCACAGCCTCCCTCCCGCCCGCCCCCATCCCGTCCCGTCCCAGTCCCAGTCCCCGATCTTCCCCTGTCCCAGCAGCAGCAAGCAGCCCTGCCGGTCCCGCTAGCAGGCAGATTTAACCCCTTTTTTTTCTTGTTTTTTAATGAAACTTGCCATTAATAGGATTAAAATGGGTTACTAGCTCAATCACATCAGACCGTCCCGAACATCCCCTGAATCTAAGTATCTCATGGGGGTCTCGCCGGTGCATTGTGGCTCTATCTCTACACCCCCCTCTGGCAGCCCTCCCTGGGTCACAGCCTAAACCCCAGGCCTGATGGGGTGACGGGGGGTGGGGGGTCGAACACCCAGAAAAAAAAAGAAAAATGCCGGATTATGTCAGCACTCATTACAATGTACACAAAGACCCCCGGGATCAGTGCAAAGCAGAAATGCAGCAGTTAAGTCAAACAGGGGAGGGTCAGAGGATTCTCCGCTCGTCGCCCCCCGACACTGATTAGCCTTTGTGCTGCGCGTCGTCTACCCAGCATTCAGGCCACAGACATCCCAATGCTACGCCGTAGCTCTCATTATGGCTAGCGTTGCAAATCGGAGGCTTTTTAAAAATGATTTGCTCTTTGTTTTCATGCAAACTGCAAAACTGCCTTGTTGAGCCGCTGATCAGACTCTGATATTCCTTTCCCGAAATTAAAAAAGCATAACCACATTGGGCGTAACCCATAGACTGTAAAAAATATGGACGGTGGAAAGCCACTGGTTTCTATGCTGCGCAAATGAAGCTTTTTTGGCCATTGTATGGGTGCCGCCATCATTGTAGAAATCAACGTAAATTGATAGAAATGATACCATCTCGAATGGTATTGGCTGCCAACGGTCACGTGCAACCACAGGGATACATGGGATTTTGTCTTGAGCTTGCCGAAAATAAAGCACACGAAGAAGAATCATCACAAGCCTATGATCACAAGCCCCTCCTACAGCATGCCCTGCTTTAACATCAAATATAACATAAATTGGACCATATTTTCACAAAACGCATATCAAAGTGATTGAAATGAGGCTTTAAACTAGCGACAGGAACCATAAAGTATTTATGACAATGTTTATTAAGGTAAGAAAATCAAATAAAAAAATTCGGGGGAATAAAATGGAATCCTATGGAGAACATTTTGCTTCTGGTGCCAGAACAGCGCAACTAGCGGCCAATCATAGGAACTTCCGTGTTTGATTCATTTTAAATCGGGACAACTACACCCCTGGCGTAGCCACATTAGCCCTGGCATCCCAATGTTTTTGACATAATAGGCAAAATAAAATTTACTTTTTTTCACACAGTGAGATCTTATAGATCTCCTATTTACAGTGTTCGTCGTTCGGCGAAGTTTATGGGGCTTAAAGGAGTGATACAGACCTGAATGAGAATGTTTCCACAGGCGTTCTTACCTGGTTAGGTTGATAAGCCTCATTCCTGCCCCTGTTCTGAGATTTGTAGATTAGTCCCCACATCTAAAACGGGCTTATCGTCACTATCCAAAAGCACACATTTCGTCTGCTTCCAAAAAAAATATCTTTTATGAATCGTCTTCGCGAGAATCTCGCGAGAGCTCGAGGCAGCATCGCTTTCCTTAGCCCTGTTAAACAGGCTATTAACCCTTCACAGGCTAAAACAGCGTGTCTGGTATGTCTAAGAAGCATGTCTGGACGATTCATAAAAATAAAAAAAAACGGACGCTTTTGGATAGCGACGATAAGCCCGTTTTAGCAGTGGGGACTAATCTACAGATCTCAGAACAGGGGCAGAAATGAGGCATATCAACCTAACAAGGTAAGAAGGTCTGTGGAAAGATTCTCATTCATGGGGGGGTCCTATTTTGGTATGTATTACTCCTTTAAAGAGGTGGTGCCATGATTTCCCCCCCCTCTAAAACATGATTATCAGGTATTAGGATGGAATACCTGGAGGAAGATTTTTTCCAAAAAAGTATACAGAAAGAGTTAAAATTGGGTTTTTATGTGGCCACACCCCCAGTTCATTAAGTATGCATGGATGTCATGGTGGGTGGTGACCCAGCTGAAGTTAGCCACACCCCACAGTGTTGGGTGAATGGTAATTAGGGGAGGAGTTGATTCTGTGATGTAAAAGTATCTGTGTTTTTTAACTGACACTTTTGACCACAAGGTGGCAGCCTCCAAGAGAAAACAAACAAATACCAAGAGAATACATAATTGCTCGTAAAAAACACACCAGGGGGTCCAATGATGTACTTTCAACCTCCTAGACACATGAAAAACTGAAAAAGTACAAAACTATGGCACCACCTCTTTAAGCGATTAACTGAGTTGAGTGCAGTACCTAACAGTAGCGGGTCATTACGACGACGATCATACCGACCTTGGTGCGTGCGTGCGGGATATGGTAGCGCGCACCGCGCCCAGTGGCCTTAGAACGGCGAGGGGAGATCTATTGTGGTAATGTGAGGTCACTGCGCTCTCCAACACCCATGATAATGACCGGCGCGTCATCTGTGAAGTTGCATCCATTAGGCCTGCTGAAGTGCCCAATAACACCGCATTCACACAGCCCTGACAGACACACACACACACACACACGCACACGCACACACACAACTAATTTGCATAGCATTTAACGCATTTAGACCGGGAATTCGTTATTTTTTGCTTTAGCTAGTGAAAAATGGCAGATATACAAGCTCGCAGCGCGGCACCGAGTGACGCGCTGCGAGCTTGTAGATCTGCTATTTTTGAAAAATCATTTGTGCAAGTCTTTGAATATGCAAGTCTTTGAATATTTTTTACCCGATGTAGTGTCTTCTACAGTAAATCCTTCTAAGTTTTTTTTTGAAAAAGTCATGTTTCTATGTCAGTAGTGCTCAAACTTTTTCATGCCAAGGATCCCCAAAATGATAGGTATTTTGCCACAGACCGCCATCTCAAAATATATTGTTCCCCAGAAGCAAAATTTTAGTTACAAATGTTCACTTTAAAAATACATTATATTCAAAGATTTGCACACATTTCACGACTTTTCAAAAATAGCAGATCTACAAGCTCGCAACGTGGCACTCGGTGCCGTGCTGTGAGCTTGTATATCTGCTATTTTTTGTGGTGACACAGATATGCAGATGTGCATACCCGGTTTAAATGGGTTAAACAAAGGTGAGAGAGAGAGAGAGAGAGAGGGAGAGAGAGAGAGAAACACGGCCGGGATTAATATTCCTCCCGTCATTAAAATGGCGCTGATGCATCCTGGGAGAAACGCGTGCGTGACCACTACAGTATGACCCTCCAAGGTTCTGAACACGAGGGGCCGTGCCGCCCCTGATTGATGTTTGTGTTAACAAATTTAAGCCTGGAATTATCTAGCGCTTTAACTATTGAAAAATAGCAGATATACAAGCTTGCGAGCTTGTAGATCTGCTATTTTTTTTTTTTTTTTTTTTTTTTTGCAAGTCTTTCAATTTTAAAAGCAAACATTTGTAACCCAAATATTTGCTTCTGGGGGGTCCCTGGAACAACATATTTTGAGATGGGGGGGGGTCGGCGGCCAAATACATTTGTTGGGGTCCTTGACATAAAAAAGTTGGAGAACCACTGATGTAGAAGAAAATATCAAAAAATAAATCAAAAATATTCAAAGACTTAAAATAGCAGATCTACAAGCTTGTATATCTGTTATTTTTAAATAGTTGAAGCATAAAATAATGGTTAGTGTTTGGTAAGTGTTTCAAATCTAAATTGACACAGATTTGCGTGCAGGCCGAAATGGCTTAATTTTCAATAGGTACTCAGGAATAGTGCCCCCCCCCCCCCTCACCGACACACAAACACACACACACACAAATCACTCTCACTCATCCATATGCACACACATACGCACTTGAAGACAAACTCAGTCTGCATGTACACACACGCACACGCACGAGCACACACCATTCTCCAACCCTGTATACATTTCCACATAGCCCTGGTGTTCAGCTATGCAAAATGGCTGCACACGTCATTCAGCACTAGTGCTAGCTACCGTAGCTGCATTCTAAACAGTTTTGTTGAAGAAGAAAAAAAACGTTGTCACCGCGATAATAGTATACAGTATATGTCTATCTGCACCAGTGCTTCTGTCTAACAAGAGCCATCGCATTTTGATTTCATTGGTGCCAGCCGAAAATAATACATTCTTCTAAGAATCTAATATCGTCATTGTCGGGTGAAAACCTTGTATGTCCAAAACCGTTTATCATTTTAAAAACGATTTAAACTAGTGAAAACAGCCGATCTACAAGCACACAACGCCTCGCACCGCGAGGCGTTGTGTGCTTGTAGATCTGCTGTTTTCACTATGTTTGTGCGACGGACCTTGTATGGTGAAGCAGGGCTTTACTTTGCGAAAAAACATACACATTTGAAACTTGGAGATACGAGGTTTCTGCCCGACAGTGACGATATGGAACTCGATGCACAAAATATGACATTGGCCAGTGTGTGCTTTTGTTGAAGCAGACACTGGCCAATCGGGAAAGGTGATTTAGTTGTTTTCGCTTCGATTCTGCAGCATCAGGTCACAAGACAATGCACTTGGTTTATACTGTACACATAACATACTGTACACACACACACACACACACACACACATACATACTGTACACACAGACCACCCGGTTAAAGTATGCTTCTAAAGTATTCTCTAAAGAATATTACAGCAATATGGCTTTTCCATCCACACATATCTGTCTATTTATTTATCCAGATTAGATCATAAAATCACGAAATTACCCTCAAATTGCTTTTTCGAGAATGCACACAGCACACACCCACACCCACACACACACATATATACTGTATATATATATATATATATATATATATATATGTTTTGCCCCTATCCTCTCCTGTCAGCGTATTCATAAATGTTGCCGGCAAAAAAAAATGTCTTATTTTAGCAATCCTCCAGATAGCCAGAGCCCCATTTCCATAGCTTTAACCCGTTTAGGCCTGGGATTATTGAATGCTTTATAGCGATTGAAAAATAGCAGATATACAAGCTCACAGCGCGGCACCAAGTGCTGCGCTGTGAGCTTGTAGATCTGCTATTTTTGAAAAAAGTCGTGAAAATGTGTGCAAATCTTTGAATATTATGTATTTTTAAATCGCGCGTTTGTAACTAAAATTTTGCTTCTGGGTGGTCCCTGGAACTAAATATTTTGAGATGGGGGTCCGTGACCAAATACATATCATTTTGGGGGTCCTTCACATGAAAAGGTTTGAGAACCACTGACATAGTAGTCTCTCAAGAACAGACTAACTGAGCTCCAGTTAAGTGAAAAGGACCTTTTCTTTGACGATGACTAGCCAGATTGCTGACACAAGAACATAGGTTTTTCAAAAAATCTTTGAAGGATTCAGAAGACACTTATAGAATCGGGTCAAAATCGGATCAAAATTTCACGATTTTTAAAAAATAGCAGACCGTCCCGCGCTGCAAGCTTGTAGATCTGCTAGTTAAAGCATAAAGTAATGGTTAAAAGTGGTTTACAATCTAACGCGACGCGGGACGCGTTCCCGGTTTTCACGGGTTAAATAATGTCAATCTGGGCAAACCCTGGATTGAAGCCCCCTGAGCCGGAAGGCACAATTTCTCCTTTGCCTTACAGTCTGATAATTTTCGGAAGCTATTGGCAACTTGGGAATTTTGCCCGCGCCTTATCAGCCGAGGCTCAGCGAAGTTCACTGCCACTAATCTGTGCGGGGATCACTCATTCAAGGATTGCATGATCATGTTTTTTCTTTTTTTTTCCCTCCATGGGGCAGTGACAGCTGTCTCCCAGCCAGTGGCATTAGCAATGCAGATGAGCCATTCCTAATAGGTTAATTAATGCGTAACACACAAAAAAAAATGAGGTTTAATCCTCCAGCGAAATAATCTAACATTTTCAAATTCCTTGATGCGGGAATAGAGACATTGGCCCGTGCGACTCAATTAAGGTGCCTCGCGGGATCAAAGCAAATTTACCTAGAACATGTGCCCTGGATCCCTAGCACATAGGCACACATACGCGCGCGCGCGCGTGCGTGCGTGCGTGCGCACGTGTGTGTGTGTGTGTGTGTGACAGTGAGGGATATGGCAATGTTCCTGTGCTCATAATGCTGGAGGCAAACCCAGGGTGACAATAACATCACCCTGACAGGACCTCTGCCTGCTTATTTATTCCCCTTTTCTCACCCCACCCCCGTGCATTCACACACACACACACACACACACACACACACACACACACACACACACACACACACACACACACACACACACACACACACACAGGTATTACGATGCCTGGGAGGACATCAACAGTTTAAAAATAAATACCTAAAAAATGTCAGAACGATTTTCTGAAAAAGGAAAGTTTCTATGATCAGTGGTGCTCAAACTTTTTAATGTCAAGAACTCCTAGAATCATATGTATTTGACCGCCGGACCCCCATTTCAAATTATGTTGTTCCAGGGACCCGCCCAGAAGCAAAGATTTACAAAAGTTTGCTTTAAAAATACATATGTATTCGAAGATTTGCACACATGTTCACGATTTTTCAAAAATAGCAGATCTACATTCATAAAGGAACCATTTCCTTTAGAATCTCTCAACGCTGTCTACTTCTGGGGACGTGGGTTTGGCCCTCACGAGTATAGCAATACAAGCACACACGAGCATGCGTACACACACACACACGTGCGCGCACACAATCATTTGAAAATGAACGGTGCTCGCAGTGGAACCTGCAGAGAGGCGATAACTGAGCCAGTGTGAGAGCGAGCCTCCGCGAACGAGAGCCGCGGTGTGTTTTCAGTCCTAATTGGAACTAAGTACCGGACGCATGTGGGAGCAAATATACGTGTGGATTCATATGCATGTGGTCAGATTTGGAACTTGGTTCTCGTTCAAATCTAAATTGCACCGGGGGGGGAGGCGCGCTTGAATCCAATCCAAATGTAGTGCTAATGTCACATTCTAGCCCGCATCACACCCCGTGATTACTATTAATAACCTGCTGCCGAGCCGGACGTCACAATCAGTGGCCTGTAATGGAAATGGAGCATGGAGGTTGTGTGTGTGCGTGCGCGCGCACGTGTGTGTGCGTGTGAGCATGCATCATTATCCGGGTGCAGCTGGGTGCATTAGGGGTGTCCATAGTGGCTGTTGTTTCGCCTCACTGTGCTGCTGCGCTCGCTAGCTTGTGTCTGTTATTCTCTAATGTGTCACTCCGAACCGGCGGCACTTTGTTAGAGGACAGAAAAGCGCTTTCCTCGTTGCGTCCTCGCAGAAGAGCCGCGACGAGTGGAGGTCGAGACTCATTTCTCAAAGCAAGGTAGCAGGTAATGAAAGGCGATACTCACACCACACAACACTACACACACACACACACACACACAGCCTCCGCGCCAACTGCCAATCGAGAGAGAGAGGAGAGAAAGACTTCAGAAAACAAGCACTGTTTGGGGACGGCGGGCGCTTAAAACGCGCCAATTACTGCTCACAGACAGTGCAACATCCCCCCCACCATCATCATCACCACCACCACCGCCCCAAACCCCATCCAAAAAAAAAAAAGAAAAACACCCCGACATCAATGACGACACGAAGGGAACAATCAGCTGCAAACTAGCTATCAACGCTGGAGTGGAATATGCAAAAATGCCAATTAAATGCGTTAGCATACGCACACGTTTTCTCTCTCTCCTTTTTTTTTTCATGATATCCCAACATCTGTGGCATTAGCCACGGCTCTCTGTATGTAAAACAGAGGCGGTGGAAAAATGAATACGCAATCTACCGCTGTGTTTTCATCATTAGCGTTGCTTCCAAGCTGCCCTGCCTGAGTGCGGCGCCTCGGCGGCGGAGGAGAGCGAGCGAGTGAGTGTGAGGGAACATTTTGTGTGCCCGCCCTCGCTTGCCAAATTAATTCTTGTCTTGACATCTTAATTCTCAGTTCTTGTGTGTGGTCAAATCAGCCCTACTATAGAAAAGCAATCAAGCAATTATTCCCAAATTATATTTGCCCAACACACCCCTGATTGGTTATTCTTTTCTTATTGAGTAAGCTCATTAATTCTGAGCAGCTCGCTTGTTATGCCTCCGCCATTACTCCCTCTCCTCTCCTCTCATCCTCTCCCTCTCTCTCTCTCTCTCGCCGTCTCTCTCTCTCTCTCCGTCTCTCTCTCTCTCCTCTTTCTGTTGTGCCCAGCCCTCCTCTCTATAGAGGTGGGACGTTCGTGAACGAATCGGGTCTTTTGAACGGCTCCTTGAAATGGAACGATGGGATCCGGTTCGCAGTAGCTGGGAGCCACTAATGGGAGCTTTCTAATGAAAAGTACTCAAATTCTTTACTAGGTAAAAGTATCAATACTGCAATGTTGAAATACTCTGCCACAAGTAGAAGTTCGGAATTCAAAATGGACGTTGAGTAAAAGTAGCCTACAAAAGTATTAGAAAATAGTATTAGAAAATTAGTATTTGAAAATGGCAGATCTACAAGCTCACAATGCGTCGCAGCGCAACACAAAAATAAAAATATTGTTTTGAAAATAGTTTATAAAAAAAGATTAAGCTTCACATATGTGTTTCTATTTAGAAATGACCACAAAAGTGATAAAATAATCATTTTGGCCATTGTCAGACTGACTTTGTTTACATCTCTCTTCTATTCTTTTATATGGATTGATAAGGGATATAAACAAAGTCAGCCTAACAATGACCAAAATGATTATTTTATCATTATTTTACGCTTTTTTTGGGGTCATTTTTGAATAGAAACACATATATGAAGCTTAATCTTTTTCATAAAATATTTTCGAAAAACATTATTTTTATTTTAGCGTCCGTTTTTCAAGAAGAAGTTGACTATAGCTCCTTTAAGTCATTTGTAATCATAATCAAAAAGTAACTAGTAACTAAAATGAGCCAGTCTTTTGAACGGCTCTTTGAAAGGAACGGATCCCAGAGATCCGGCTCTCTTCAAAGAACCATAAATCCCACCTCTACTCCTCCTCTCTGCTCTCTCCTTCTCTTCATCATGCACACTCACTCCTGGCTCTCTCTCTCTCTCTCTCTCTCTCTCTCTCTCTCTCTCTCTCTCTCTCTCTCTCTCTCTCTCTCTCTCTCTCTCTCTCTCTCTCTCTACAGCAGATGTAGTCTATCTTCCAGCCCCAGCCTCCTCCTGACAATTTCTTCCTTTTTTTGGAGGTGGGGGGGGGGGGGGGGGGGGGGGGGGGGGGGGGGTTGACATTCACTACAAAAGCCCCCCCCCCCCCATGATCTGTGGCATTGTCTAGTTGGCCAATTACTATTCCTCCATCTCTGATTAACTTTGATGTGGACCCTAATGAGATAAGGCCTGCTTTATCGGGGGCTAGATGCTGATAGGGCTAGCTGTGTGTGGTGTGTGTGTGTGTGTGTGTGTGTGTGTGTGTGTGTGTGTGTGTGTGTGTGTGTGTGTGTGTGTGTGTGTGTGTGTGTGTGTGTGTGTGTGTGTGTGTGTGTGTGTGTGTGTGCGCCCGCGCGCGCCTGTGGCACCCGGCAGCAAGTGACAAAATAGGAATAACGAGGAGTCGCTATGTAAAGGCTGTAAGGTTTAAAGGGAGGGGAAAGAAGGGAGGACATCTCATCATCAGTTGTTCAGTGCCTGGCACTGCACTGAGACTCTTCACATAACAACACAGAGCAGAGGAGAGAGCCAGAGAGAGACACTAAGTTTGGTGCAGATAAGAAGCTGTATCTCTAGAGCAGGGGTTCTCTGTGGGTCTGGACCCTCAGGGGGGTCTCCAAATTATTTTGGGGCGGTCCCCAGATGATTAGCTTAATGTGCAACATTGTTTTCTCACTCAACAGTAAACAAACCAACATACAGTATAAGTGTAAAGAGGGTATCTGCACATTTCTAAAGTGACAATTTAAGGACTTTTAAGACCTTTTTAATACCTCTAAGATAACAAATTAAACATTGGCCATATTGTCAAATATTAAGGCAGACATTGTGAAAATAGCCAATCTACATGCTCACAACGCCTCGCGTTACGAGGCGTTGTGAGCATGTAGATCTGATATTTTCACAATAGAACCGTTATACAAAATGTAATGCCTCAACTCTTAGTGCTCGTCAGGGAAGGGGGTCCCCAGTTAAAATATGATTATTTTTAAGGTCACGGCCTGAAAAGGTTGAGAACCATTGCTCTAGAGCCCGGCCGGCGTCCGGTATATCGGTTTGGCCCCGATATCAGCACTGGCAAATTATGCAGTGGTTCTCGTTTTGATGTCGAGGACCCTCAGATTAATATGTACGACATGATTCTTTCAAAAATAGCATGTGTATCTGCTATTCTTTAATAGCCAACGTATCCACCTCTTTCCGCGGGAATTTACTGGAGATTTTTTGCACCACACTTCCAGTTAACAGCAGACATACAAGCTCACGTTGCGTCGCAGATGCAACCGTTGTGAGCTTGTAGATCACACTCGGCTGCGGCGCCGGAAGCTCCGTGCAACTTCTGCGCAATGCACGATGGGATGTTAGAAAGTTGTGGATAAAATATGGATAAAGTGGTTACAATTATTGTGTAATAAAGGAGTAGTTCACCCCCAAAATGACTTTCTATTGATTACTCGCGCCATGGAGATTTGAATTTGAGTTTGAGGGTTGAGATTTGGTTATTGCGACCGAAGGTCGCAGTTCACCATGAGAAATGTCACAGCTTGTCTCCGTGTCGTGTGTGTACAAATTTTTACAGTCTATGGGTTTTTTTCCCTTGACACATCACTGTGACATCACAGGTGATATCACAGGTGACATCACCTATGTAAAAGTCCATATATGGGTATTCCCCAGAATCCCTTTTATGCCCATATATGCATATCCCTGATGTCATCGATATATATCACTGGCCAGATGCAAGAGCGTATGGCTGCAGGGGTGGAGTCAGCTCCTCTCTCAGATCTCTCTTGTCAAATCTCCCGTCTCGGGTACAACGGCAAGTCTACAGGGTCAAAAATCCCAAAACAGTAAAGAGACTTGCCGTTGCATATCCGACTTTGACGCCTCCGGTAATGTGACTTTTTCAGAGTTATGCCCGGGACAGATACACAGACAGACAGACAGACAGACAGATAACAGATTCCATGATTTTATTACCACCGTCAGGTCGCAGTTACTATCAAAACCTCCACCGGCTGTCAGTCAGTCTGTCATTCTGTCCGTCACATAACGTCACGTCACGTCACACTTTTGCCCTACTCATATCTCCGCCATCGTTGCTGCTATCCATCCCAAACTTTGCACACACACTCCTCATTAATCACATGGCCCTCTTCTAGCGCCATCATGAGGCTGATTCTTGCTAAACACATTTTTGGACACTGCTCCTACAGATTGTCCCCTAAAATCACACAAAGTGGTACACAGTATGTCTACAGTCATGTCATCAACATGAATCTGTCCCATTTAGCGCCACCAACAGGCCGATTTTTTACATGCGACCTGACAGTCGCTTATCTCCCGATTAGGGAGTCTTAAAGGGGAAGACCACCCATTTTCAATATTGAACTATGTCATTAATATACTATAGAGGAGTTGAGTGGAAATAGAAAAAAGGTTCCCCCCCTTCTGTGTTGCCTAGAACTGGAGGATTGATTTTGGGGTTTGTATTGTACAGTTTGTAAGTACAACTTGATGACATCACACCGTTGTACTTTACAATACAAACCCCAAAATCAATCCTCCAGTTCTAGGCAACACAGAAGGGGGGGAATTTCCACACAACTCCTCTACATGTAAGTTATATTAATGAAATAGTTCAATATTGAAAATCGGTGGTCTTCCCCTTTAATTACTGGTATAAAATACAAAGAATTAAAAATGTAAAAAGAATCACTAAGAAAAGAATCATCAGTCCTTGGTGCAGCAGCAGACGCCCTGCTCTCCCCTGAAGAACAGCCTCTGTGCTGTGCCTCCTCCTGAGCCGCCGTTGGCTCCTGGCTCCTCTGTGTTGACTTTGTTCTTCCTCTTCCCCAATAAACAATCCTCCCAGCTGACACAAAGCCAGCCTGTGTTCCCAACAATCAGCAGCACTCGTGGCCCCTCTTCAAGGCAGCCCAGGCCAATCAAAAAGGCAGGCGAAGACAAACAGGCACTGCAGCTGTCCTCCTCTTCTGAATGAAATAAAACACTTCCGGGGATGGGGGGGATTGGGGGGAGGGGTCTTGGATGCACCCTAAATGCACCATTCTTCTCTTCCAGAAAAACCTTTTGGGATCGCACAACACTTGATTGTGGAGCCCTCATGGTTTGGCCTCATGGTTTGCCCCACACCTACACACACACACACACACACACACACACACACACACACACACACACACGCACACACACACACACACACACACACACACACACACACACACACACACACACACACACACACACACCTACACACACACACACACACACACACACACACACACACACACACACACACACACACACCTACACACACAACACACACCCTGTCTCCTTTTTAGGGATGGGACGATAAGCAATATTATCGTTTATCGTGATAAAAAACACTCACGATAATCATATCGTGGAGATTTAATATATGTGACCCAGCATAGCAGAGTGGCAGTCATTTCGGAAAGCACAGCTTTAGACCAGCCCTGAAATTCCTTTTTTTTTTTCTTTCTTTTTTTCTCTAAAATGTGATAAAGCCACAAAAGCATTTCATAAATATCAGGCTACATTTCACTTAAACGCCAGAGCTTAACTCTGCATGTAAATAAGACTTTTTTAAATTAATGTGAAGAGAAACTCACATTTTGCAGGTTACATTTCATCTAAAAGGCTGAATTTCTCAGATCTAGTATTTCTGCATGGCATAACTCTATAAGCCATATCTACAAAACTGTTGGGTCAATCTTCACAACCAATATATCATTTTGTAGCTATGATTCCCAGCTTTCAAATGAAATGAAAAAATGAAAATGAAAAATACATATCGTGATATCGTCCTCCGTCATGCACTGGGATCAATTCACCTTTTATTTGCAGAGCTGCATATCCGGTACCACCTAAACCCTCTATAATTGGTAAAAGGTACTTATAATATACATACTTTATAGTCTTTTTTTCACTCTATCAAATGTCTTTGCCAAAAAATAGCTGATCTAAAAGCTCACAAGGCGCCACGGCGCGACACGTTGTGAGCCTGTAGATCTGCTATTTTTTGGCCAATGTTCCGCCCCAGGATAATAGTTTTGATTATCGCGATAATATCGTTGTCACAATAATCGTGATATGACATTTTCATATCGTCCCATCCCTCCTCCTTTTTGGTGTCTAGCCCTTTTCTCCTTTTTTTGGGAGGCGCCACCCTGGTGGACATCAGCGGAACTGCTTCAGCCTTCTGCTTAGCTAGCTCCTCCCATGATCCCCCCCAGTGGTGGAAAAAGTATGCAGATGTTTTACTTAAGTAAAAGTATCAATACTGCTATATAGAAATACTCTGTTACAAGTAAAAGTCTGTAATTCAAAATGTACAAGTACCAAAAGTAAAAGTACAAAAGCAGATCTACAAGCTCACAGCGCGTCGCGTCAAATAGCCTAGGTATAAAATAGGGCTAAAGTTATTAATGTATGTTTCATAATATAATCATTTATATCTGCAAAGTAACTAGTAACTAAAGTTTTCAAATAATTGTAGTGGAATAAAAGTACAATATTTGCCTCTGAGATGTAGTGGAGTAGAATTAAAAGTACTGAAAACTGGAAATACTCAAGTAAAGTACAAATACCTCAAAACTGTACTTAAAGGTCACTTCACCTCTGGGACAACCCAATCTTATTTTATTGTTGTTTGGGACACGATCAACACTGAGTCATATGATGCAAAACACATCACTGATGATGCAAAATGCATCACTAGTCATGCTGAAATACCAAAATATCTAAAAACACAGATTGAACACAAAAAATAACTCAGGATTGTGTTGATCGTGTCCCAAACAACAATAAAATAAGATAGGGTTGTCCCAGAGGTGAAGTGGGCCTTTAACTACAGTACTTAAAGGCCCGCTAACACGCCCCGAAATTATAATAGTATGATACAGTAGTTAAATGTACTTAGTTACTCCTCCCATGATCACCCCCATCCCAGTCATTGTCAGACTCTGGGCGTGGCCCGTCTCCCAACCACTCCACATGCCACAGCAGTCTGTCGGGGTGGGGGGGGGGCACTATAGCCCCCAATTTTAATATTCAGCGCCGCCGATTCATTAACATTCTATTGGAGCTCCACAATGAAAGACTGAAGAGGCTCAGACTCTCCAGTCTGTGCAATCAAGGTCACTAAACTGAGGAAATCAAAATCTGCATTCCATCCCCTGCGCTGCACAATCGATGAATGAATCTCTTCCCAGCCCCTTGCCATATCCCCGCTTAAGAAAATAAAATATCCCACACGCACGCACGCACGCACACACACACACACACACACTAATGATAGAATTCATCACGTCCTCAATAGGGTTACTTTGGAGTGAAAAGACTGTGGTTCAAATGCAAAAAAAGATATATATCGTCACTGTCGGGCAGAAACCTCGTATCTCCAAGTTTCAGATTTGTACGTTTTTTTCGCAAAGTAAAGCCCTGCTTCATCATACAAGGCCGTCGCACAAAAGTAGCGAAAACAGACGATCTACAAGCACACAATGCCTCGCACGGCGAGGCGTTGTGTGCTTGTAGATCGGCTGTTTTCACTAGTTTTGATCATTTTTAAAATGATACATACAAAACAAACGGTTTTGGACTTAGAAGGTTTCCACCCAGACAACGTTGACGATATATAATATTTTGATCTTGAAAGGCAATTTTCATCTCCAGGACAAGCGTTTTCTGTGCGGTGGTTTCTGCCACGGCGTTGACCTCCTGTAAATGATGGACTTGTTAAATCACGCCAGGGCTTTCTATTCTTGCACACTCCCCCAACTCTGCTCATAACATGCAGCCCCCCACACAGACAGACAGACAGGGGCTCCTTTCTAAAGCTTTCTAATGTGTCGGAGTTCAGCCTCGACAAGGCATCTGGTGGTTACATGGCAACGGAACGATGCTGCTCGCCGAGCCCTAAAAAGCTTCTGTTGTCGGCTATTTACATCCTCGCACATATGGACAAAAAGACGCTCACGCGCGTGCATACGCACGCACACACGCACATA
Source organism: Nannobrachium achirus (assembly GCF_963921795.1). Classification (NCBI taxonomy): domain Eukaryota; kingdom Metazoa; phylum Chordata; class Actinopteri; order Myctophiformes; family Myctophidae; genus Nannobrachium; species Nannobrachium achirus. Next base: position 13,532,527 of record NC_137827.1, on the reverse strand, counting down.
GACACACTCGCACACGCACAATCATGTTTGTAGTACTATACTTGACAGGACATCTCTTTCTTGGGGGTCTGGTTTCTATTCTCTGACTGTGCACAATCTGCTGATTATATTTGAACATATACATTAAGATTATATTATTGTATATTCGTAGGTGGAGAACATCACAACCCCATCATGAATCCAACTCATAAGAGAGTGCTGTCAATCAGAAAACAGTGGGAACATAATATATATGCGCCCTCCGAAAGGCCCTCAAAATCAATTATTTGGTGGAGGGGGGTAAAAAAGAAAGCTCTGGGAAACAAAAGTTAATTTCTAAGTAATTTCTAGTTAATTTCTAAGACAGCTGCAGCGCTCTATAGCCATTTTAAACCTTATCCAATCTACAACCTTGCGAGCTTGTAATTCTGCTCTTTTTGGTGGACAGACACATGATTAAATATAACTCCCCGGCCTGAAAATTGTAAGCCTGCAGTACTTTTTTTTTTCCATAAGAGGTTCCTTCAGAGGACTCAAAATGGTCTACACAAAAATGTATATTTCAAAAATTCTACTTTAAATGTATACTTAACAGGATAGTAACACAAGTACACACACACACACAGACACACGCACACACACACACACACACACACGGTGGTGAATAAATCTTGGGCCCGACCAGTGGATGATGTGACCGGGGGTTGGCGTGACAAAGGGGGAAGCATGTTGTTAACACGTCCCCTGTCAGTAGAGGGGGCTGTACGTGGGCGCAGCAGACACAAAGGCTCATTAAAATACATGCACGGAGAGAACAGCGCTGCCCCCGGTGGGCGGGACTGGATGCTCCATCAAGATGTCGTTAACAACAGGGCTGCCCCCGCCCACCGGCATGTAACCCCACCCCCACTCCCCCCTCCCTCCCCTCCCCCTCAACTCTCCCCCTCCCGTACAGCAACAACGGCAGCAGTGGTGGAAAAGGTACTTAGTACTTTCCTTCTTTACTTAAAGCCTTTAAGTTAAGTAAAAGTATCAATACGACAATGGAGGTATCTCTGCTGTCGGGCTGAAACCTCCTAACTCCAAAATGTTCATTTTCTGGAAAGATGAGCTCAAGTGGAGTTAAGAGGGTTTTGTCCGAAGGGCTTTTTACTACTTTTCATTGGTTCAATATTATTTTAACCAACACACAGACGTAAAGGGTGTTCAATAGCGCATATTTATGAAAAAACGAGAGGGCCAATCGGGTGGAGTTAGCTGGTTTGGCAGAAAGTGTGGAGTTATAGGAGGTTTTATCACAAGCACTTTTTACTACTTTCCATTGGTTCAATATTAGTTTAACCAACACACAGATGTAAAGGGTGTTCAATAGCCCTGATTTATGCCAAAACGTTTTTTTTGCCAGACAGTGATGATATACTCTGTTAGGGCACTGTCACGCCGCGCTTTTATTCTACTTACAGTATAAGGGCGGATTCTGACAGTGCATTTCAATAGTGCATTTCAATGTGAATGGCCAGTTCTTTTCCCCGCCTTTTTGGGGGGGGAGAAATCCGCAAATGGCAGCAAACCATTCCATTCCCATTGATCTGCGTTGGCAGAATCCGTCCTCATAGGTAGAGTAAAAGTGCGGTGTGACCGCGCCCTGACAAGTATTAGAGTTCAAAAATCTACTTTTACTTGAGTAAAAGCACAAAGGTATTGGTATTAATATGTACTTAAAGTACTTGAATCAAAGTACAAAAGTGTTGGCTTCAAAATGTACTTAAAATACTAATAATATAAGTACAAGTACTTGGTATGCAAAAGGTCCCATTTCAAGTTTTCAAATGAAACACCTTTTGAAAATAGCATAACTACAAGTAGATCTTGTAGATCGGCTATATTTTCGAATTGTCTAAATGTATATAGGGCTGAAGTGATTCATGTATGTTTTGTAATGATATTCAAGATGCACAGAGGAACTAGTAACTAAAGTTTTCAAATAATTGTAGAGGAATAAAAGTACAACATTTGCCTCTGAGATAGTAGTAGTAAAAGTACAGAAAATCAGAAATACCTCACAATTATACTCAAGTAGCCTACAGTCCTTTGAGTAAAGGCACTTTCCACCCCTGCCCCTCCCGCACCAACCCCTGCACCCCGTATATCGTCACTGTCGGGCAGAAACCTCGTATCTCCAAGTTTCAAATTTGAACATTTTTTCGCAAAGTAAAGCCCTGCTTCATCATGCAAGGCCATCACACAAAAGTAGTGAAAACAGCAGATCTACACGTACACAGTGCTTGTAGATCGTCTGTTTTCACTATAGTTTAAATCATTTTAAAAATGATACAAAACAAACGGTTTTGGACATACAAGGTTTCCACCCGACAAGGACGATATACAGCAACAATGGCGGAGTCCTTTTATAGTACGGGCCATTCGCTCCGTCCTCTATACGAGGTCAGGGCCTAATCCTCGGGGAGTTCTCCCCGCATTGTGTTTTTTTAGCGAACCAGGGTCAAACTGTTTGAAAATTAGTGAGGGGGGGTTTAGTTAAACACCTATTAAAGGCAGGGTGGTGCACTCTGATTTATGTGCAAAGCTGTTGTGCCTCATCTGTTGTTGCCCGTACTCCACAAAGCGTATGGGCTTTGCATGTTCCGCGAGACGAAGGAGAAAAAAAATATCCCACGACATACGTTAGGTTTATGTAATAACGCACTGACCTTGGATTCACCTTAACACCTGTCGCCAACCGTGCACACGTCATCATCGTGCACATCATCGTCAACTAGGGATGGGACGATATGAAAATGTCATATCACGATTATTGTGTCAAAAGAAATCACGATTTACGATTTTATTGCAAAATCCATTATCCTGGGGCGGAACATTTGCCAAAAAATAGCAGGTCTACAAGCTCACAACGCATCGCGTTGCGATGCGTTTTGAACTTGTAGATCGGCTACTTTTTGGCAAAGACATTTGATAGAGTGAAAAAGTGGTACGAGATATGCAGCTCGGCAAATAAAAGGTAAATTGAATCCAGTGCATGACAGAGGACGATATCACGATACGTTAAATCTCCAGGATACGATTATCGTGATTTTTATCTCAATAAACGATAATATCGCTTATTGTCCCACCCCTATCGTCAACTTGTGAAAATACTGCATCTGTGGTAAATGGTGCATTTATATAGCACCTTTATACAAGGCGCTTTACAGAGATTGTGTATTACATTCACCCATTCACACACACATTCATGCACCGATGGCGGAGCAAACCATGCAAGGCACCAACCTGCTCACCGGGATCAACTAGGGGTTCAGAGTCTTGCTCAAGGACTCTTCGACACTAACTCTGGGGGAGCCTGGGATCGAACTGGGAACCCTTCAGAAACCCTCTGTGTTCTAATGACGGTTTCTCTACCCCTGAGCCACTTACGCCCCTGGTAGACAGTGGTGTAAATGAACTAAGTACATTTACTTAAGTATTGTAGCCTACTTATAAGTACACTTTTGAGTTATTTGTTTACTTGAGTATTTACAATTTCCAGTACTTTTACTTCTACTCCACTATGTACGTTTTGGATCCAAATATTGTACTTTTATTCCACTACATTTATTTGAAAACTTTACTAGTTCATTTTGCAGATATAAATTATAATATTATAAAACATACATAAACCACTTTAGCCGTAAGTAGAAAATGTTTGAAAATAGCAGATCTTGATGTGACGTGTTGTGAGCTTGTAAATTGGCTATTTTCAAACAGCCTACAGTAGGTATAAAATAAGGCTAAAGTGGTTTATGTATGTATTATGATATTATAATTTATATCTGCAAAGTAACTCAATTTATCAAATAAATATAGTGGAGTAAAAGTACAATATTTGGATGCGCCTGAATAAAAGTATTAGAAATTGGAATTACTAAAGTAAAGTAGAAATTCCTCAAAATTGTACTTTAGTACAGTACTTAAGTAAATGTACTTTGTTACTTTACACCACTGATCATATAGCACGCAATACAAATATAGTATATCTACTAGAAATTCCATTTTGACCATCAACCAGTAATGGTCATTCCGTGTCACAAGATCAAAATGCCTCAAAAGAAGAGCAGGGAGACCAAATGCAACCACCACGGTTGTGTTAGTTCTATCGTATTAATTTACCCATTCAATGCAAATTGATCAAAATGACATTTTATTCACACAAACAAAGGGGGGAGGTGTTGAAGTGGGAAAAACAAGTAAAGTAAAAAGTTGAAAGCACGATCGCGTCGTGCACGGCTGTTTTGTGCACGCCGGACTCGCCGGAGTCGCGTGCACAGTGACGTTGTGCACGGCTGTGGCGTGCACGGCGCGACTGTACCCTGTTAGTGAGGCTGACATTCAAAGAGGGCGTACGGACGACCCCCCACTGTGAGAAGACATTCCACGCGGTGGCCCAACGCTTTGATTCTGCTCTTGTGATCCTCGCTGGCGTGGCTTTGAGAACACACACACTCAAACACACGCACGCACTCACTCACTCACTCGTGCACTCGTGCACGCACGCACGCACACAGCTCAGAGAACCATCAGCCCTAAGACCATTTGAACGCTCCTTGCCTGCTTCCGTATTCCAGTATTTCGCCATTATTTTCGGTCGAGAAATTACTGGCCTATCAGGCAGGGTGCCGTAAACAGGTGTTATTGTGGAAATGTGGCTTATTTGGTGCCTTATTATTTTTGCTATATTAACACTCAGTGAATGCCACCCTTTATTCAAAATCTACAAAACTGGTGCCAGCCATTTTGCTTAATTTTGCCTTTTTATGGGGGCCAAAATCATATTTTGTACTTAAATTACATATATAAATCTATGCTTCTATCGAAAGCCACACTACCCCTCTTACAAAGGAAAACATGTATATTTATATATATATATCCTATCATTAGATTTGGGCTTCAATAGAACATGTGTAAGATGTCTTGATCATCATCATATGTGTGTGCTGTGATGGGCCCTGTGTGCAATCTGGAGTGCAATACCATTTGAAAACCAAATGGTTTTCAAATGGGTGGTCTCCTACTATCTGATCAACTAACAGAAGAAGGAAGAAGACGTCCATCTTTTTTTTGGTTTGGGCCTGTTGTTTACATTTTGGCCAGGCCTTTTAGCTAGCATGCTACACACTTCGGAACCCTGGCGATCGCGATCAAGGATAGGTAGAGAAGAATGGATGGCACCGCTGGAATCCTGAGAATTTTCTGCGTTTTTTGAGTACTTATAGTTCGTCAGGGATGCACGGGAAAGTGTATAAACGAACGTTTTAGATAACATTTAAACGGCCGGAACCAATCTTCGGCTATACCGATTTTCTGCCGGACTGTGTTACACTGGTGCTACAGTCAAATCGGCCGTATCGCTCAGGTCACGGAGGCATATGGCCAACTTCTAGAGCGATTTTTTTGAAATTACAATTATGAAAAAATGATAAAACTTTTGATTAATTAAAAAGACGTAAAAGACGTTTATGGCACCGAGGTCCAAAGACGTATAAGACGTTTATGGCGTTCAGTGAGTTAACCAGTAAGACTCCTTAATCGGGAGATAAGCGACCGCCAGGTCGCATGTAAAAACCGGCCTGATGGTGGCGCTAAATGGGACAGTTCCATGTCGATGACATGAGTGTAGACATACTGTGTACCGATTTGTGTGATATTAGGGCAAAATTTGTAGGAGCAGTGTCCAAAAATGTGTTTTGCAGGAATCGGCCTCATGGTGGCGCTAGAAGAGGGCCATGTGACAAATGAGGGGTGAAAAGAGGTTGTGGTTTGGCAGGCAAGGAGTGTGTGTGCAAAGTTTGTCATGGATTTCCCTATAATGACAAAACAGGGCTGCCAGGTTGAAAGAGGTCAAGGTTTTATGAATATTTAAGTGATAGAAAGTATTAACACGAGCATGTGACTAAATAATCGGCACCGTCGTAACACAAGTTATTTTTTTCCATTTCCTGAAAAGTAACAGTCTTTTGGACATACAAGGTTTCCCTCTGACAGCAACGATGCACTCAAAGCACTTTCTATTTCCACAGAAATCCTCTGTAATGTAGAACGATCCCATTCCTCCACTTTGTCACGGTAAATGTCAGGATGAAAATTGAACTGAAGTGAATTTGAGGCAACCGTAGTCCATACAGTATAGTACTGTCCTCGCATCACCCTTTAACAACCAGACTACAGTATCTCGCTAAAGAGTGCAATATTGTGACTGCAGACATTAAAGCCTAATTTATGCTCCATTGTACGACGGTGTAGCAACCAAGGGCACAGTATCCGGCTTGCAAGTTGAGGCGATATAGAGACTTCAAGAGAATCTATGGTCGCACCCCTGAAAACAGCAGAGCGCCACAACGCGTCGCATCTGCGACATGTTGTGAGCTTGGAGATCTGCTGTTTTTGGTGCGCGACAGCAGTGCACAACGATATATAGATCAGGCTCAATTAGTGCAAAGTAACCATGTATATTTACTCAAGTACTGTACTTAAGTACATAATTTTTTTTCCTTTACTGTACTAGATAGAGTATTTCCAGTTTTCACTATCCATGCCAAACTTTGCACACACACTCCTTGGATGGCAACTCACAACCTCCACCCCTCATTTCTCACATGGCCCTCTTCTAGCGCCACCATGAGGCCCATTCTTGCAAAACATTCTTAAAAAACATTTTTGGACACTGCTCCTATACAGATTTTGGCCTAAAATCACGCAAAGCAGTACACAGTATCTCCAAAGTCATCAACCTTGCTGTCCCATTTCCCATATTCCCTCCTGATTGGCTACGATTGCCTTCTAAAGTTTGTGTATGCGACCTGACGGTCGCTTATCTCCCGATTAGGGAGTCTTACTGGTACTTCTACTCCACTAGCCTACATCTCAGAGGCAATGCAACACATTGTGAGCTTGTAGACACGTGATTCAAACGATTTGTGTACATTTTATACATTCTATATATCCGAAACGGGACATTACTATATCGTTACACCTCTACTGGTTGTCAATATTCCAACGCACTCTCTCAAGACTAGAGAGACAAAAATAAGCTCCCCTTAATTACCCAGGCAACATACAGTCATTTCTCTGAGCAAAGGCTACTGAATGGTTGGCCATTACCTCGCTCCCACCGCGCCGAATGCTTAAAGATAATGACCAGTTACTAATTGGTGCTTATACCTTATATCAGTTTGTGCGGAATATAATTGCTGCTATTATGGTGCAAAATAATCATCGGAATTAACATCTTTCAGTGAAAAAAAAAGAAAAGAAAAAATATATATATATATTGTCACTGTCGGGCAGAAACCTTGTATCTCCAAGTTTCAAATTTTAAGTTTTTTGGTAAAGTAAAGCCCTGCTTCATCATACAAGACTGTCGCACAAAGGTAGTGAAAAAAGGTAGTGAAAAAAAGCGGTGCGAGACGTTGTGTGCTTGTAGATCGGCTGTTTACACTAGTTTAAATCATTTTTTAAATGATAATTACAAAACAAACGGTTTTGGACATACAAGGTTTCCACCCGACAACAACGCTATATATATATATATATATATATATATATATATATATATATATATATATATATATATAAATACCCCTCCCTGCTAAATAGAGGTATGAAGCATTTTGTGGGGAGAGGTCGTCGGTGTCGATGGCGGTTGATAAATCATTAACTGGAGGGTTCGGAGCATAGAGGGGACGTCTCTCTGCATCTTCTGAACCTGCTAATGGAGCCGCTGATTTACGTTTATGTGACTGTGTGTGTGTGTGTGTGTGTGTGTGTGTGTGTGTGTGTGTGTGTGTGTGTGTGTGTGTGTGTGTGTGTGTGTGTGTGTGTGTGTGTGTGTGTGTGTGTGCGCGTGTGCATGCGTGCCTGGATGTGTGTATAACTAACGTTTGCATTAAAAGTCATCGATTAGGACCAAAATACCAAACATCACATTTATTGATAGCTCGATATCGTATTGTGATGATAATTCCTTTTTCTGTAAGTAAAATTGCAAAAATTATCTCTGATCTACAAGCTAGGAATGGGCAACGTATTGTTTGATTGTAGATCGGCTATTTGTTCTTTTTGAAAAAAAAGGATAAAATGTAGTTTTTTTGTCGCATTCTTAAGACAATAATTTTGATTACATTGAATTTACGCCCATTGATTCCGAATGGGGACCTAAATGCATTTGGGTCCCCATCCGGAATCAATGGGGGTACTTAAATCAAAATGTTGTCTTAGAAATGCAACAAATGCAAAAAAAATATTATTGAACTCAAGTCTCCATGGCATGAGTTGGGGAATCAATTGGGGAAAAAAAGTCATTTTGGGGGTGACCTACTCCTTTAAGTGATTAAAACCAGGAAAAGATTAAACAAAAAATACTGCTTAGAAAAGTCAAACAACATCTAGTCTCGTATTATGATATCAATATAATATATTGCCCAGCCCTGTGTGTGCTTGTGTGTGTGTGTGTGCGCACACATGCGTGTGTGCCTTTATAAGCAGTATCATTCATCTACCTAAAGTGTGCGTGTGCATTGTTTGTTTGTGTGTTTGTGGCGTACATGTTCAGTGGCGTATAGGGACGGGAGCTCTAGATAATTCACTCTCCCCTCCCCTCCCTTTTGTTTTGGTCTCTTCCGTCCGTCATGCCCAGCCCCGTTGACTTCCCAAGTGTCTGCGACAGCCGTGTTGCTGTCTGTGTCCTTGTCCCGCTCACATTTCTGAAGTCCGCTGACTGCTAATGGCCGTGTCCGCACAAAGAGCCTACTCTTGTGTCCACTTTAGCCGCCGGGCTGGGCCGGCGGCCAACCACAACCGGTGGATGGGGGGATGGGGGGAGGGGGCGGGGGAGTTGTGGGGAGGGTTCTAGGAGAGATGCGGTGGGTGTGGGACAGTGGCGTCAGTTCAGAAAAAAAGCTAAGGTATGGCAACATGACTGGTGTCTTGCACGCGCACCTTTGCAGAAAAAGCTAAGGTATCGTCAGGTAAGGTAGGTAAGCTAAGGTAGCGTCAGTTCCGAAAAAAACTAAGGTATGGCAACATGCATGATACATTTATTTTAAGAAGTACATTCTATTTTTCTCCCCGTTTCTACGGTTTCTTGGGCTGGATATGGCAGCCTGGAACGGTTGTTCAAGTGCAGCTAAACTTGGCATGTTAGTAAACGTGCCACAATTAACAATAATGCATTGCACCTGTGCAGCTGACCTGCGGAACCTGGGAATATACCATTTTGTCAAGATGGGGAGAATACCTTGTTAAAGTGACCATTTTGTTACATTTGGCATTTGTAGTTATTTTACTGTAATTCAACAACATAATAACCAGAGCAGATAGACAACGAGACATTCATGGATTTATATTTAAAAGTAACTTTTATTTCCCCCCACTGGATCCAGGGGTATGGCAGCTGCATACCCCTGCCATACCCAAATTGACGCCCCTGGTGTGGGAAGTGGGAGGGAGGGAGGGAGGGGCACAGCACCCGGTACTGCCTGCCTCTCTGCACCCATGTCACGCTCATGTGACAACCACTCCTCTGTGCCTGTTTGAACTGTCCCTCCCAATTAACACTAATAAGTCACCCTGTAAGGATGAGCAAACATAGTTGTCCAGTCACACCCCCTCCACGCACACGCACACACACACACACACACACACATATCGTCATTGTCGGGCAGAAACCTCGTATCTCCAAGTTTCAAATGTGTACGTTTTTTCGCAAAGCAAAGCCCTGCTTCATCATACAAGGCCATCGCACAAAGGTAATGAAAACAGCAGATCTACAAGCACACAACGCCTCACACGTGTGCCTGTAGATCGGCTGTTTTCACTAGTTTAAATCATTTTTAAAATGATAAACGCAAAACGAACGGTTTTGGACATACAAGGTTTTCACTCGACAATGACGATATACACACCCCTCGCTAAACACGCCGCGTATAAATACACACTCACACGCACACGGACACATTCTTTCTTCTTCTCTCTACGCTTAGCAGCCCATGACAATCCCAGGAGCACCATTCCAGCTAATGGACAGAAAGCCCAAATGCATCTCGTTTTCCGGCAAACAAGTGCCAGTAAAGAGGCAAATTAATGACAATTCGTTTGAAGGGTTTTGTCTAAGAATAATTTCACTCCAGCGTCTCACCACCGCCACTGCTGCCGCCGTGCCGCCGAAAGAATTGATTAGATCCCTTCTCCATCAAAGTGGCTGAATCAATAAAGAGGCAAGGAGCAAAGTAGGCATGCTCCAGCCCAATTTATTTATACCGTTCAGATGGACGAGTCACACTGGAAGAGAGAGAGAGAGAAAGAGAGACTGACAGGTGAAAACGAGACACCGTTGAGACTGGAGAAAACGCTAATGGTGACTTTAGGGGAAGATAATGCTTTCTCCTGAGAACAAAATGCCGCTGTTAATGTTTGTGGACTTGGCTGGCCAGTCATGAATATCTTCTAATTAACTTCAAGAGTTCCACCCCCCCTTTGTCTCCAAATACACGGCAATACAGTTAAATTGACACTCCAAAATGTCCTGTAAAAAGGAAACAACGCTGGAAATAGTTGGTTTCCTGTCAGACACCAGTCCCCGGCGAATTAGTCTAGCGTAGCGAGACAACTATTCCACAATCTCCGAATGCAGCTCCCGAAAGGCGAGTAACCGAAGTTGCCACTGCTGCACAGAACTGTTGTCCCATTGGAAACATAACAGAAGCACACTAGCACAGACAGAGTCATCCGAGCGGCATATTCTTGTTATGCGTGTATAGTTTAAGAAAACATTTGAAAACATCATGGAAGTAACACCGACAACACCAGAGAAAGACAAAATAAATAACGCCCCCAAGAATATTGAAAGAAGAAATAACGCTTCCAGTATAGGACTTGTTATTGCTACTGCATCAAGGGAGCGAGTGCGTCAAGTCCGCTTTATCTCACACTCATGATCACACTTCCGTTGCTCCAGACTCTATGACGGGAGGCGGGAGCATTTGCAAATTGTGGGAGCCAACAGTCTGGCCACACGAGACTACCGGCGAATTAAAGCGAATTAAATGAAGTATTGCTACCAGTCTGTATGGTAGAGTAAGTAAGCCATTTACCATGAGAGGGAGTGGGTTGTTGGCTGATTTACCAATGTTTCAGGGTTGTGGCACGAGGCGAAGCCGAGTGCCAAACAACCCTGAAACAGTAACAGTAAATCAGCCAACAACCCACGACCCTCGAATGGTAAATTGCTTTTCTACCACTTCTACCATATAAATGAATGAAAACACAGTTGTAACTTGCAAGGTTATTCAGTTACAATCATTAATTGTTCTGCAACACAACAGTGGGCGGGGTCCATGAGCCAACTCAAGGTTGTTGACTGATTTACCACTGTTTTAACTCAATCAGAATCCAGTATCTGAACATGTGACCACAAAAAGTGGTAGGAAGGGGAACACACACCGGACGCGGAGACGGCACGTAGGCGGCGCGTCAAAACATACGGCCCCATTATTTTCAAATAACTAACCCACACCTGCGCCTGCCACACCGATACGCTGCTGTTCTATTTTTCCAGCGTTGCCGCGGGTTGAAAATGTTCTCCCCTCACTGCAGAGTTGTCCCCACCGGGGGAAATGGATGCGCCGCATGGTAGCGCGCCGCATCCAGTTGGTGTTACCACGCGGCACTTCACGTACGTCAATACCGCAACGCGCCGCTGCGCAGCTGCCGCGTCCAGTGTGTGCTCCCCTTAAGGGTAAGTTAATGCAATACGGTATAGCTAGTACTTTACATTTGCAGTGGTTGGAAGTGGACTCCCTTCCCTTCCATTGAGACATTTAGGGGTAAATCTCGCTTTTGCGAACGCCCATCATTTCGACCGGAGGGTTAGCGACTCACTCCACGGAGGTTAAGGTTAGGGTGAGGGTTAGAGTCGGGTGTCGAAAAGATGAGATGTAGTAACAGCGACACGCTCCGACATTCAGACCAGACTAAGGTTAAACGATGTTTCTATGTCAGTGGTGCTCAAAACTTTTCATGTCAAGGACCCCCAAAATGACATGTATTTGGCCACGGACCCCCATCTCAAAATATTTACTTCCAGTGACCCCCCAGAAGCAAAATTTGAGTTACAGATGTTTGCTTTAAAAATACATATATTCAAAGATTTGCACACATTTCACAACTTTGTGATCTTGTATATCTGCTATTTTTCAATAGCTAAAGTATAAAATAATTCGCCCCCCCCCCCCCCCCCCTCTTGTGATGCCCCTGGTTGCATTTGTTCCCAAAGACTCACAGCTCAGCAGTTCATTGTCGTCTACAGTAGCTCGTTGTGTAGTGTTTTGTCCACAAAGCAGAGGAGGAGGAGGAGGTATTAAAGGCAGATTCTCTCTCCTTATTTTAAAATGTGCCGCTGAAGATTAGAGCGTTTACCAAACACTGTGGAAACACTTAATTGATTTCCTTTGGACTGTTTACCTCGACTGTAGCTCGCCCAACGCCTATAGCGCACGCACACACACACAGAGAGAGAGAGAGAGAACACAACCTCGATCCTCCTCGTCGACACCAACACAGGCCCTGCCAAGAGCCTTATTAGTATTCACAGCAGTGGCATTTGCCAGCCCGAGCGTTGCCGTGGTGATGCTGCCCACACAAGTGATGATAAACGGTGCTTTCAGCTCCTCTATAGCTGAGCTGCCTTCCACACACCAGGGATGGGACGACGTGAACATTTCACCTCACGATTATTGTGACCAAAAGAAATCGCGGTTTACGATGTTATCGCGATAGTCATCCCCGACATCCATTATCCTGGGCCGGAATGTTTGCCCATAAAAATAGCAGATCTACAAGCTCACGCGTTGTAATGCGCTGCGATGCGCTGTGAGCTTGTAGTTCGGCTATTTTTTGGCCGATTTTGTAGAGAGTGAAAAAAAAGACTATCAAGTACGTATATAATAAGTACATCTCACCAATAGAGGGTTGTGAGGCATTGTGAGCATGTAGATCTGCTATTTTCACAATTTCTGCCTCTAATATTTGACAATTTGGCTAATGTTTAATTTGTCATTTTAGAGGTATTAAAAGTCATTAAATTGTCCCTTTAGAAATGTGCAGATACCCTCTATACTCTTAAACCTTATGTTGGTTTGTTTACTGTTGAGTGAGAAAACAATGTTTCATATTGAGCTAATCATCGGGGGACCGCCCACCGATTCACGGGTTGAGAACCACTGATCTATAGGGATGGGACGATAATCGTTATTATCGTTTATCGTGATAAAAAAAAACACTCACAATAATCGTATCGTGGAGATTTAAATTTACTGTGAAATTATCCTCCATTAACAATTAAACCCTCTATAATTGGTAAAACGAACCTGGAAATTACGTACAGTACTTGATACTAGTCTCTCTACCAAATCTCTTTGCCCAAAAAATAGACGATCTACAAGCTCACAACTTGTAGAGTGTAGATCTGCTGTTTTTTGGCAAACGTTCCGCCCCAGGATAATGGATGTTGGGGGGGTATTTTGATTATCGCGATGATTTCGTAAATCGCAATTCCTTTGGTCACAATAATCGTGACATGACATTTTCATATTGTCCCATCCCTACCATCATCATCCCCCAGACCTCATCTCTGTAACTCATGAGGCCAATAATGACTAGGGATGTTGCTCGTACATTTTTATTGATAATGAGCACCTTATCGATCCTGCTTATTGAGCCGGGCTTTTATCGAGCCCACTATTGAGCGTTTTCTTGTCTTGTAGTGTTTTAGTCGACAACATGAACACTGTTTTGGAGCATGTGAAACAGTCCCAGACTTGTCTGTGCAACCCAGCACTGATGAACACGAGGGTGAAGAAGACAGCCTTCCTCTCTCCAGAGCCTTCATCTACAGATGTGGTGGGAGGAGGAGGAGGGGGGGGGGGGCTGTAGGCTGTGTGTGTCCCCTATACGAACAGAAATCCCCCCCTGATCCTAGTCAAACAGAGAACATGGCGTTATATTCCCACATTAGGGTGCACGGATACGTAGCGCATTAGCCTGGTAGTCTGGTTGATTGGGGGCGGATTAAAAAGAAAAGTAATACATTCATATAGCCGTATTAATAGCACCCGGCCACTAGTTAGGGTTAGGGTAAATGGTAGGGGTGTATCGATACATTTCAACAGCGATACAATACGTATCACGATACATGGTTAACGATGCAAAACATGGACGATATTGGTTCATTCATGGCGATACGATACGATTATTTTCAATGGTTTAAAATCGATATAGTAACTATTTAGCAAAGAAATGAAATCTGTGTAAAACGTGTAAAAAAATAAATTATTATGGAAGTAAACACTGTGATTCTCTAGCAAATACGTGGACATTATATTTCAACACATATGGACAAACCCACCTTGACATGAACACAGAGATTACACACATTTATCGATAGACCAAGAGTAGATATATGCAATGGAAAGTTAATTTGACCCGTCTTTTTCATTTTCCCTATACATTTTGCCAAATACAAGGCACAAATATTTAGTTTCCATACAATCAATTATTTGCATTACAAAACGATTCGATACAATTTACCGCATTTTAAAACGATACGATACAAAGCCAAAACGGTACGATATTTTGCTTTTGCAAATGATATAGTAGATCATTGCAAATGAAAATCGATTTTTCAGTATGCTGCATGTGCAAATATATAGTGGCAAATACCAGTGGCAACAAGAACAAAAACTGATTTTAGTTTTGTTTTCTTTTTGAAGGAAATAAACAAAAAGAATTATCTCTTAAGAGTTTACACATTTTGTACACTCTTTGCTGTGTACAAATTGTGTACACTCCCTAGCTTCCTCCGTGGACTGAAGAAGACACACCTCTTCAGACTCCACCTAAACCCATAGCACTTCTGTAATGCTCATTGACCATACATGAAGCTAGTTAGCATTTTTTAGGTTTTAGAAACTTTTTTTTTTTTACTGATTAGGTGCATGGTCTACCTATGTTATTGTTTTTCTAGATTGATATTCCTATGCATTTGCTATATTGTTGTTGATGTACTGACATATTATCTTGCTTATTATAGTGATGTATTACCTGCATAAACTGTAAACTGCTGGTACACCGATAAATGTTCTGTGCAGGAGCGTGCGCGCACATTCATTGCAGGACTAAATTGCGTCCGTCTTTCTCTCTCCAAAAACACAGGGTATTTGTGAATACGACCGATGCAGTTATGTTCAGTAGTACTCAGGGACGTGCAGAGAATGTTAGAGAGGCAGGGGCTGACATTTCTAAAAGGGCCTTTTGGTTGAAAACATCGAAAATAGCCGACAACCAAGCTCACAACGCGTCGCAGCACGACGCGTTGTGAGCTTGGTTGTCGGCTATTTTCGGTACTTGATACCACACTAAATGACTGATACACACCTTCAGGTATAGCATGGAAACGGGGCATTTGCGTTTCTTTCGCCACAGTGAAAACGGCATTCATGGTCTGGAGAGGGCGCTTTTTACAGACTCATAAAAGGGCAGGGGCTCAAGCCCCCTTTGATGTCTGTGTGTGCCCGTGCCTGGTAGTAATGTAGTAATGCTTAACAACAACACCAGACACAAACGCGAGTGGAGTTCTTCTCGGGAGTCTAAATCGCCAGGGATGAAAACCCCTTTCCCCAACCAATGTCCTGACCGCTCCCAATCAAACCAGCCCATCTCTAGGACACCGAGAAGAGAGCTGGCACTTCAAAAGAAGCAGAGACAATCGGCTGAGAGAGAGAGAGAGAGAGAGAGACAGAGAGACGGAGAGAGACAGAGAGAGAGACAGAGTGAGAGAGAGAGAGAGAGAGAGAGAGAGAGAGCAGGGGGGCTTCAAACCTCAGCCCCCACACCCTGGCTCTCTCGGCCCGGGCTGAGCGGCCTCAGCCGGGGGGGCCGTGGCTATTAAAAGATAAATGTATCTCTCTGTTGCATTATTCATGATGCGGCGAGGGGGCTTAGCAGAGCTGTGTGTGTGTGTGTGTGTGTGTGTGTGTGTGTGTGTGTGTGTGTGTGTGGATGTGTGTGTGTGTGTGTGTGTGTGTGTGGATGTGTGTGTGTGTGTGTGTGTGTGTGGATGTGTGTGTGTGTGTGTGTGTGTGTGTGTGTGTGTGTGGATGTGTGTGTGTGCGCATCCCTCACGGCCCCGTCAGGGCCAAAGCCCTCGCCGCTTCTACACACACACACACACGCACGCACGCACACACACACACACACACACACACACACACACACACACACACACACACACACACACACACACACACACACACACACACACACACACACACACACACACACACACACACACGCGCACACACACCGATGCAGGGACAGACGACAGCTGTGGAGAGAGAGAGAGAGAGAGAGAGAGAGAGAGAGGGACAGATAATATCCACCATTCAATGGCATACAGAATATCGTTGCTGTTGGGCCAGAAACCTCTTATCTCCATAGTCTTCTGACTTTGCGTGTTTTTTCCCCCGTAAATCACAAGTCCTGCACGATCACGCCACAGCGTCACATGCACGCAAAAGCAGATCTGCAAGCTCGAAACGTGGCGTTTTGAGCTTGTCGATCTGCTAGTTTTGCTGTTTTCGATATTTGAATCCTGAAAAGTAACAGTTTTGGACATAGGAGGTTTCCACAGTTTCAGACAGAGACTATATGGAGTTATATACAGTACACGCACACACACACACACACACGGGCACACACACGCACGCACGCACGCGCCCACACACACACACACACACAGGGGCACGCACACACGCATGCGCCCACACACAGAGGTTTCACAATAACAACACATACTCATACAGTCATGCATGCAGTATGGTGTAGTATACAGTATATGTAAGTAAGTATCTTTGCACAATGCTGCATATTTCAGATTTCCGGTTCTAGACAAGCCTGCATAGTGCACTGCACGCATGAGCAATAAATGATGAACACATACCAAAACCATTATTATACCAAAAGAAACTAAACGACCGGGGGGAATCATTTTGGAGGTGCACAATGCTGGTGGTTCCAGACGGTGGTTCCGGGCCAGGTGATGATGTAAATCAGGGGTCTTCAACGTTTTCAGGCCAAGGACCCCTTAGTTGAGAGAGAGATAAAGCAGGGACCCCCACAACCTTTTCATAGATTCCATATAGTTTCATTGTTTGACAGCATGATCATCAGTGTATTTTGGATAATTTTATTGGACTATTTATTCTTATTTATGTTGCAGGACCACATTGGAATGATGTGTTTCATTACGGTTTCACGTGCATATCCTGGGTTTAAGTTGTATTGTGATTACTCGTATTTCTTTTACCAAATTCAAATCAAATTGAATCACTGAAAATAGCCGGTCTACATGCTAAGATCGTCTATTTGTTGTCACCGAAGGTTCGCCGCCAGAATATGGACTGAAGGGTTCATATCGTAGTCGTCGGGTAAAAATGTCCAAAACCGTTCATTTTGCATTTATCATTTTAAACGCCAGGCGTTGTGTGCTTGTAGATCTGCTGTTTTCACTACTTTTGTGCGACAGCTTTGTATGATGAAGCAGGGCTTTACTTTTCGAAAGAACGTACAAATTGAAACTCGGAGATACGAGGTTTCTGCCCGACAACGACGATAATGGTTAATGGCTACTAGCCTTTACAATGTGCGTGCCTGTGTGCGTGCGTGTGCACACACACACACACACACACACACACACACACACACACACACACACACACACACACACACACACACACACGTTGGAGAGGCTAGCAGACTAGAGCAGCGCACAACCTCTCAGCCGCTGATTAAGTAAAGGGTTTGAGCAAATATATTTTGGAAGAGAAATCTTCAGCTTTACACGGAGAACTGAAAAGAGAGTTATTTTACTTGGTCCAAACCCCCCACGGATCTGCAAGGAGCCCCAGATTAGAATGACCCCGGTGTCAGTCATCTGGAGTTTAGTCACAATGGAGGATAAGCCAACACACTGCAGTGTGGAGAGAGACTAGCTGTCAAATGATATCACCGCTCCTCCATGTCGATATCACTTTTTTGTCACGTTAAATAATCGATCCTATCTGTTTGTTTTGTTAGCCGTCGTGAATGGCAGCAGGAGAAGAAATAAAACCTGATAAATCTCCTGTCAGAAAATCTCGAGAATAACTGATGGTAACTATAAATACCCGAATAAGTTCGAAACCTTGTCTGAATAGAATTTTGAAATGTAAAGGAGTACTCGTATCGTCGTCGTCGTCGGGTAAAAACCTTGTATGTCCAAAACCGTTGGTTTTGCATTTATCTTTTTAAAAATGATCTAAACTAGTGAAAACAGCGGATCTACAAGCACACAACGCCTCACACCGCGAGGCGTTGTGTGCTTGTAGATCTGCTGTTGTCACTACTTTTGTGCGACGGCTTTGTATGATGAAGCAGGGCTTTACTTAGCGAAAGAACGTACAAATTTGAAACTCGGAGATACAAGGTTTCTGCCCGACAACGACGATATTGTATATCTATTCTAACTGACATTTCTGAGAAAAATGAGTTAATATTATAAACATGCCATAGGGGATACGTTAGGGGTGACATTTCATTTTGTATAAAAGTATGAAGCAATACCAACTTAAAGCGGTTGTTAGGTATACGAGTATGGAATATGAAACGTTGAAGCTCCTTTTGTGAAAGCCAGTCTGTGTTTCTTTATGGGAGCTACCTGTTCACATTCTAATCAAATTGTTTTTCTGAATTTCTCCAAATTGCTCAGGCTCAATTGTTTGATGCCAGTTTCTGTTTACATAACGGTTAAAATCACGCTAAGTTATGTTTCTTTCCATGAACAACAAAACAATCTCTTCCTTGTGTCAATTAATTGCAGACCTAACAACACAAAATGCCTTTGCATCACAAGATCACAGCAAAACATCCCAATCCCATTGAATGATACAAAAAAAAATCGTTCTACAAAATATACTTGTGTTAAAATTGCAATCATGGTTATCCATGTATGGTTCATTTGATATTAAACCACTTAAAACCTATATTTATTGGCTGCAGTCCCACAGGGCTCAATACTTGGTCTGCTCCTTTTACCCCCTCTATACCTAATGATTGGCCCAGAATATTGTCGTGGCATTCTGGATCAGTCAGTAATTGATGAGGCAATAGGAGTCAAATTATTGTAGGTGGCGATGGTTATGTTTTAAAGATGTGGTGCCATGGTTTTGTACTTTTTCAGTTTTGTATGTGTCTACGGAGTTAACATTACTCCAATAGACCCCCAGGTGTGGTTATTGCGACCGTAGGTTGCATTTACCACGAAATCCTGCTGCTCATGTGCGTCAGTGACGTCACGCCTCACGTCACGCTCCATATATGGCCAAGAGATAATTCATTTGCAAGTGTGACTCGTGTCATGGCAACCACACTTGCAAATTAATTCTGTCCTTATCCCTTTTATGCCCATATATGGAGATCCTTGATGTCATCAATATTACGCCCATATCTGGGAATGCCCATATATGGACATGTTGTGTCAGTCTCATGATAACCAGTGTGGTTGTCGCGACGCGAGTCACACTTGCAAATTTATTCTGTCCTTGTCCCTTTCATGCCCATATATGAAGATCTGAAGTCATCAATATTAAGCCCATATCTGGGGAATGCCCATATATGGACATAATGTGTCAGTCTCTTTCAGCATGACCTCACGCTTTAGGGTGAGGTCGCTTCTCACCCTTAGGGCATCTTACTGGTAATATGCAGATACAGATGCACCGTTTCAAGTCTTCAGGCTTTACTGCTCTTTTCCTGAAAATCACCTGCTAATGCATTTTTTCCACTGTTTTGTCTTTCTAATATTTATGGAGAATGGAGCGTAATTTTGCAGAAGTCCGCAAATGGCAAGAAACCTCTCCATTCCCATTGAAAAGCAGAATCCACCTTCATAAGCTGATTTAAACTTCGAAGTCAGAGAAAAAAATTGCATTTCAAATAAATGTAGTGGATTCAAATATTTGGATCCGAGATGTAGTGGAGTACAAGTAAAAGTATTGGAAATTGGAAACACTCAAGTAAAATACAAACACCTCAAAATAAAAACAAGTTGAACCATAACAGATGGGCTGTAACAAAACAATAGAACAATAGCTATCAGGCCTGGTGGAGACATCTTGGCTTCTATACAGCGGTGGTGGAAAAAGTACTCACATTTTTTACTTAACTAAAAGTATCAATACTGCAATATAGAAATACTCTGTTACAAGTAAAAGTCCAGAATTCAAAATGTACTTGAGTAAAAGTATGAAATTGGAAATATTCAAGTAATGTACAAATAACTTAAAGGTGTACTTAAGTAAAATGTACTTAGTTACTTTACACCACTGCTATACAGGTGACCAAATACTGTATCATGCCATTAATGTATTATAATAAGTACTGGTAAGTGGTGGTAAATATAAAGTTAGAAATTAACACATTTAGGCCTAGAATTATTTAATGCTTTATAGCAGATCTATTAAAAAAAAAAAAAAAAATTGTAACTCAAATATTTGCTTCTGGGGGGTCCCTGGAACAACATATTTTGAGATGGAGTCCGCGGCCAAATGCATGTCATTTATAGAATGGGGTCAACAATATTCAAATTCAAATATTTAAAATAAATAGCAGATCTACAAGCTGCACGCTGTGAGCTTGTATATCTGCTGTTTTTCAATAGTTAAAGCATTAAATAATGGTTAAAGTGGTTCAAATCTAACGTGACTTGCGTTCAGTCCTAAATGGCTTTTAAACAACCATTAGAAACAACATGGTATAATGTATAATAATTCTTCTGGATATGCGTGGCCGGACGCTAGGGTTCAGGGTGGTTAAGTATTTAATGAGTGAGCTCTAACAGATCAACTCTGCACCGCTGTTGACCGCAATGACCATTAAAAAGAAAAAAAAAACTGCTCCTCTGTTTGGCACAAGTGCTAGCTCGCCGTTTGTTGATATTTAGTTGCTAAATGTGAGACATATTGTTGCCGCTTTGGGAGAAAAGAGAAGCTCGGTGACAGAGCAGAGGGGTGGTGGTCCCCCGTCACAGAGGACCCCCTGCTGGGACCATTTGTTTGCAGACAAGAGGGACCCAAGGGTGGGAAAGAAAGAATATACAAGGAGGAGACCACAGAACATGTGGGAGGTGTCGGTGTGTGTGTGTGTTGTGTGGGAGTGTGTGTGAGTGTGTGTGAGTGTGTGTGTGTGTGTGTGTGTGTGTGTGTGTGTGTGTGTGTGTGTGTGTGTGTGTGTGTGTGTGTGTGTGTGTGTGTGTGTGTGTGTGTGTGTGCGCGCGTGTGTGTGTGTGAGTGTGTGTGTGTGTTAGGGATGGGACGATAAGCGATTTTATCGTGATTAAAAAACACTCGCGATAATCGTATCGTGGAGATTTAATTTATCGTGATATCGTCCTCCGTCATGCACCGGGATCAATTCAACTCTTATTTGCCGAGCTGCATAGCTGGTACCACATAAACCCTCTGTAATTGGTAAAGGATCCTTATAATATCTTTTTTTAATAATAATCTTTTTTTCACTCTCTATCAAATGTTTTTGCCAAAAAATAGCAGATCTACAAGCTCACAACAAGGTTGAGCTTGTAGATCTGCTATTTCTTGGCAAACGTTCCGCCCCAGAATAATGGATTTTGATTATCGTGATAATATCGTAAATCGCGATTTCTTTTGTCACAATAATCGTGATATGAAATTTTCACATCGTCCCATCCCTAGTTGCGTGTGTGTGCGTGCGTGTTTGTCCATGCGCGCGCGTGTGTGTTTGCGTTTTACTTTTATCCGCGGGTCACTATTCTTTCGCCCACTTTAAGCGTCCCGGTCTGAATTAGACGGCGAGAGACAAAAGGCTTCATATTTGTGTTTGCGTGTCAAGGATTACTTGTCTCTCCCATTGAACGCGTTCTCCCCTCCCTCCACCCCCCCATTATCTGCTTATCACTCTCTGCACCCTTTAATCTCTTTCTTAGTCCCCAGTTCAATGGCTTCCTCCTCTCGCCGTCTTCTGTAACACGTCACAAACGGAGCCTTTTCTCTCCTCTAGTTTTTTAACACTTACAAAACCACTGAAAAGGCCCCACCGCAGCCGCCGCCGGTTGGTTCCCCCGAAACTGGAAACTGTGGGCCACCTGGAAAGTACCAATGGAGCTTTCTCTTCTTCTCTCCCAGGGCTCTGGCTCCCTGCCACTGGCCAGCTGTAGCATTGTGAGCAAAAAAACCCTCGCGTCCCCCCGCCCCAGCTCAGTTAACCCGCTTCGACCGAGACCGCATTATTACGCGTTAATGACTTTAACCATTATTTTACGCTTTAACTATTGAAAAATAGCAGATCTACAAGCTTGCTGCGAGCTTGTAGGTCTGCCATTTTTGGTGAATCTTTGAATATGTCTTTTTTTTAAACATTTGTGACTCAAATATTTGCTTCTTGGGTGGTCCATGAAGTTGGAACAACATATTTGAGAGACGGGGGTCCACGGCCAAGTACATGTAATGTCGGGGGTCCTTGACAAGATAAAGTTTGAGAACCACTGATTTAGAAGAAGGATTTAGAAGAAATTCATATAATCGGGTAAAAGATTATTCAAAGACTTGAACACATTTTCGAAATTTTTCAAAATAGCAGATCTACAAGCTCGCAGCGCGGCACTCGGTGCCGCGCTGTGAGCTTGTAGATCCGCTATTTTTCAATAGTTAAAGCATAACATAACGGTTAAAGTGGTTAAAATCTAAAGTGACAACAACTACGTTATCCCCCGGCCTTAACGTGTTAATTCCACACATCGCAATTGTTGCCGTGGCGCCCGTTTTACAACCACCTCCCAACCCCGCCCCGGGTAGCCTCTCCGATTGTCCGCCGGAGCCTCCCTTGTTTAATGCTGTTTTGCAAGTTATTAAGCCCTGGAAGTCCATTAATCACAGTTCACGGGCTGCGTAAGCCCGCGCAGGGCAGGGGGGGACGCCGGGGGTCCGGGGAGGCACACTCGCTGGCCTCAATGGGCTTAGACGGTGGTCCATTCACGGCCCTAACGAGATCATTACCACTAACTAAATACCGGCCTGACCTCCGCGACCCGCTGGGAAATTACGTATAGGGAGCGGCAACCCGGGTTTTTTGGCGAGACATTAATATGCCCCTTGCTCCATCCCCATGCAGGACCCACCCCCACCCAGGGGCGTCACAAGGGGGGGGGGGGGGGGGGGGGGGGAGTGGGACTGAGTTACTAGGGCCCAAGGTGGAGGGTCCTGTCTATAGTTATTGATTTTTTTTTTTTTTTAAAGTCGTGAAAATGTGCGCAAATCTTTGAATATATTCACTTTTTTAAGCGGACATTTGTAACTCAAAACTTTGCTTGTGGGGGGTCCCTGGAACCAAATATTTTGAGATGGGGGTCCGTGGCCAAACGCATATCATTTTGGGGGTCCTTCACATGAGAATATTTGAGCACCCACTTACACAGAAACATATAGTTTTTTTTTTTCCTGAAATATTCAGACCCCACACAAATTTCCAAGATTTTTTCAAAAATAGCAGATCTACAAGCGCGCTGCGAGCTTGTAGATCTGCTATTTGTCAATAGTCAAAGCACAAAATATGAAGAACACTCATGGGGGGGCCCGCGGTGAATCAGGGCCCCAGAATTTGGTGCGACACCCCTGCCAAACACCCACCCACCCACCCGTATCCTTACCCCACCCACCCGTATCCTTACCCCACCCGGGCCGTTTCCTTGCACCAGCGCGCAAACGCCCACCCCCGAAGTCTCCCCCCCCCCCCCCCCCCCCCGACGCAACAAGCCTCCCATCGCCCCGCCCCACCCACCTTACCCCACCCACCCGGCCTTGTCCATTCTCACTTTCTCGCCAATGGACAGAAAACTAAAACCTGTCATCAAAAGAAGGCCTAATCAGTGCTGTGATTGTGCTAAACCGAGCCTGACAGACATTTCACTGAGGCCTCAATGGCCACATCAGTGCCACCTCCCTAGCCTGCCCCCCCCCCCCCCCCCCCCCCCCCCCCAATCCCTCTTTCTCTCTTTCTCTCTGTCTCCTTGCTCTCCCTTTTTACCAGGGCCCCGGGCCAATGAGCCACAAACACCCGGGGGGCTTTTCAGATTACTTGACACAGTGTGTCCACTTTTGGGTGGCTGAGACCACCTGGTAAGAAGCTCATTTTAATACAACACCAGTCCAGCCTCCTCCTTCTCCTCCTCTGGTCTTCCTCCACTCTCTCTCTCTCTCTCTCTCTCTCTCTCTCTCTCTCCCTCCTCTAATTCTCGCCTCTCGAGCCGAAGACACCGTCGTGAGTTCTGTTCTAATCCATTGACCTCCCGCGGAAACATTCCTTCGTCCTGCACTCCTCGAAGAGGCTGGATTTGGAGCGGATTACATGCTTCCAGTCCTGTTTGGAGGCACCTGCGACTTGTCTGGAAAAAACGGAAAAGGGAAGGGGGGAGGGGGAGGGGGAGGGGGGGTGCACGAAGAAGGTCCACGGTCGAAGATGGAGAGAGAGAGAGAGAGAGAGAGAGAGAGAGAGAGAGGGACCCCTGCCCTCACCCACCCACCCTCTTCTCTTTGGACACTTCATTCACATCATTCAGATATTGTCTTCATCTTATAATAATAATACAAAAAAAAATATATGGCATAAATATAAGGTGCTGGGAGTGAAAATTATGAATATAATGTAGGGTTGCCTCGGAGGAAAAACATATTACTAGGAGTTTAACGTTACATGGTTAACGATACAATATTGGTTCATTCATGGCGATGAACTAGCAAATACATGGACATTGTATTTCAACACATATGGACAAACCCACCTTGACAAGAACACAGAGATTACACACATTTATCGATAGACCAAGAGTAGCTTAAAATTGCCAAATACAAGGCACAAATACTTAGTTTACATTACTATTTGCACTGCAAAACGATTCGATACCGATTACCGCATTTTAAAACGTTACGATACGATACAAAGTCAAAGCGGTAAGATATTTCGCTTGTGCAAACGACATAGATCATTGCAAATTAAAATCGATTTTTCGATTCAGTTACTATATCGTTACACCCCTAATATTTACAGAGGTCTGAGCCAAAAAAAAATAAGTTTGGAACCCCTGCTGTACAGCCCTCAGAGAGAGAGAGAGAGAGAGAGAGAGAGAGTGAGGAAAGGGTGTGGGTGTCTGGGTGTAGGCCTATATAGGGAGGGTTGTTTTAGGGGTTAGGAGTACATCCCCTCCACCCCCACCCCTCAGCTTATGTTAAGATGTTGTCACTCCGAGCATCTCAAGTGTTGCCACTTCAGATGCCAGGGCTTAGCTTTCTTTTTTTTTTCTTTTTTTTGCGACGGGTTCTAGGGTGGCAGGAGGGGGAGGAGGAGAAGGGGGGGATCGATGGGGACGAGGGAGAGAGATTCTGGGAAGATTTCCATTTCTAACCAATTAACACCGGGAACGCATTATTGCGCAACATCACCTTAAGCATTATTTTATGCTTTAACTGTTGAAAAATAGCAGATATACAAGCTCACAGCGCGGCACCGAGTGCCGCGCTGCGAGCTTGTAGATCTGCAATTTTGGAAAAATTCTGAAAATGTGTTCAAGTCTTTGAAGATTTTGACCCGGTTCTATAAATGTCTTCGAAAATCCTTCCTCTAAATCAGTGGTTCTCAAACTATTTTCATGGCAAGGACCCCTAGAATTATATGTATTTGGCCGCTGACCCCCATCTCAAAATAAGTTGTTCCAGGGACCCCCGCCGCAGAAGCAAAGATTGGAGTTACAAAGGTTTGCTTTGAAGAAGATCTATTCAAATATTTGCACACATTCGCACGATTTTTCAAAAATAGCAGATCTACAAGCTCGCAGCGCGGCACCGAGTGCCGCGCTGCGAGCTTGTATATCTGCTATTTTTGAATAGTTAAAGCAATAAAATAATGGTTAAAGTGGTTAAAATCTAAGAGTGACACGGACGGATGCATGTCTAAATGGGTTAAACAAACACAACTTTGTTGCCGCCGCCACCTGACCGACCGCCGCCGTGGCTGGCCATGGCGCCCGCTTGGAACGCTCCCCCCCTCACTTCCTGTCTCTACTACTTGTGTTTCTCCTCACTGCCTCTTCAGGCTCCCCCGTCTTTTTTCTCAAGAACTCTCAAAAAGTCGCCGTTTCCTGGCTTAATTCCCCCTGCTTAACGTGACAAATTTGTCTCTCTCTCTCACAGCCCCCCTTTTCAGAGTTTTCTGTCCGAGACACTTCATTGTTTTGCATTGTTTTTGTTTGTGTGTGTGTTCTGTGTGTGTGTGTGTGTGTGTGTGTGTGTGTGTGTGTGTGTGTGTGTGTGTGTGTGTGTGTGTGTGCGTGTGCGTGTGCGTGCGCTTGCGTGTGCGTGCGTGCGTGTTAGTTTTCCTTTCCGAAGCTGTCGTTTATAATAACTGGGGAGGTTTCTTAATCTGTCGCTAGGTACTCTACTGTATGTGTG
>NC_137827.1:13260379-13505733 GCF_963921795.1 Nannobrachium achirus | reverse complement strand
CGTGCGTGCGTGCGTGCGTGTTAGTTGTCCTTTCCGAAGCTGTCGTTTATAATAACTAGGGAGGTTTCTTAATCTGTCGCTTGGTACTCTACTCTACTGTAATGTGTGTGCATATTTTAAATTAAGTATATCCCCCCACTTTAAATCCACGACAAACTCTCGATTGTTTTCTGTGACGTGAAACGGAGATGCAGCGACAGCCGGAGCCGAATTAAATGGAAATCTTTAATTTACCGGGGACACACTCTATCCTCCAATTGAAATAGAAGCTCTCACTGGAGAAGAAAACGAAGAAAAAAAAACGGTCACCGGCAAAGTCTTTAATTGACTCTCAGCGATTGTTGCGAATGCATGTTTCAATATAGATGGTGGGATTAAACCAGATAACTACAGTTAAAGACAAGATGAAAATGGTGGCTAAACACATGAACGCAAGCACACACACACACACTCGCACACGCACACACACACACACACACACACCACACACACACACACACACACACACACACGCACACGCACACGCACACGCACACACACACACACACACACACACACACACACACACACACACTCGCACGCACGCACGCTTTGAGCATTATCCACTCAGCCAACGCAGCCATAAATGTGAAATTACACTGTAAAAAATCCAGTGTTCATTTAGCTACAAATGGACCCCTTTTCAGGTCCATTTGTACAGTACACTCTCAGAGTTAACCCATTCAGAACGGGTACACTATATTGGGTATCATTAGTTTATGCTTTAACTATTGAAAAATAGCAGATATACAAGCTCACAGCGCGGCACCGAGTGCCGCGCTGTGAGCTTGTAGATCTGCTATTTATTTATTTTAATCGTGAAAATTTGAATTTTTACCCGATTCTATAAGTGTCTTGAATCCTTCTAAGCTTTTTTGAAAAAAAACTATGTTTCTATGTCAGCAATCTGGCCAGCCATCGTCAAAGAAAAGGTCCTTTTCACTTAACTGGAGCTCAGTTAGTCTGTTCTTGAGAGACTACTATGTCCGTGGTGCTCAAACCTTTTCATTTGAAGGACCCCCAAAATGATATTTATTTGGCCACGGACCCCCATCTCAAAATATTTCGTTCCAGGGACCCCCCAGAAGCAAAATCCGACTTACAAACGTTCGCTTTGAAAATACATATATTCAAAGATTTGCACACATTTTCACGACTTTTTCAAAAATAGCAGATCTACAAGCTCACAGCGCGGCACCCGGTGCCGCGCTGTGAGCTTGTATATCTGCTATTTTTCACTGGTTAAAAGCATTCGATAATTCCACGCCTAAATGGGTTAAATGAACACTCAGAACTCTATGAAACGTCCCGATAATGCACGCGTCACGCAGGGCTAGCGGCGGTGGAGTGTCTACCTGGAGATGTGTTGATTGAGTCTCAACACTGACCAATTGTAAGCTCATAATGATGATCCCCTGGCTTGACAAGTGATTTTAACCCCTGCCTGCGGGGGCCGCCAACGCACACCCGTCACAGATCGGCCGGGGGCCCCCGCGTAAACAAAAACATCAGGAGAGGCATTCCACATTTAAGAGCACCGCTAATTACGCCTCATTCCCGCTCTGAAGTGCCTTCTCTCGCAATTTGCTCAGATCACCCGGAACGTCCAATCTATCCCTCTCATGTAAACAAATAAACTCTGGCGCTGCAAAGAGATAAAGCGAATAATGTAAAAAAATAGTCTCTGCCGCTATCGGAAGTCACGGGTGGTGGTGGTGGGGGGGGGGGGGGGCTCCTCGTCTGAAGTACGCTTCAAATAGTATCATGCTACTCTACTCTATATGGCTTCCAAACAGGCACGTGCACACATGGACATCAAAGGGGGCTTGAGCCCCTGCCCTTTTACCCGTCTGTAAAAAGTGCCCTCTCCAGACCATGAATGCAATTATGCAAATGCCCCCCTCTTTCCATGCCATACCTGAAGGCAGCATTCGAGAGAATTGTCTTGTCCAAACTCTCCTGAACTTGAATGCAGGATCTTATGTTGAAAGAATTGCACTCTCTGTGTAGAAATCCATGCTGTTACGCCACATCTCCAGTATTGACTTGATTATGCTGAGTTTAGTGTGTTATCAAGTACCGAAAATAGCCGACCTCCGAGCTCTGAGCTTGGAGATCTGCTATTTAAAAATGTTTCCCTTTTAGAAATGTCAGACCCTGCCTCTCTAACATTCTCTGCACATCCCTGCTTCCAAACCAGACACGTTGTTGTTGCTGCACAGTGTGCACACGTCCCCACGGTTGAGGAATAATGTTTTGTTTTTGGAAAACAACAAGCGATTTACTTTCTAAACGCCAGAATGGATATGAATATTTTGTGAGAGATAAAGAGGAGAGATCTGTAACGATTGTGTGAAATTGTGTGAAAAACAATAACGGAAAGCGGCGTGCTTATACATCAAATACCTGTCGATCAGACCCCCAAACACACAGGGCCGTAGCGCGTCTAATCAGAGCTCTATGCGAGCTCTCTCAAATGCGCCTCTGTCCACTTTTCCGATTTTAGCAGGTTTTGGCGTGATTTTAGTCGGTTTTGGGCCGGTTTTGGTCCGGTTTTGGTCCACTCCCTCCATTTCGGCGCCCCCTCTAGGATGGCGCTCTAGGCGGCCGCTTAGCTCGCCTATAGCTAAAAACGGCCCTGCAAACACATACTGTAAAGTACATGCACGCACACATCATGCCATGAATGCTTCACATTTGATCAGCTGAGGCGTAATCCCACTTCTGTAGATTGTGGTATAAGCAACACATGAACAATATAGTAGAGATGAAGAGTTTTTAAGTCTTTAGCCTAGTAATGCAGTGTCCCATGTAATTGTTTGGTTGCCTTGCTGTTTTTATGCCTTTTTTGCAAGAATGTAAAGTGCGTTATAAATAAAAATGGATTATACTTTTGTATTATTATTACTAATTGAGTTAAAGGTAGTGTACGTGATTTAATTGAATTCAAATAACAAAATGGGTCAATGTTCTGATAGTACTAGTTACCAGTGTCTGGTTGTGACACCTCAAAACTAGTTGTGATTTAATTCTTGCTTTATTTACCTAACCCTAACCCTAATAATTTAAAAAGTTTGACTTGTGTGGACTCCGCCTGTTGCATGATATGGTCCATATTTGGACGTTCCCCTGTGCAGAGAAAAAAGCAGTTTCAGTTGCTCCACCAAAACTGTTGGGTGACAGGTTTTCCTCCAATCAGGATAGAGTGGGGCCTTCCTCCAATAATGGTTGAGTGGGGGCGGGCCTTACGCGCATCAAGGCCGCCCCCCGCTTGATCTTGAAAACTGAAACTAAAGTGAAATCACTTAACCTACATTTAACTGTACACACAGCTACTTCCTGATACACAGGAAGAAACTAATTATCAGTCCTCTTACTCTCAGCTCATGCGGACTCACAAAAAAACAGGTGTTGGTAACAACCGGATGGGTGTTGGAAATACAACGTAGCTGGCCACACTTCCGACAATTGGCCTTGAGGGTCATGGGACGTTGTGAGGTCCACCTGAGTGAGTGCAAGCGGCGAGCAGCCACGCACGGCGACAAACGCGACGACCGAGTTGCTGTAACTGATTTTGGTTTGCGGTGCGCTCCAGTGGCGCGGTGGTGGTAAAGTGCCTACCCACCACCGCGGGGTGGTACATCCGGCTTTGTCGAGTGCCTAAACGAACACAATCGGCCCGTGTTCAGGCGAGCAAAGCCAGGGGGAGAGGTTGATAATAGTCACTGCACGTAACGCTACGGGTTGGGACAGCACCTGTCAGCAGTGTTGGGCGGGAGGAGTAGGACGAAGGCTCCATGTTCTCTCGGTGGGGGCTCCTCACTGGTAAGTGAGTCAGAGGATACAACAGAAGTGACATCAAGGAGATATCAATTGGCATAACAACTAAATTGGGGAGAAAAAAGTTACAACAATAATAATATCCAGTAAGACGCCCAACGGGTTAAGAAGCAGTAGTTAAACTATTAATCTGGCTGGTCGAGTCATCATTGTGATGTCAGTACAGGTCAGCTATATCTATATCTGGAGTCCTTGAGGTCAGATGTAGAGGTATTGGCCAGCTCCATATATGGAGATGTCTTGGTCATATGGAATGTGACATGAGGTGTGACTAGGGATGGAGCCCTAAACAAGGGTAGCTCGATAACCCGATAACACATTTATTGAGTACCTGGTATCAATAAGCTTTGGGCTTATCAAGCTTGTTATCAAGCTTGTTATCGAGCACAGCGGCCCATGATGTCATGTTTAAACAATCAAGAAAAGAGGCGATCAATAAAGTATTACAGTACTATCCATATTATAAAGCCATTTAACACTTATTGCACACTAATGAATAATTGTTTTAATTATATTTAATGACATTTGTTATTTTTTGTCAATTGTCATCTTCATAGATGGTGGTCAGCCACAAACTCACAGTCGCAACAACTGGCCAATAAAAAAGATACCAGAATTTGTCGTCTCATATCTTTGCACAAAATATTAGAAAACACTCAATAGTGGGCTCGATAAAAGCCCGGCTCAATAAGCAGGATCGATAAGGTGCTCATTATCAATACAAATTAACAAGCTCCATCCCTAGGCGTGACGCACGGACATGATCTGTTTTCATACTAAATGCGACCTACGGTCGCATTAATACTTGAAAATGTATTCAATGTAGCTAGCTAGCTAGCTTAGTTTAGCTTAGCTAAGTTTGACAAGACGACCAAATGATTGCCGCTGAGAACACGCATCAGACACACAGCAATGTGTATGACCCACTGACCCAGAATACGTGAGAGGCCTTCACCAGGCGCAATACCACATTTCTGGGGTCTCCTCTGCCCACTCCGCACCCCTTATCATCCTCACTTTGGTCTCAACGTCTCTCTCAACCTTCTCACCTCCGTCTTTAGGGAAGTGCCGGGGCGACGTGGGCCGGCGCAACAGGAAACCAGACGCATGGGAGGGGGGGAGGGGTCCTCTAGGTGAGTGTGGCTCTCCATTGGTGGAGGACATGAGGCGTAAATGATGGAGTGTTTGTTTCCTGACATTCCGTGTCCCCGCGGCCTCATCAGGACTGAGCCTCGCACGCGTCAAGTGTTAATTTCGGGGATCCCGCCGAGCGTGAGCCTGTCGGTAGGGGGGAGGGGGAGGGCAGGGGCGTCACACGGGGGGGGGAGTGGGACTGAGTTACTAGGGCCCAAGGTGGAGGGGGCCTTCATTAGTTTATACTTTAGCTATTGAAAAATAGCAGATCTACAAGCTTGCGGCACTCGATGCAGCGCTGCGAGCTTTTAGATCTGCTATTTTTGAAAAGTTGTGAAAATGTATTTTTAAGCGAACATTTGTAAATCAAATTTTGCTTCTCAGGGTGTCCCTGGAACTAAATATTTTGAGATGGGAAACCAGTTTAAAAAGAAAAAAAAAATCTTAGAAGGATTTGACACAAATTGTCACGATTTAAAAAAAATAGCAGACCTGCAAGCTTGCAGTGCTGCGCTGTGAGCTTGTATGTCTGCTGTTTTTCAATAGTTAAAGCACAAAATATGTAACGATACGTTCCCAGTCAATGAATCCTTGTACCCAGGGCCCAGAATTTGGTGGTCGACACCCTTGAAGGGAGGGGGAGGGGGGGGCTCATCACAGGAGGGACTCTTCCAGAAAATGACCCTCATGCTCTGATTGTCTCGTTGGCCTGAAGACTCTGACATTGACTGCAAAAACAAAGACACCGGGGGGAGAGAGAGAGAGAGGGACGACGGCGCGCTAATGCACCTCGCGGCAATTAAAGAGGCTTATGGGACTGTGTTTAGTGCACTCACACTCAGCCACAGGTACACACAGCACTTTGTCCAGTCAGCAAGGTCTATTGGGTTTCTCGCCGTGTCAAAGCATACGCACGCAAGCATGCTAAGACACACACAGACACATTACACAGTGTTAGAAAACATGCAGACAGACACACACATACTTAATCACTTAAACCCTACGGTAGGGGTCATCAGCGTTCTTCAGGCCAAGGACCCCTCAGCTGAGAGAGAGATGAAGCAGGGACTCCCCCACTACATATTGGATTCATGTATGCTACATGCTCGGTACTTGGTCTGCTCTTGTTTCCCCGTACACCAAATCTCTTCGCTGAAAATACCACAAGCTTGCTAAAAATAGTCATTCAAGCGGTTCAAGTGATTAAACCCTGAAATCTCAGGGAAGCAGAGTTGGGGTCTGTTACTCAAAAAAGTAATATACTCCACATTACACATTACTTACTAAAAAAAAGTAATGCCTTACATTACTTGATTACGCCCTGGAGAAAGTAATTCGTTACACTACTTACATTACTCTTGCGTTACTCTATAAACTCGCATGAGATGCATTGTCACGTAATTTGCCACTTAATATAACATAAACATACGTATGCCGATATATTAGCACAAATCTTCATCCTAATGAGGAGGACATAGGGGGGGGCTCATAGTAAGTAAGTACAGACTAACGCATTTGACCAGTAACTGTAATGTTTTTACATTTACATCACTCAATTTAGGACGAGTAGTGCCGTTACATTACTCGTTACTGAAAAATGTGAAGTGATTACAGACTTTACAGTAAAGGTCTTTGCACACTGCTGCGTTTTTCGGGCCGAATATCGGAGTGAATTTCGGAGTGCGTGAATAAAAAAATCAACCTCACGTTATGTCAATCACGTTTGCACACTGCCGCCCGTTTCGTATTTATTTTCGGACCAGGGTTGATTTTTCCCGATTTTCGCAGCTGTCGCACTGAGTCCCTTGCTCTCTCTCTCTTTCCTCTCTCTCTCTCCCTGGCCTACGGCTTTCGGATTTCCAAAACGCAACGAAAACACGCAGTGCAGTGTGCAACCACCTTAACTCTGTTACAGTAATTGCGTTACCCCAACTCTGCAGGGAAGTATATACAGACTTACTCATTCAACCAGTCATGCTCTCTCTCTTTCTCTCTCATACTCATGCACGCACGCACGCACGCACGCAAACACTAACGCACACACACGCATGCACACACACGTACACCACACACACCTGTCCATCCTGCGCGGCTAGCCATACCTGGGCTCTACTGGTCGACGGAGAGGGCCTCCCTCCTCCAACCTTTTAGCCCGGTGATTAATTGGCCGGGGCTTACGACAGCACAACCCTTTATTCTGTGAAACTTAAACAAAAAGCCGGGGCTCTCGGCAGATTACAGCAGCACATTAACCACAGAGTGAACCATGAAATTGCTTTTTTCGCCTCCTGCAGTGCCCGTGACTGGCAGTCATTGTGTGAAAGGTGCTACAGGCATTAGTGTTACATCACTGGTGCACAACAAAACAACCAGCAGTCGGTACGTGGGAGGCAGGTCACATGACCAGTTCCCGACCAATAGTGTGTCAGCCACAGGTAGGCTATATATCGTCGTCGTCGGGTGAAAACCTTGTATGCTTGTAGATCGGCTGTTTTCACTACTTTTGTGCGACGGCCTTTTATGATGAAGCAGGGCTTTACTTTGCGAAAGAACGTACAAATGTGAAACTTGGAGATTATATGAATTAAATTACATGACAATTTTATGTTTCTTTATTACAGGAGAGTCACGTTTTTTTGTTTTGTTTTTCGACATCAAACGTGTCGTGATAAAGAGGGTTCACTTCAGAGGCTGCATGGACGACGTGCTGGAAGAAATTAATTCCGTAATTATTCCAGTGTGAGAAATGCATTTGTTGTTACCGTTATTTCTGTAATTGGTTTGGAAATTCATTTCCATTGCTTTAGCTTTTTTTTTTTTTTCTCACTGCACCATTTAAATCACTTGAGGTCATCTTCAGGACAATGTATGTATTTTTCAGAGAGAGGAGAGACAGAGAGAGAGAGAGAGAGAGAGAGAGAGAGAGAGAGAGAGAGACACTATCCAATGTCTTGGACTGTGGTTGGAGGAGCTTGTAGATCAGCCTTTTTCCCAATTTGTATTTTTTATATTTTTTATTCAAGGGACAAAATGAGGACATGACGCAATAATATGTGACATGAAACTAGGGGTTTGGGCCACTTTACCGATTTGACTGATATGCCCATATATGGAGATCTCTGTATCTGACTGTCAGTCCTTGTCCCTTTTATGCCCATACATGGGCCCTGATGTTATCAGTGCAGTATATGCCCATATGTGGAGATCTCTATCTGTCACTTCTTGTCCCTTGCTGATGCCATGACATCAGCAATGATTTGGGTGTAACTGCATTGGGAACTCACAACCTATATGAGTCAGGGAGATTCCCTCTTTCCCAGGTGTTTCGCCCAGGTTTGGAGGTTAAGTTTAGGCATAATTTCTGTGATGTTAGGGTTAAGTTTAGGCTTAGGTATAGTGCTTGTTAGGTTAGGGTTAGGGCTAAGGTTAGGTTTAAGCATAGATTAGCGAGGTTATGGTTATAGGGTTAGGTTTAGGCATATAACCACGCCCACCTGGGCGAAACACCTGGTGACCGGTCCTCCCTTAAGCCAATTAGTTATAGGATAATTGATTAATAATCTATCCCTATTTTGGGCATGTCAATGCTATTTTTGACTAAAGAAAAGAAATAAACACATTTTTCCAAAATATAGGGACGTGGTTAACCTTTATTATCAAACATAACGCATTGAGAGTCTACATTTGCATATATTTAACCCAGTGTGACCAGAAACGGGGATAAAACATATGGGGATATGTTTTTTTTAACGGCAATAAAAGCTAATGACCATGGGGGGGTCGGGGGTCCCGCCCCCATCATCGCACCAAACCAAAATCCAACCCTCAACGACGTCGACGACAACTACTCACGATCATTCTTGTTCCTCGGCAGCAGTTAACAACACCCCAACCTTCAGTTCAACGTTGCTTATTTGCACAACGTCGCGGTTTCAAATGACTGCAGTCCCCTTTGTGGTCTTTGTGGCCGGGCGGGGGCCTGGCATAGCTGGCGTAGAGTCTACAGAGCTTCTCCCTAACCATGGAGACCTCCCATTGTTCCCCCAGGAGACCACACTGGCAGCCTCAACCTTGACCTCCGTGTTGCTACACTTGCTACTCGGCTTGTAACTGTCAACACCATCCATCACCACCGGCACCAATCAGGGGGGGGGGCCCCGAGTTAGAGAGCCGCGGCTTCTCCCTCCCCTGCTGCAAGTGTGAAATTGTGGCATGTGATCCTTAATGTGTGTGAAGTAGACAAGGCCTTGACACAATGCAGCCCGGCCCCCAGGGGTCTTCCCCCGGCCCAGTCTATTAGCTCCCCGCTGCGCCCCTGGCTGCCTGGCTGGTCTTATTCCCAGGGATAAGTTAGGGATAATGGCTTCATATGCGCATGTCTCCTCCAAGACACCACCAGCAGCCCTATATATAACCAGAGCTCAGGACCTGGCCTATAGCTGTCAGTCAAAACCTGGACGGAGTGGATATAAGCTAGCCTTTTGACAACACATCTTCCATAGTATAGTGCAGTGGTTCTCAATCTTTCTTAGCTGCAGTGCCCCTTTACACTGATTTCCAAAGCCGAGTACCCCCTTCCACTGACTACAGCAAAATGTACATAAAAAGTCTAGTTCCAATGCCAATATGTTCAAAATAAAACGGCATAATGGCAAATAAACATTGCTTTCACTAGTTACTACTAGTCAAGTAATTGATGTAATTTGGTTTAGAAATCTACAGATGAGCAGGTTCACACAAACTCTGTCAATGTTTTATCAGTAACCATACCATAACATACATATTCCCATGTTCTAGTTTTTCTCGCGTACCCCCTGCAGTACCCCCGCGTACCCCTAGGGGTACACGTACCCCCATTTGAGAAACACTGGTATAGTGGATCAGTCAAGGACTGCAAACTGTCGATTGTCTTCTCGGTGATTATTCTATCAATTAATGTATTCAATGAATTAATCGATTATACACATACTGTAAGTGTTATTTTAGTACTTGATCGCTAAATTGCGACATGTGACTTTTTTTGAGAATAGCAGATCTACAAGCTTACACCGCTTCGTCGTCGTGTGTTGTGAGCTTGTAGATATTTTTGATAACGTTTTGCCTATTAGCGCATATCTAACAGTATAAGCTCACGCAAAGCATCGCGATGCAACGCTATTTCTGTTGTTTCTCAAACAAAGAAGTAGGCCTATATATGGGCTTAAAGTTGGTTAAGACAATGCCCCGCCCTCCCCATGTAAGCTTTGGTCACATCATTGAGGAGACAAAAAAGAGTAAAAAGAATTTTAAAAAAATTGAGTAGTACTATAAAAACTGCTTTGAATTTTGGGGATTCGTGTGAAGAAAGCACAAAAAGCTTCTCACATTTCAAAAATAATAGCAAGCTGTTGTCTTCCTCCGAGGAAAGGCAAGGGCGGGGGAACAAAAAAAAATCTCACTACCGTTGTCTCCGCAGTGAATTGTATTATTTTTTTTCCTTCTACAATATACCACTTCAGGTTGAAGACATTCTGCTGTCATCTCCGTGCAGTACTTCAGTGTAATATTTCTCTTTCTCTCTCTCTCTCTCTCTCTCTCTCTCTCTCTCTCTCTCTCTCTCTCTCTCTCCCCCCTCCATTTCTTCCCCGGCGATGGCAGTGTGTGGCAGTCTGAATTGTGTGTTATTACCCAGCAGGAGACAATATCATTACCGCATATTTGCTGTCAAGGGTTTGCAAAGAATGGTGGCGGGCGCTCGGGCCTCACTGATCTAACAACCTCACACGGGGCTCCGGAATTACCCACTCCTGACTGGGAGAAGTCAAACACTACCGGTTAGAGAGGGGAGTGAACAGCACTCACTCTGTCTCTGTCTGTCTCGGGGAGAGTGTTTTTTGCAGGTCTTTCAGTCCGAGTGCATCAAAAAAGCAACTGGGTTAAGCACCGTTGGTCCCACCAGTTTAACATTCACCAGGTTAACATTCTCACCAGCTTCGGCACTTTGCAGATATAAATTATAATATTTTAAAACATACATAAACCACTTTAGCCCTATTTTATACTGTGGCTATTTGAAAATAGCCGATCTACAAGCTCACAACGCGTCGCATTGCGACGCGTTGTGAGCTCCGTCCCCCCGACTTTTGGCACCTCCGCGCAGCCAATGACAAGCTTCCGCTGCCTTAACCCAGTTGCCTTTTTGATACACTCGGACTGAATGACCTGCAAAAAACACTCTCCCGTCTGTCTCTGTCTCTCTCTCTTTCTCTCTCTTTCATGGGCAGTGTTGCCATGTCTGCTTATTACAAGCCGACTTTGGGCGTGTCTTTTTGTAACAAGTCGCGTGTTTCTAAAGTTTAGTTGCTCATTTGGGCTTGCTGTCTAGTGTATGTTATAGTTCCATGTCAATTAATATGTATTTGGCCACAGAGGGACCCCCATACAAGATTTGTGTCGTTAAAATGTTTCAAAAATATTCTCAATATAAAAAAAGGCAAGAAAGAATTGTAGATTCACAACGCATTGTGAGCTTGTAGGTCGGCTACTTTAAAATTGTTTATGTATTTAGGGTTCAAGTGGTTCGACTTGGTCACTTATTTTGGGCTTTGTTTTCGTAGGCTGCACTGTACACAACATCAATGCTATGCTATGCTAACGGCACCTTTAGCCACTTAAACCCCATATGGTTGAGCGAGGTCCATCAGGGCTCTAAGCTAGTGTATCTTTTGTTTTCTGTTATTGTGGAGAAAGTTCACGTTATGAGCCGGCTATCTTTAGCCAAAGCTTTCCCCGCAAAATACAGACGCCGGGGTTTAAGTGGAAAATTGAAATACACGCTTTAAGATCAAGTGTCAACTTACATGAGACTGCAGGAATGACGTGGACAGGCTGTGTGCTTTGGAAAATCTATCTTTTAATTTAAAGAGAGGGGCGGGGGGAAACATGTTTCTCTGTCATATACTGTATGATTAACAATAACACGCTAGTTTACGCAGTAATTGCCGCCACTTCTGTGGAGCCGCCAGCTCTGCACCTGCCAGAAAACATATGCGTACATAGATAAATGTACATTTTGTATTGAGGAGTATGACAAGCCGATAACAACAGATGTGCAGTGTATGGCCATCTCTTGGTGACAGTAGAGCAGTCTTTAAAATGATACTGTACATGGAGATATGTTGCATAATGTCTTCTACCATAACAATGTCCAGGGTTCGAGTTAGCCATAAATTATAACTCATGTAGATGACTTTCATTTAATTCAGTCGCAGGGATAAAACATAATCCCTATAGTATCCATACAAATGAATGACCAGAGGAGGGATGTCAAAAGCAGAGGCATGGATCCATCCCCCCTCTGCCCATCCCTCCAGCAAATCCAACCCCAACAATGTATTTTTCTTAGGAGAAACAGAAATTGCTATAATTTCCGTCGACAGCGCACATGGCAAATGGACCGATCAGCGTATGCATACTGAGTGACTGACAAAGTCATCTATTTTCTTTCTAGATGAAAAAAAGAAGAAAAAAAAAAAAACCCTAACGGCGATAGGCTACAGACTGGCAATTGAACCGCAAATGAGGAGTGAAAAATTCTAACTTCCTTCCACCATCCGCCCTCCTCTAAAAGAGCTATTTGAATGCACTTGCATATCTCTTCATGCTTACTGGAACAATTGGACTCAGCCATGCAATAAACAAAGCCTGTATCTCTATATCAGCCTATTTATTTATTTTTTTGGAAAACAAGAGAATGGAGCTATAGCAAACCAGAGCTTCTTCTTGCTTATTGCAGTGCTTTGATGGCGCCTTTATTACAGACGAGACGTATACTGTATGTAGCGTTTGCCTTCTTGAGGTTCCTCCGTTCGGCAAACAAGCTAAGAGTCCTTGATTTGTCAGAACAATGCGGGCCGCCCCTTGAGACAGACACATTCATATTCATGGGTTTTAAGGATCTATATATCGTGGTAAATTATTATGAGCGCGCTGCACCTCCGCGCTCGTAAGCATCCTTCAGCGGGGGGGATGCGACCGAGTGACCGCGAAGAAAAGCTTGTAAAGCCATTTTATACATGGTGACAAAGCCTTGTGACCTTATCGTCATGATCACCGGGAAGATAGCGTATCGTACAGTACGCTGCTGGCGAGGAATCGTAGTTAATTTTTGAATGTGCGTACTGTATGCTCTTTTGAACTTGTTACCTAGTTTCCCTTTAAGGCTAAATGGAATACATAAAAAAGGTCCTGAATCCTATGTATTCAATTCATAAAAAAGTAACACGATAATACATGTCATCAGCAACAAATAAAAACAGTATGTTTAAAAAATTACATTTACCTCTCCTTTTGGTCTCCTGATATCTATTTTTTCAGGCCAATTTGGAAAGAATTACACATCCTTTAATGGACAGTGTCACAGCATTCAACATATTGCTAGAGTAGTAGAGTTTTCCCATGTTTGAGGTGGTATCAGACCATGGTTTGTTATACCACTTACATGACTTAGTTGACTAGGGCCGGCCCTTGGTCTGTTGCAGACTACTCCGAATCTCTTCATCGAAAAGATCAGATGCTAGGGTTCAGTTGGTTAACCACTTAAAGGCCCACTTCACCTCTGGGACAACACGATCTTATTTTATTGTTGTTTGGGACATGATCAATGCAATCCTGAGTTATGTTATGATGCATCATATGATGCAAAATGCATCACTAGTCATACTGAAATACTAAAATATCTCAAAACACAGATTGAACACAAAAAAATAACAGGATTGCATTGATCGTGTCCCAAACAACAATAAAATAAGATCTGGTTGTCCCAGAGGTGAAGTGGGCCTTTAAACCCCACATAGTTGAGCGTCCCTCAGGGCTCTATACTATTGTATTTTCAGTTTTCTGTTATTGCGGGGAAAGCTTTCGATTGACAAGCTTGCATTGCATTGTGAGCTTGTCTGCCAAAGCTTTCCCCACAATACAGATATAATGGGGTTTAAGTGGTTAAGCAGTGTAGTAGTGCCAGCATGGAGAGACGTGTGCTATAATATAAGAGTTATGTATGAATACCTAGCCCACATTTAATAATTAATAAGCACGGTCAAGGTAATGGTAAATTCCAATTATGGTCAACAAGTCCTGCAGTTAAACGTCTGGGCATTTTGTCAATCTGGAAAGTGGGATTCAATTCCGCAGCCGCCTCTCGCCGGGTTCTCAAGGGTATATTTTTTTAGTTTGAAGTTTGAACTAGCCCATTTAGGGCCTAGAATTATTGAATGCTTTAACCAGTGAAAAATAGCAGATATACAAGCTCACAGCACGGCACCGAGTGCCGCGCTGCGAGCTTGTAGATCTGCTATTTTTGAAAAAGTTGTGAAAATGTGTGCAAATCTTTGAATATTATGTATTTTCAAAGCGAAGGTTTGTAACTCAAATTTTGCTTCTGGGGGGTCCCTGGAACTAGATATTTTGAGATGCGGGTCCGTGGCCAAATGCATATCAGTTTAGGGGTCCTTCACATGAAAAGGTTTGAGAACCACTGACATAGTAGTCTCTCAAGAACAGACTAACTGAGCTCCAGTTAAGCGAAAAGGACCTTTTCTTTGACGATGGCTATAGCCAGATTGCTGACATAGAAACATAGTTTTTTTTTTTTTAATCTTAGAAGGATTCAAAAGACACTTATAGAATCGGGTAAAAATTCAAATTTTCACGATTTAAAAAAAATAGCAGATCTACAAGCTCACAGCGCGGCACCGAAGTTAAAGCATAAAATAATGATACACAAAATGTGTACCCGTTCTAAATGGGCTAGTCTACTCTCACATTATGTTTGCATTCTGCAAGTGATATCGCAGATATTCCGTATCAGTCAGGCGGCCTTATCGGACACATTCATTTTGGAACAGTTACAGCCTACAAACAGAGAGCACTCAAAGACATCAGCAGATGGGGACGATATGAAGAGGTTTTGAAACCGTTGCCACTAAATTAACCTGAATCTAATAGGATTTCAGGTAGATAA
This sequence comes from Nannobrachium achirus, assembly GCF_963921795.1. Lineage (NCBI taxonomy): Eukaryota > Metazoa > Chordata > Actinopteri > Myctophiformes > Myctophidae > Nannobrachium > Nannobrachium achirus. The sequence continues at coordinate 13,490,720 of NC_137827.1, read as the reverse complement.
CGTTAGCAAATTGCTGTTTTCTTTTCAAGCCAATGTGCGGCAAATGGAAAAAGCGCTACAAATTGATTTCCCATCTCCCTCCGCCCCTCCCCTCCCCGCCCCGCCTGGGCACCCTTCTCCGCCACTTCTTCCATCGTTTTGAGATGAGACGATATGGCATTAATATTCACTATCTTATCTTGTCACATCCTGGAATTATTGGAGAGGATATGATTAGCCGAACAATGGCATGAGAAACGGCGCTCTATGGAGACTATCCAGGGTTTTTATGACAAAGGGAGCGGAGAGGTGCAGAACGGGGCTGATTGCAGCAGACAGGAAGATGGCAGTCAAACGTCTTTTTTTTCCCTCCGAGCATGTCCGTTCCTCCCAGCGGGGGAGGGGGGGGTCTGGGTCGATTGGGAAGTGTCCGGAATTTTTTAACGATAACGTCCCTGCCCACCGGTGCCGGCCATTCACGCGTGATTACCATTTTAATATTGTTTATGGGCTACTTAGGAACGGGGGGGGGGGGGGGGAAGACAGCCGTGAAGCCCCGTGGAGGACGCCAGGAGTGTTGCAGTTGCAGTGTTGTTGTTTTTTGTTTCTTTTTCTGGGCCCGGTTAAAAAAATGAGCTCCTCGCGTCTAGAGGCCGGTGGTGTCGCACCAAATTCCGGGGTCCTGGGTACAAGGAAAGCATTTATTACGCATTATGTTGTGCTTTAAAGGAGTGGCGACACCGGCCGAAATTTAACATTATGATACAGTAGGTCACGTGGTGTTTCTTCAAACAGTCTGAAAAGGAGGCGGGGCCATATCAGTTAGTAGTGAATGTATACTTCGTCCGTCGTGCGGTGCCGCGCAATGTATACTTCGTCCGTCGTGCGGTGCCGCGCACAACGTGATGCCTTGTTGTTAGCGTTTAGCCCGGCTAGCGCTGCACCGCACGGCTATTTGCGAGAGCTATTGTGTGTGTACACACACACACGCGCGCGCGCGAAAGCACACACACACACAGGCTACACACACACAGAGTGTATGAGCCACGGAGTGACGGACCTCCTCTGCGGAGGTCGGAGGAGGAGATCGCTGGACCCTCGTTCTACACTTGCTCCGGTGTCCCGGGTGCTCCAGTCAGGTTTAGGTCAATAGACAGCAGGGTATGGCCGACAAAACCGTCTCATAGACGGGGAGAAGCGTGTTGACCCTCGTACACCTTTTTTGACACCTTTTTTGAAGAAGACATGTACTTTTTTAACGGTCTAACCATTGATTTTATAGCGAATGCTATATAATTTTTACCCCTAGAACTGATAGTTTTAAAGTTGGTTTAGAAAGTCGGAAACACACCTCGGACAGCTTTTTTTGGGGCAGTTTCAAAAGATAATGATATGGATACTCGGCTCCGCCCCTCCCCCCATATTAGCCCAATCAAATTAATTTATTTCAGTTACTGTACAGAAAGTACTACTTTCAGTACAGTAACTACAATAAATTAATTTGATTGGGTCATTTAACATGGGGGTACATGACATCATTAAAAAAATTGGCTAATTTGATAGCCTTAATTAGCTGTTTTGGCTGTGTCACGCCCCCTTTAACCATTGAAAAATAGCAGATAATGCAAGCTTGTAGATCTGCTATTTTTGAAAAATCGTATAAATATTTAGTTCCAGGGACCCCGGAATTTCCAGGGAACCCCCAGAAGCAAAATCTGAGTTACAAATGTTTGCTTAAAAAATGAATATATTCAAAGATTTGCACACATTTTCACAGCTTTTCAAAAATAGCAGATCTACATGCTGAGTGCTGCGCTGCGAGCTTGTAGATCTGCTATTTCTCAATAGCTAAAGTATAAAATAATTAAGGCCCCTCCACCTCCTTGGGCCCTAGCAACTCAGTCCCACTCCCCCCCCCCCTCCTTGTGACGCCCCTGAATGCAGCCATTAAGCCTTTTTAAAATGAGCTCCTCTCCCGTCCAGAGGCTAAAAACAAGCGTGGCTTTCTGGCTGATCAATGGGCTCCACTTAGAAGAAACAATGTCCTCGTTGAGGCTCCACCGGTTTTCCTCATCAATGAACATCTAAGGATGAATGAGAGCCCCGGAGCTGACAGTTTTGTTTTGACTCCCCCCCCCACAAAAGCATCGCCCTGGCCTGGACCCTCTCCTCTGGGCTGCCCCAACAGGTGCGAAACCCTCTTCTTCAATGCCCCGTGTGGCTGACTGGACCAATGGCTGAGCGGGAAAATGGAGAGTGTGTGTGTGTGTGTGTGTGTGTGTGGGGAGGGGTTGGGTTGGGGGGTTAGATGTCTGGGTCCATATCCGCCTTAATCCAAAAACACTTAGAAAAGAAGAAACAAAGAAAGGAAAGAAAGTGGGGAAGGGAAAGGCCAAAGTCACTGCCCCTGGAGCCTGGCTCATCGCTTTACAGTTTACAGTTACAGGCATTTAGCAGATGCTTTTAATCCAAAGCGACTTACAATAAGCAGGTAATACTATAAAATCACTATAATAAGCAAGATGATATGTCAGTACATCAACAACAAATATAACAAATGCATATAACATACAATAACATACCATGCACCCAATCAGTAAAAAAAAGCGTTTCTAAAACCTACAAAATGCTAACTAGCTTCATGTATGGTCAATGAGTGTTACAGAAGTGCTATGGGTTTAGGTGTCTGAAGAGGTGCGTCTTCAGTCCACGGCGGAAGCTAGGGAGTGAGTCTGTAGTTCTAAGTGCGACAGGAAGTTTATTCCACAGTTTGGGGGCTAGGAGGGCAAAATTGTCTCGGACGAGTGGATTTTTGTCCTGAGGTTTTTAGCGAGGGTTCTGTCAGCATCCCTGTGTTGGCTGATCTGAGCGAACAGGTGGGGGTGTAGGGGTTGATCAGGTTTCGGAGGAATGGAGGAGCTGTACCTTTGGCTGCTTTGAAGGTCAGCATCAGCGTCAGTGCTTTCTCTTCACGTCTTCCCTGCTCACTTGGACAGGACATACAGTATTACAGCTACTTATTGGTGATTTTTGATTGATTGATATATTGAATAACATTTTAAACTAGCTCTATGGTATAGTGTTACAGTGTACTGTACAGTAACTATCTGTAGTGGTTGGCATTTAGACCCTGGTGTCTGCTAGTAGGACACCTTCTGGTTGGCAATGTCAATAAGGTTGTTTGAAGCAGACGGCACACCGCATTAGACACTAGGTGCACCACCACCTTTGAATGTATTTTTCGAACATTGCAGTTAAAGGGACTACACCATGAATTTTCATTTTTCCAATTTTTATGTATTTTCTTGGTGTCCCACCAGCAACTTCTATCCTCACAAAGTCCTATTTCTGACCATTGTGTCTTTCTCAGTTTATGGGCAGATCTATGTTAGCATGTCTCAGAACGGTCCTGATTGTGAAAGGTCAGATTTGTGATGTCACAAGGCCTGAGAAGGAGGCAGGAGGAGCTGGGAGAGGGTTGGGAGGAGTGGGCAGGCCTGCTGAGCAGGAGGTGGGGAGGAGTGTGGGGCCAAAACTGGCTCAATAGCGCAGTCCTCCCACTCAGGACAAGGTGGTACTGCAGCTGAAAATGCTCTGAAAGCCAGGCAGAAATGACAGGGGCTCTGTATTCAGGAGTGGTAATTTAGCCTCAAACCTTTTGAAAAACGTTTTTGGGACACAAACAGTGTTATATAAATTATTTTTAAATGCATGGTGTAGGACCTTTAAGACCGCCAGGTCGCAAGTTACTATGACAAGCTCCACCGGCTGTCCCTCCCTCCCTCCCTCCCTCCATCTGTCTGTCTGTCTGTCTGTCCGTCACGTCTCTTCACACTTTTGTCCCCACTCTTATCTCTGCCACCGTTGGCCCTATCCATGCCAAACGTTGTACACACACTCCTTGGCTGGCAAACCACAACCTCCAGCATTGATTTCTCACATGGCCCTCTTCTAGCGCCACCATGAGGCAGACTTTTGGACACTGCACCTACAGATTTTTTCCTGAAATCACACAAGCAAAGTACAGTCATGGCCGTTGCGCGTCTAATCAGCTCTTTGCGAGCTCTCTCGAATGCACCTCTCTCCACTCGTCACACGCGATTTTTGCGGGTTCTGGCCCCAAAACTGGCCGGTTTGGGGCCAGTTTGGGGCTGGTTTGGGTCCACTCCCTCCATTTCGGCACCCCCTCGGCGCCCCCTCTAGGATGGCGCTCTAGGCGGCCGCCTAGAGCTAAAAACGGCCCTGTACATAAGTTAAGTGATGTCATCAACATGGATCTGTCCCATTTCCCATATTCCCTCCTGACTCACTTATCTCCCGATCAGGGAGTCTTACTGGTATTAGCTTTAAACTTGGCGCAGGCAGGCATTTCCCCACAAGGGTAACGTGTAAAAAACTGTATACAGTATAACAACAGAATGTTAACAGCGCCCCCTGGAGGAGAGGAAACGTCCCTGGGCAACCTGCACAGACCGAAACATTTTCATGAAAGAAAAGTAGCGGTGGCGGCGGCGGCGCTGGAAGAGGATCAAACCCGATTATCATTGAAGTTATTCTTTAGATGGGAGGCATTTGGAGCCCGTTAATTTCCAAGCACTCCTCCTTTCTACAGTGTGTGTGTGTGTGTGTGTGTGTGTGTGTGTGTGTGCGTGTGCGTGTGCGTGTGCGTGTACGCGCACGGGTGCCAATGATAGGCTCCAGCTACTTCATGGGGAGATTAGAGCTACTCCACTCAGGAATACAGAAAGGCCTTCAGCACAGCAGTGAGAGAGAGAGAGAGAGAGAGAGAGAGAGAGAGAGACAGAGACACACACACAGAGAGAGAGAGAGAGAGAGAGAGAGAGAGCGACAGAGAGAGAGAGAGAGAGTGTTGAGCATTTTAATCTAGAGTCATAGAGATAAGATGCAATGGCAGATCAATATGTGCTCTATCGTGGCAGCTTCCCGAGACCTCCGTCGTCATCTCTCTGTGTCTGTGTTCCGAGGAGTCTTTTACCCAGCATGCTCCGTGGCTTTATGTCACCAAAGACCAGCTATCTGCAGCAGCCAGTGTCTTTTTTACTGACACCTCACACCCGGGCCCTGTTTAACCCCGGACACCCTCGCAAACACACACCGTGAATATATAAATGGGGATCACCTGTGAAATGTACTGCGATCAATCTCCTCAGGAAATCGTCGCCCGCCCGCCCGCCCCGGCCGTGAATATTCAATATCGCATCATCCCCCTGGTGTTACCCGTGCTACCTTGGGGGGTGAGGAGACGACCGCGACGATAAGGGATATTCAGCGGATTGATTAGATAAAAAAAAAAAAAATGCTGAATACTTTTGTGATTGTGGCTGCAGTCAGACGCCGCGTAGCGAGCGGTATCTGCACTCCGCCGCGTGAAGTGAAACATACAGACGGCATTCAGCCTGACGTCGCGTCGACTTCATTTGCTCTCCTCGTTGCACCGCAGTGGCATTTCAATATTATCAGATGTACTGTCCAAGCACGTACGTGCACACATAGACACCAAAGGGGGATTGAGCCCCTGCCCTTTTAAAGTACCCCCTCCAGACCATGAATGTAGTTTCTACCACTTTTTCTAGTCACGTGTTCAAATACTGGATTGTGATTGGCTTAAAACAGTGGTAAATTAGGCAACTTTAGTCGTCTGTGTGAAATACCCGGATGCGTTGTCATGCAATTGAGACACATTTCCCAAATCAATGCTCCTCACAACGCATCTGGGGACTTGAGAGACTTGAGAGTCCCCGGATGAGAGTCGGAACACCTTTCCCCAACGAAAACAATGACAGACTTATAGTACTGTAGAAAGAGTGCTTTTTTCCTGAACCGGCATGAGCTGAAAACAAAGGTATTCCATGGTCGCGGGCGTCCTATGTTTACTAGCGAACGTACTATCGTCATTTTTTGCAGATTTATTCCATTGGATCCAATGCAATCCGCCAACTTTAAAGCCCCCTTTCTCTGAACCTCTGCTTGTGTTTATGGGACTATTTGCTGTGGTGGCGGAAGTTTATGTGTATTCTGAAACAATTAATGATTGTAACTAAATCCTTCGGCTCGTGGCACAACCCTGAAACAGTGGTAAATCAGCCAACAACCCACTCCCTCTCATGGTAAATGGTTTAATTTTACTATGGTGAAAGAAATGCAAATGCCCTCCCACTAAGCACGCCGTCTAAAAGTGGTCTAATAGTGGTATAGATTTGAAAGTTTTTTTGTCGTCTAAACTTAGACTAGACGACTAATAGACGTCTAATAGTCGTCTAAATATAGACGGTCTGCATTTAGACGACTATTAGACGTCTATTAGTCGTCTAGTTTAAGTTTAGACGACAAAAAAACGTTCAAATCTATACCACTATTAGACCACTTTTAGACGGCGTGCTTAGTGGGCTCCTTTTCCATGCCATACCTGAAGGCAGCATTCAAGAGAATTGCCTTGTCCAAACTCTCCTGAACTTGAATGCAACGTCTTATGTTGAAAGAATTGCCTTCTCTGTGTAGAAATCCATGCCGTTATGCCACATCTCCAGTATTGACTAGATTATGCTTAGTTTAGTGTGGTATCAAGTATTGAAAATAGCCGACCTCCAAGCGCTGCGACGCGTTGTGAGCTTGGAGGTCTGCTATTTTCGATATTTCCACCAAAAGGCCCTTTTAGAAATGTCAGCCCCTGCCTCTCTAACATTCTCTGCACGTCCCTGTCCCCCAATCAAAACGGGGGAGAAAGAAATAAGACGACGAAATGAAAAGTCTTCTCTGCCTGCCTTTTAAGAAGCGCCGCTCGCTGTGAAAAGTGAGACACCTTGAACTCTTTTTAATTTCCCCGCCAGACAAACCCAACCCGGCCGGGCTCTCCCTCAGCGCGGCGGCCATTATGTTTTATAAGACGGCGACAAAACCTCTCATTCAACTGGCACTCACACAGACGTCGTTAGCAACGCACAAGTGGGTTGTGACTTCCCCTCTCTTTCATTTTAGACGTCTCAGCCGTCAGTCAACGCGGCAGCAGCCCCCACCAGCCCTCCTGTGTGTGTTTACCGGTCGGGTCCCACCCCGTCCTTCACATTTCTAACAGTCCTGACGATGCCTCTGTCACGGCTGTGTCCCCGACAAACACGAGGGAAAAAAATCATTTGAGGGAAAAACAAAATGTGGAGTTTTTTTTTGTTGTCTTTGAATGTCTTTCATCCCGGGTGACAGCAGATGCAGCAAACAAGCTCTGGAAAAAAATAGGCCTATATACACGCAACTGAACCAAATATACTCACGTTTATATAGTGAGGAGGACAATGCATTTGCTTTCTGAAGGCAACTGCAGCGTCTTGGACGAGGGATGGGAAGTGTGCGCGTGTGCGTGCGTTTGCGTGTGCGTGCTTTGTATGCACGTACGCATGTGCACGAGTGTTTGTGAGTACATGCTTGCATGCGTGTATGATTGAGTAGCCGTGTGTGTGTGTGTGTGTGTGTGTGTGTGTGTGTGTGTGTGTGTGTGTGTGTGTGTGTGTGTGTGTGTGTGTGTGTGTGTGTGTGTGTGTGTGTGTGTGTGCGACTGTGCGTGTGTGTCCGCGTGTGCAGCAATCACTCCATTCAGCGTCTGCCCGCCACACAGCTCATATTGTCAGTCCCCCAGTTTAAAGAAACCTTGAGCGGCTTCAAAGATCCATTCAAAGCCTTAATCCTAATAGGTCGCGGTTTGTTCTGTCACATCAAAAGGGGGGAGAGAGAGAAGGTGGGGGGGGGGGGGGGAATAATGCGTCGGGGTGCCTGGCAGAGATTCTTAACCCATTCAAAATGGGTACACAGTATTGTGTATCATTATTTTATGCTTTAACTATAGAAAAATAGCAGATATACAAGCTCACAGCGAGCTTGTAGATCTGCTATTTTTGAAAAATTGAAAATTTGAATTTTGACCCGATTCTATAAGTGTCTTTTGAATCCTTCTAATGTTTTTTGAAAAACCTGTGTTTCTATGTCAGCAATCTGGCCAGCCATCGTCAAAGAAAAGGTCCTTTTCACTTAACTGGAGCTCAGTTGGTCTGTTCTTGAGAGACTACTATGATTGTCAGTGGTGCTCAAACCTTTTCATGTCAAGGACCCCCAAAATGATATGTATTTGGCCACGGACCCCCATCTCAAAATATTTAGTTCCAGGGACCCCCCAGAAGCAAAATTTGAGTTACAAACGTTCGCTTTGAAAATACATATATTCAAAGATTTGCACGCATTTTTCACGACTTTTTCAAAAATAGCAGATCTACAAGCTCGTATTTTTCACTGGTTAAAGCATTCAATAATTCTAGGCCTGAGTGGGTTTTAAGGGCGGAAGATTGGCAGAGGATTTGCGGTGCAGGGAAGGACAGAAATCTGAAATATCGGGGCCGCAAGAATGCCTGCTGTAATAGATATGAAATAGGTCTTCTCAACAGCATGAAAGGCTGACATTTCCAGAAAAGTTGGTCGTGAGCAGGCCCTTTTATTCCCCCGCCATCTATCTGCGTTTGTACTGCCACCTTGTCCGCGGCGGAAATTCGCCAAGTGTCACTCTTAGCAGGTTTATATAGAACAGGGTTGGACTTTCTTTTTTTTTTTTTCTCCCTTCTCCCATATTTTTTTCCTTTTTTTTCTTTCCTGTGAGTGACCAATTGAGTCGGAGACGTTTCGAGAAAACAGACTTCTGCGCGGCGTGGCACTCAAGTTGAGGAAAGAAAATCCATATTCAGCACTTGTTTTCTTGACCCTGTGTGCTATATAGTATACGCACTATAGCAAGCTCAATGAAAAACACACAGAGGGTTTTTGCTGCTTAACGTGCTTATCGTCACTGTCGGGCAGAAACCTCGTATCTCCAAGTTTCAAATGTGTACATTTTTTCGCAAAGCAAAGCCCTGATTCATCATACAAGGCCGTCGCACAAAAGTAGTGAAAACAGCAGATCTACGAGCACACAACGCCTCACAAAAGTAGTGAAAACAGCAGGTCTACGAGCACACAAATGCCTCGCACCGCGAGGCGTTGTGTGCTTGTAGATCGGCTGTTTTCACTAGTTTAAATCATTTTTAAAATGATAAATGCAAATCGAACGGTTTTGGACATACAAGGTTTCCACCCGACAACGACTTTATGCTCTTCTACCGTTTGCGGTGCGTATGTGAGGATGCTTAAGCCCGCTTGATAAGCATTGATAAGCATAAGCCTACTACTGTATATAAAATGTACAGTGCCCTCAATCTGAAATGGTTCTGTGCTGCAAATGATAATGTCCTCCTGTGTGACAACGATAATGTATGTTGTGCGCTAGATCAGGGGTCTTCAACGTTTTCAGGCCAAGGAAGGAACCCCCCACAACCTTTATAGATTCCATATAGTTTCATTGTTTGACAGCACAATCATCAGTGCATTTTGGATTCATGTCAATTTGTGAACCGTCAATACTGCTCTTTTCCCCCTCTATACCAAAGCTCTTTGACACAAATTTAAAAATAAATCTCAGAATAAGGACACTAGGGTTCAAGGGGTTACAATAAAAAATAAGAAAAAAGCTTCTACCACACAAAGATTTGGAGGACCCCCTGTAGTAACTCTGAGGACCCCCTATGGGTCCCGGACCCCCTGTTGAAGACCCCTGTGCTAGTACAAGTGTCAATTGTTTGTTTACTATTAAAAAAAAAAAAAATTGTGGGAGGGCTTTTCTGAGCCTTTACTTGACAGGTATAGTGGATATTAATCTCTCTTAACTCTTATTCTGCTTTGAACGTTCCTGTTCGCCCCAATTTTAACGAGTGAGGCGCGCCAATACGGCGCTCGTTCGTTTACCTCGTCTGATGACTGTAAGCTGATGAGGGGTCGTGCCGCCGTGTACTGTAATCACATCGCGAGCAGTGATGTTCTTAAAAATCCATTATGCGTTTACATCAACGGAGACCATTTTGCTTCCGTGTTGATTATCTCAGGCCCTGGGGCTTTGTGCGCAATGTGTCTTCCCATTGTATGGCAAGAGGAAGCGGCCACATTCACATTAATGGCATTACGCCCCCCTCTGCTGGCTGGCCTGCGAAAGCGCAGCCTGCCAGGCAATATAAGGCAAAAAAAAAAAGAAGAAAAAAAAGTCTCTCAATCTACTATAACGTTGCAAAGGTAAGCCGCTTTTTGATGGCGCCAGACCCAATAAATAAATAAATAATCTGGCAGTAAGAGAGTTAACAGTAGAATCTGCCAGCACCTCTGCCCTAAACACAGTGTTGCTGTTAGCAGGAATAGATACAGAAGCATCTGGGAGGAAGCGCACTAAGAAAGGGGAGGAGCCAAACCAAGTTCCTGTTTCCACACAAAAAGGAGGTGGCGGCCCCGCGACCGCGTTTTTTCCTGCGAGCTTGACGTATTTATTAGAAGTATTCCATAGGAAAAGGTACATGACATCATGACAGTAAACTAATATTATTGATTCACTTGATTAATAGTGTAATATGTACACGTTATAGGAAGCATTAGAAAAGTAAATGTATATCATGTATTTTAGGAATAGCTTTGTATGCTACTCGGCTTTCCAATTTGCAAAAATGCCTAGATGAGGAACCCGCCCTTTATATAAAATGATGAGAGGCACTCTTGCTGATTTCGTAAGAGACTCGTCGCCAATTGCAAGATATTTAAAAGTTATTTGGGGCCATGATGATAACCCTCTTCCCACTACTAGACTAATAAGGATTTGTTGTCTGTGTTATCGTTTACAACCACAATTATTCACGTGTGGCAAGATCGCCGTTTCACTAGTTTTACTAGTAGGCTAGTGTAGGCCTAGAAGCCTTTTCAGAAGTTCATTTAATGTTTTCCATTCAATGATTTCCTTTATCGGATGTGATGAAAGCTCGCGACCCACCATTTGCTGCATGCTGACATGCAGCAAATGGTCAATCAAACCGGAGACTCGCTGTCAAGCATATTAGAGCATGTCTGGTACACGCCCTAATCACTCGGTTATCGGGGTCGCCTAGTGTGTTTACTATTTCTATCAGTACACAAGGTGTCTGTTTCTAGTGCACTGCACCCGATCGACTCGACTTAGATATCCCACCTCGTTTCAACAAGGCACAAGTGTCCGGCTAATTGGGCCGCTCATGGGAAGCTGCCTATTGATTTCCTGTCAACGTGCCCCCCCCCCCACCATCTCCCCACCGAAGAAGCACAGGGTTGTTTGTCTTTGCAATGAAGCCTCAGCAGGCGTTGATAACAGCGATAAAACAAGTTTCTCTCGACAGGAGTGTTTAAGCACAAACCAAACAAAACCCAGTTATCCCCGTGGGAACCCCACACATATAATGATGCTGTTTAATTGTATGGTGTTCTACGAAATGGACACGGCTATGAATCAACGGGTCGTAAGCAAAGGTTATAGCTGGTCATGGAAATGGACCGAGTTGTCTCGATAAAAAACATATTTCAGCCCGTGAAATGCTAGACACACTGGATATGGCGAGCGGAGTGAAATCCCTCTTGTGCTTGTTATTTCAAACCCCTGTGGCTTTTCCACCAAGGCAGCGCGGTAAACAGACACACACGTGCATGCACACGTACACACATGGGATTTTGGTGGGCTTACTAATGATCTCAAATGTCCAGAATCACAACACACCCTGAATCCAGAAGCCTAAATGAGCATCTCGCCAGCAAAATAGTTTTCATTCTATTGTAGTTTTGACATATTGTCGCTGTCTGGCTTTTGTTTGACAACGCTACTTTTCCGAACATGAAAGTTATAATGTTTTTATTATTTAGACACAAGCTTAATACTATTAATTTGTTAATTAGTATTTGGTTATTTATAATACAACCTACGGACAGATTCAACCACTTTCAACATGGCGTCCCTTTTTTGAGAATATCATTATTATTCTAGGTGAAAATCAATTTCAAACCTGTTCATGATGGCCAAAAGGCAAAACCTCCTATCTGCAAATGTCATGATTTTTGGATTTCACTTGAAATGAGGACAACAGGCTATGCTGCACATGGTCAGTCTGTCTGCAAGATCGTTCTGCCCCTCATTTTGCCCAAAATGTCATGTGACTAGAAATAGGTTTTAATGTTGAACACACGTTTTATTTTTCATTTTCCCAACAAAGTGAATTTTTCAGATAGGAGGTTTTGCGTTTTGGCCATAATAATATGCTTGCATTGTCATTCGACAGAATAATGTATGCAAAAACAAAACAAAAATATGGATATAGAAGGTTTCTGCTTGACGACAAGGGAAGTATGTTTACACACCATGAACGATGCTACATCCGAAGGGGAGGGAAGAGCGTGTTTGGAACGCAGCGTGTGTTGATGATGTGTAAATAAACGGTTTCACGGTCATGCCTGACAGAGTGCCAAACCACCTGCTGAGCCAAGCGGCCCGGTGCGCCGCCACAGAACCCAGGCCCGGTGGCAGAGGGCACCTGGCCGTGGTGGGCGCTTTTTCATTCTGCCAGAGAACTAATCAGTTTGAGGGATGAACTCCAAGCTCAGCTGATGGGGTCAGAGATGCCGGTGTCAGAAGTGGGATGAATCCAGGAACCGTTTTTTCTTTGTGTGTGTGTGTGTGTGTGTGTGTGTGTGTGTGTGTGTGTGTGTGTGTGTGTGTGTGTGTGTGTGTGTGTGTGTGTGTGTGTGTGTGTGTGTGTGTGTGTGTGTGTGTGCGTGCGTGCGCGCGCGTGCGTGTGTTTGTGACGCCAAATTCTATCCTTTATACTGCAGGGCCAAATATACGACATTCAAGATTTGTATTGTTACATCTCATGTACAATAAGTACACGAGACATTTTATTTGGTTCTGGTTCATCAATCGTTTAACATCAATAACAAAAGTATTAAAGGTTACTGTAATATAGAGTTTGGTCCATATAAGGACTTCCGCCCTATCGCCAGGTTTCTGGCTGACAGCAACAATATGAATATTGAGGTATAGGTTAGTGTATGCTATGTGAGATTGTGTGTGCAACTGCCTCACACAGGCAGCAGGCAACAGACCTATATAGTGTCAAATTGGTTCATAACCTGATTGCCTGGGGGGAAATAGCTTTTCCAGAGCTTACGTGGACCAGGATGGTCAGGATGTTCAAAGTACAACTGTCATCTGCTTTTTAGAACATCCATGCATTCTATGTGGCCCTATTAAACACACGATGACATGAACCCCTGGCATCCTTGTTCTTGACATGCCAAAGCAGTAGGCGAATATCTGTCGAATATAGCAAATCTACAAGCTCGGTCACAACGCGTCACAACACTATCAATTACAGTACGCACCACATGAAGTCTCGAATTCATGGATATTTTTCGGTTTCCTTTGTGGTTCCTACTGGATATATGAGGGTCTTTATTATTATCTTCAAATTATTGGCTTAGGAATGCGACCAAAAACTAAAATATACCCAAGAATTCAAGTCTCTGTGAGGTGAGTAATTTTGGGGGTGAACTATCCCTTTAAGTACACTATGTAGATCCCAACAAAATAGGAATTTAAGTGGTGACACCTTCTGTCTCAGTTATGACTTCACATTATCTTCTGGTGGCGTACGGTGGCTCGTTCAAATGATGTATATTCTCAACGTGAATTTCGGAACATGTCGTGGGACACTGCCTCCATGGCGTCATCCTGTTCTCCAAAGCTCATGCTTGCTTGCAGAAAGGGAAGGGTCATTCAGTTGGAATGACCGGTCCCCACCTCCGACCAGAGGAGAGCCATCAGGATCACAAGAGATGACTACAACCACACACGCACATGATGTGCAGTGGATGGACCAGGCCCTCACACACTGACAACAACATCAACCTGTCCACGGAGTGATACCATCGATGCTAGGAGAACTCCTGCCAGGCAACGGTGTCCTGCAGACCACAGAGGAATGTGTATTAGCGGTGAAGAAGTGTTTGTGTGAGTATACAGTATACAAACACATAGGACACCGTGGAGCAACAAAGCAATGATGCCGGAGAAACGATAGTCGAGATGGAGTTGACATATCAGTGAAATCACTCACAGACACCTTGAATCCAGCCTATACGTATTTCACACTCCATAGGTGTTTAAAGGGGAACGGAACCCTATAGGCCGATTTTGTAGTTTGTTTTTCAGGTTTAAAACCATGTAAGGGTAAAGTCATGGCATGCTGACCTCATTGTACACCGTGATGTAAGCAACACAGCAGCAGCCAAGTACAATTCACCCTTTGTTAGCCTTCTGGTTGGTCCCTGACTGACCAACCAGCAGGCTCTATCTGCCTTGTCCCGCCCTGGTTCCGCCTTTTTTATGTTGAATTTGCATAGTTTTTGGAGAAATAAAAACATTTAAAAACATGCTGCACTATACTGCCACTGAGCAGCTCCATTTTACTGAAAGTTTGAAATTAGAATTGAACACACAGAATAACAGTACAAAGCAACTGTATTAAAATGGTAGTGGATGGAGTGTCCCACCGAGTGTCCCACCAAGACACAGCAGCAACCAATGGGTGTGAAGACGGGCGGGACAACGGACGGGACTTGACAAAGGGTGAATTAACAGTGGAAGTGACATGTTTAGGTGTGCCAGTGTGTGCAAGCATTGACAATACTGTTGACTTTGCCATGTTAGGGTTTCATGCCCGTTTAAGTAGGGCATTGTCTTTCGAGCACCGCGCTGTGAAAAACCATAATCAGCTCCCCCAGATAAATGTCCCGTCTTTGAAATGCAAGGCCATAGATTGGACGATCTGTCTTTACATTCGAGAATGTTCCTTGAGCAAAACATGAATGGAGGCATTACTTCAGCATCCTTAACTGATCGGCGGTGAAAACCGTTGCGTGTCATCCTCACAAGATACAAGATTCTTAGTCACAAGGTAATTTTACTTCTTAACCGAATCCAATTAAAAGCATGGGCGTTTCAATTAAATGTCCTCCTCGCTTGCCGCCACAGTGTCACATCACCAGTTAAATTGGAATCAGATTATGGCGGAGACCGGAGAACTATTTTTTTCAGCCTCGCATGGATCATGCGTTCCAGATAGAAGACCCCTGTCATGCACACTGCAAAAAAGAAATAGCTCATATTACTGCTTTAATTCGCCGCTGCTTATTAATTTCACAGCAGATTACCTGAGGAGATACAATATGCCGTCAGCATACCGTTTTTAATTAAGTGTGGGGTATGTTTCCGTGAGTATGTTATGCGAAACTCCTACCTTATAATGCTCTTGTTTAATTACTCCAAAGTGCCTCTCATTAACCTCTGTGGAGATGTGATCCATACACTACAGTGCACATAACAAACAGTAGACGTCTTAATGCTGCGCCATGCAATCGTAATGTTACATATGAGAATTGTTTCTTAGTGAAGAATCTCATCTGCTACATGAATAGCTAGTGTCCTTTCGATTGTCTTTATTACTTATAATTCTTTTTTAAAAGGACATCGTTAAAATGCTGGACAGTTATCCATTTGAGGTTTTAAACCACTGTGCCTGTTTTGCGCACTTCTTTATGGGCAAACAATGCAATAATAAAATGCACCAATTCATGTAAAAACATATAGTCGTTGTAGGGCAGAAACCTCGTATTTTCAAGTTTCAAATTTGTAAATTCTTTCGCAAAGTAAAGCACTGCTTCATCATACAAGGCCGTCGCACAAAAGTAGTGAAAACAGCAGATCTACAAGCACACAACGCCTCACGGTGTTGTGTGCTTGTAGATCGGCTGTTTTCACTAGTTTAAATCATTTTTAAAATGATAAATGCAAAACGAACGGTTTTGGACATACAAGGTTTTAACCCGACGACGACGATATACAAAATATTAAAATAATTATAATAGCCTATCTATGCTATTATAATATTAAAAACAGCGATCTCCAAGTTCACAGCTCGTTGCAACATGACACACTGTGAGCTACTAGATTAGCTATTTCTTTTAAAAATAATAGTTAAATGGTTAATTGAGGCATGCATGACCTTGGCGGTAAAGGGCAGTTTGAGCTAGTGGTGCAAAAAGAGACCGCTACATCATCAAGTGCATTATTCATTGACCTGTGTGACCCGACCTCTCTCTGGACTTATGAATTAACTGCTGTTTCAATGGTGTCATCAAGGTTTATTGTTCATCTTTAGTGATCATATTATATACGTTTGAACTAGCCAGGGGTCATCGCTGCGTTAGCTTGTGGTGGAAATTTATGTCCAAATTAAATTTTTGCCATGGACCTACAAAACAGACAATACTACTAGTAAGACGCCTCAGGGCGACATGCGCCCATATCGGACCAGTTACCCAATATGGAGACCCCTTGTACCCATGGAGATCCATGTACTGTATATGGAGATATGCTGTGAGAGCCCAAACATGCTTAGTTGCTCAATTATTCGTTATGTGAAAGTCCTATGATGTCTATGACATCTGACATCATACCCTTTTTAATGCCCATACATAGAGATCCCTGTCTGTAGAACCAGCCGTTAGTGTGGTATGTGGCTGATGTGGCCTCCATATATGGGCATTCCCATATTCTGAAGAAAATAAGCAATGGTGTGTGTACAAAAGGAGAGTAAAAATGCCACGGACAAGGCCAAGTCTTTTCCACAGACGCATTTTTTCATGTGCGGACATATTGATGATGCGGTCATCAATATGTCCGCACATACCGGTATGTCCGCACATATTGCTTATCTCCTAGGCATAGGGCTCTCACGAACCCATAGTCATCAAAGAAGTGGCCAGTGAAAAGTATGATTTTGACGCGTTCCACTTAAAAAAGATGCATTGTGCAAATGATCACAGAGTACAAGACCTGAAAAGAATATGCGCTGTATGATCTTTTCATTGAAACACGATGCTACCGCGTTACCTATTTATAGGCCTAGTTTGTTTCCTTGCATGTTGTCATGTTGTCAACATCTGTCCTGACCCTGTAAACTCCTCCTTCCTGAACTCCGGCCACATTTTTGTAGAAGCACCTTGACACCAACGTTGCTCGAAAACTACAATTCGGGGCTTATTTTAACGAATAAAACATTATTTTTAACCAATATAAGTCGAGTATACCATATAGAATATAAGTTGCACATCTGCAGGGTTGGAGATGGTCTCGCTACTTTTCCACCCTGGTGTCTGGTATAGGACACCTGCTGGTTGACAATACCGATAAAGTTAATTGAAGCAAACAGCGCTCCAGACACAACTGTAGATGCATGCACCGCCATCTTTGTTGTATATCTTTGCCGTTACCTCTCTCTATTGGGATGTGGAGAATCGGAGATGAAACCTGCTGCTTGTAGCTTTAACCACCGCCATCTTTGTTGTACAGTTGATATACATCTGTATGGGAAAGCTTTCGCTGACATTGGCCAATCGATGACATTTACGTCCCCTTTTCTTCTTTCTTTTATTTTACTTCTTTATGACTGTTTTTTTCTTCTTTTGCTCTGCATAGTTCTATCCGTCTGTCATTCAATGTGAGATACTTAAAGGTTTCTATTGTAAATAAGCCGAAAAGGATCTCCTTTTAGTTGACCTTGTACTAGTGAAGGGTACAACTGTACCTTTTCCTATGCAAACTTCACGTTTTCAATCAATCAATCAATCAATCAAGTTCGATCGGCCATTGTCGGCGAAAGCTTTCCCAACAATAACAGAAAACAGGATACACTAGCATAGAGCCCTGTGGGACTCCACTCAACCATGTGGGGTTGGAGTGGTTAAAATCTGCTCACCTCTCCCACCATACCCCTTCCCCTCCCGTCTACTGCAGGGGTCTTCAACGTTTTCAGGGCAAGGACTCCTTAGTTGAGAGAGATGAAGCAGGGACCCCCACATTCTTTTCAGAGATTCCATAGTTTCATTGTATATGACAGCACAATCGTCAGTGTATTTTGGATTCATGTCAATTTGTGTTTTCAGATATTTAACCACTTGAACCGTCAATACTTACAATAAACTTGACCTTTCACTCTGTACTTGGTCTGCTCTTTTTCCCCTCTACACCAAACCCGAAAATAGCAGATCTAGAGCATAGATCGTCTATCTCTGGCTAAAGTTCTACGAATATGGAAACTAGGGTTCAAGTGGTTCATATAAAAAAAAGAAAAGTTTCTATCACTCAAAGATCTGGAGGACCCCCTAAGGTAACTCTGAGGACCCCCTAGGGGTCCCGGACCCCCTGTTGAAGACCCGTGGTCTACTGCACTACGCAAGATGACTTCTGCACTAGCTGCACTTCATGGGAATTTAGTCTTTACAGTAATCTGGGTCCACGCAGAGAGTAATAACCGGTGTAATTGCCAGATACTCTTAAACTACCCACCTCTTCTACTTGACACATAATAAACCTGAAACAACCTACTGTACCAGCAGAAGAGGTAGTTTGTCTCTCTTTGGCAGCATGTGATTCTTTTTTCTTTCTTCTTTTCTTTGTTTTTTTACAGGGATGGAGAGTCCGTTGGCGGTTCCACATGGGAGGGGTTTGTTTTCAGCTTGTCATTATTCCCCTTGTTTGTCGGTAAAAAAAAAGCAGATCTATAAGCTCACAACAGATTTGGTGTAGAGGGGAAATAAGTAGGGGGCCTAGTATAAACCCCTGGGGGACACCGGTCAGCGATGTACTGTATAGAGTTTAATGATTGTGTGACCACTCAAGTGTCACTACATGTCATTGTCTACGGTCGGTGATAACCATGTAAACAAACTGTTTTACATTAATGGTTTTGTTTTTAGATTTAATTTCCTTATTAAAATGTTACGAAACATTACCTGAATATTTTAGTCATATGTTGGCTAAATGTCATTGCACAGTTCAGTTTTTTTGTCTGAGTACTATTTTCAAACGATTCAAATCAACACTTCAAAATACATTAAAAGGCAACACTAACTTAACTTTGACAAGCAAAAAAGAACAATAAAGCAATTATATGTATTGTGTTGTATTGATATATTACTTATCTTTTGCACATTTCAATTCTTTTCAAGTTGATATCCAAACCATATTGAAATATATTGAATACAGACAGTAGTCAGGGCTTGATTTGTAAAAGAAAGAAAAAACTGAAAGAAAGAAGAAAAGAAAGAAAGAAAGAAAGAAAGAAAGAAAGAAAGAAAGAAAGAAGAAAAGAAGTCACTTAAGCCCTATTCGAGCTTGTAGATCTGCTATTTTTGAATTATTATTATTATTATTATTATTATGCACACATTTGTCCAAAAATAGTGATGTCATCGACATACTTTACTACATTATTAAATTATGCTATTATCCAACGTAAAGACCAAGACCACCGGTATAATGGTCCTTTTAAGAAATACCTTATTATTACTTATTTCCTGTGTCATGAGAGCAGTAGGCCTAAATAGACTCCAGTGTGAAAAGACACAATGTCAGGTCTAACTGTATAGGGATAAAGGTCTAGTCTCATCTTACACAATGAGGGGTGTGTGTGTGTGTGTGTGTGTGTGTGTGTGTGTGTGTGTGTGTGTGTGTGTGTGTGTGTGTGTGTGTGTGTGTGTGTGTGTGTGTGTGTGTGTGTGTGTGTGTGTGTGTGTGTGTGTGCGCGCGTGCACGTGCGCGTGTGTGTGCAGATGTGGGTGGTCTCACAGCAAGAACAAGTCCTTGTCCTTTAGACACGATTTCTCTCTGATCTTTCTCATACAGATTTATTTTTATTTTTATATATAGTTCAAATATGTATTTCAAATAACGCCCTGCTCTTTTCCCACACCACAACAATCCTCTGTGTTACTGTTAGTGTTAATGTATATCCATTTGTATCTCTGATAGCATATACACACTCATGTATTACGGGTTCTATTTGGTTACATTGTGTGTATACTCTCAGAGTTAAATTAACACCGGAACGGGTCCACCCAGCACCTTAATGTGCTTTAATAGGATACATTCGCTTTTAATGGCACTTAATTGTACAAAAAGGAAATCCATAACCACACAGGGAGAAAAGTCAAGTATTTCCAAGCTCTTTATAAGAACAATTTAGAGCAGACAAGTGCTTTTCAAAACCTTGGATCCGATTCAGTTCCAGGCAGCCTTGACACATCATTTGTGAGGCTGCAGCACCACCCCTTGGTCATTTAGGGAATTACAGGCGATGCAGAGAAATACATCTCTGGAAATTTAGAAACAAATGGGCCTGTTTTAATAATATTAATAATAATATTACAGTTTATGCCATAATGTGTCAAGGTCTGTTTCATGGAACTGTTCAAGATACAGAAAGCATTGTGGCTACTGTACAGAAAACTATAAAGCTACATTTCCTTCTTGGCCAACATCATTTTCAAAAATGACACTAAATCCATGATCCAGGTGCAGGATTAGAGGTGTGTTGTTATTGTCCATGGATTATCGTATAGATCAGGTGTCTTCAATGTTTTCAGGCCAAGGACCCCTTAGTAGAGAGAGATGAAGCAGGGACCCCTACAACCTTTTCATAGATTCCATATAGTTTCATTGTTTGACAGCATAATATTATCAGTGTATTTTGGATTGACGTCAATTTGTCAGATATTTAACCACTTGAGCCATCATTACCTAATAAAATTGACCTTTTACTCTGTATTTAGTCTGCTCTTTTTCCCCTCTACACCAAACCTATTTCCAGAAAATAGCCGATCTACAAGCTCACAATGCCTCACAGCGCGAGGCGTTGTGAGCTTGTAGATCTGCTATTTTGGCTACAGTTCTCAGAATATGGACACTAGGGTTCACGTTGTTAGTATAAAAAGGATTGGAAGGTTTTTAGGACCCCCTGTAGATAGATAGATAGATAGATAGATAGACACAAAAAAGCTAATACTCAAAGCACAACTTAACAAACAATTTCTGCCAAACAAAAAAGTGCACATAACAGTCAATGCTAGTCAATGCAACACAAGTATCACACCGCCATATCAACACAGCAATAGTACTCAGATCAACCAACACAACCCAATAGTGCAGGGCCAGACAATAAGTGACCAAAGTCAGTAGTAACTCTGAGGACTCCCTATAGGGGTCCCGGACCCCCCGTTGAAGACCCCTGGTATAGATCCTCCTAGATGCCATCCTAGATGATGACTTCAAGAATTTCGGAGGATATGAGAAGACACACAACAACGATTATAATCAATTAAGACTGATGATGACAAAGCACCGACAATAACCGTGTGCGTGCGTGCGCGTGTGTGTGTGTGTGTGTGTGTTTTATTCATGCGTCCTATAGACCAAACAACCCTGTTTTGTGTAATCAACGTGTTGCTGTGACAGCAGTGACCTCCCCCTGTCTCAGAATGGCCCACTTCAGATAATGAGAGTCACACCAGAACCTCCGGGTCAAAGGCTGATTTCTTACTCCTGTTCTACTCCTCCTCCTCCTCCTCTCTGCTGGACCCTGGTGGTCTCTGCCCTCCTCCTCCTCCTCTGTCATTCAAAACCTCCATTGTGAAGAACAGAGTGAGAGAGACGGAGCGAGAGATTGATTTAGTATCTGTGAGTCATCGTGGTTGTGCGAAGACAGGAGAACCCGGTCCCTTTTTCTTTATTGAGAACATAGGTGTACTATTTACACCCTCGGAGGCGGTGCTTGTCAAGGTTCAAGGTTGTACTTTATTGTTAAGTCTTTTGTACTGGTACATGAGAGTAAAACTTAGTTTGGTTTGGCTTCCTTCAGACAATGCAGAGGTATCTATAATAACAGCAGAAAAAAAAAGATAATAATAATAATGACGTAGAAAGATTTAGGGAAAAGAGAGTGCAAAAGGCAAAAGAGCAACGAGAGAATGAAAGAGCATCCTCAAATGTACATGTGCATAAAGTTTGATATAATTATTGTATACACCAACAGCATGATATAATCTTTTTATTTTATTTCAAAGACCTCAAAGCGTACCTATATTGCACGCACGTGGACAGTGGGTGCTGGCCCATATAAACTAAGTTGAAAGAGGTAGAGCCCGCAGCCAAAGATCACTTTATTTTATTGTGACGTTCCCATCCTCTCAGGATCTTCTTCAGGTCAGTATAGAGAGGGTATGCACGTGACATCATCATCATAACCGTAAGTTATGCGGGAACGCCTACTGAGTGGCAAAATACTACTCTCTGGCCTAGAAAGCCCATATATACAAAGTAAACAGAAAGGTCATATCTGATTGCATTAAACGACGTTAAACTCACTTTGCCACTCGATTTTCCATTCACTTTATGCATGCACATACCCTCTATAAGAATGCACAACTGTTCCATCATTTTGAACCCGTGTCCCCCAGATTGTGTACCCCCCCCCCCCCCACACACCGTGTGCCACCCCCGGGCCCACAAACAGCAGGTGTGAGAGACTCATCGTCCTTAAGGAGCAGGGAATGTGACATGCCTTTGACTTTGTGAGTGTACAAATGGAAGCAAATGGACCCATTTGGATGCACTCTCAGAGTGACAGACTTGTAACAGTGGCGTCAATTCAGAAAAAGCTAAGGTATGGCAACATGACTGGTGTCTTGCACGCGCGCCCTTGCGTGTGTGCAAGACACCAGTCATGTTGCCATACCTTAGCAACAGGGATGATGAATTTATTTTAAGAAGTACATTTTATTGTTTCCCCTGTAGCTGCCATACCTTGCCATACCCAATTGACGCCTCTGACCTGTAAGGGTCCATTTGGAATCCCCTTTTGAGGAACCCTGGCCTGAGGGTCCCTGGACCCTATTTTGAGAACCACTGGTTTAACCACTTCACACCTTTCAAATGTTTCAAAAATATATATATATATATTTCACCTCATGATCACGGTTCTACGCCGAAGTATATGATAGGGCTTAAGTGGTTTATGTTATATGGAATGCTGCCTCATATTAAACTGCCCACATGTGCATAAAAGGCTGAAAGCTACTCTGAAAGCTAGGGTAGAGTATTTATATTTTAAATAAATATATGTCTATATTTACCCTTATATACAAATAAATTATGGTAGTAAATTACACCTTCAAAATACAAGCCGACACACGTTGTGTCTGTAGCCCAAATATAACAAAAGCCTATTAGTTTTTACCAACAAAGTCCACCTTGAGTGCCTGTAAGCTGGATGTTTTGTATTCCCTTTTGACATTTTTCTCTCCTGAACAGTATTCCCTTCCATGAGCACCTGGTGGCCTGGGGGATACCAGCAGCACTCATGTAACCTTTTCCCCTGCTAGAAATTATGTTTTGTTTTATTATGTTTCAGTGATTGGTCAAATTGGTAAAAGTGAATTCTTAGGCGCCATCTCCTGGTCATTCTGTCCAACTTTGATCAAAAATAATACTGTGACACCTATATTTATTATTATAGTGTTTGTTTTGTTTGTCAGAAACTGGCGAGATTCATATAACTCAGGGGTCTTCAACAGGGGGTCCGGGACCCCTAGGGGGTCCTCAGAGTTACTACAGGGGGGCCGCCAAATATTTGTGTGATATGAAGATGTTTTTTACATTGACCATTTGAACTCTATAGCATCCCTATTTTGAGTGGAACATTAGCCAAAAATAGCAGATCTACAAGCTTACAACGCCTCGCGCTGCGTGGCGTTGTAAGCTTGTAGATCGGCTATTTTTGGCAAAGAGGTTTGTAGAGGGAAATGAACAGCAGACTAAGTATTTGATGGTTCAAGTGGTTAAATGTCAGAAAATACACATTACTCCAACATGTTCATATCACCTGAAACAAGTCTAAGCTGTCTAAGAAATCTATGAACATTTTTAATCTGCAACACAATTTTATACAATATGTAGTGGGGGTCCCTGCTTCATCTCTCTCTCTCACCTAAGGGGCCCTTGGCCTGAACACATTGAAGACCCCCGATATAACTTAATCAAACATTGTAGATGTTTCTATATATTCCTAAACATTTAAGCTAGAAGACATGATTTAGCAATGTTTCAGCACCTCAAACTTAATTGACTATTAAAGCAGGACTATGTAACCTTTTTAAATGAATATTTAATTGTGTCCATTCTGTATGCTAATACAATATATCTTATACAATTGGGCTGGTTGTATTTGGTCTCCCTGCTCTTCTATTGAGACATTTAGATCGTGTCAAAGGTCATGTCACACCTATAAGATCTGACACAAATTTTGACCTGATGGTCAATATTTGATTTGTCCAAATTAGGTTCAAATCTGGGGTGGAGGAGGAAAGTTACACAGTGCAGCTTTAATACTATGAGCTTCTACGTCAGACGTGTCCCCCGGGAAAATCTCGCTCTTTCGAACGACCATCATTTCGACAAAGGAGCGTCAGCGACTCACCCCACGGAGGTTAGGATTAGGGCAGGGGTGGGCAACTTTGATGATGGAAAGGGCCACTATATTTTCACAACCACTCCAGAGGGCCACAATGCATATACAGTCAAACATAGTTGATCTACAAGCTCAAAACGTGTCGCACTGCGACACGTTTTGAGCTTGTAGATCTGCTATTTTTGCTATTTTTTTATTGGAATCCGGAAAACATTTTTAGATATTTTTTTAACTTGAATCCTGAAAAGTAAAAATTGTATTTAATTTCAAATGCATTCATATGTTCTTATGTTAACTTTGTGAACTTAAATACAAATATATTGGAAATAAAATAAAATAAAAACTATTGCTACTATGTCATTAAGCTACTAATATAGACTGAAGTAATTAAAGCGGGTCATGTTTGCATGTTTGGAATTGTAACAGCTGAAATCAATAATATATCAGTATTCTGATATTAACCTGCGGGACGCATTAAGTGAAGGTGGGGGCCGCATGTGGCCCCCGGGCCGCTTGTTGACCATGTATGGGTTAGGGTAAGGGTTAGGTTTGGGTGTCGAAAAGATCAGACATAGAAACAGCGAAACGCTCCCGTGTCCCTCAAAGAAATAAAATAAATAAATGTAATTTCCTAGTTTTGCCTTGAAATTAATTGGTTCACAAATAAGATAGATAGGTTCCCCACAAGCGGAAAATAAGATTGCATGGAATGTCAATTTATTGGGCTTGATTAATGAATCCATCCAATTTCTTCAAACTTAAGATTCCTTTCAGAACATTCTCATTTTCCTTCACTCAATTCACTCTCTGTACAACACAATTTGTTTTAGAAATCCATTAAAGTAATCAGCACACTGGATTGTTTAATTTACCATAATCTAGGGTTTACTTTAACTGCAGACCTTCTTTTTGAAAGACTGTCACCCTCTCTGCTTGATGGAACTGAATGGCAGGGCCTTCAGTGCAATGAAGTTTTTGCATAATTCTGCTTTTTCTATTTGCCAAATATAAAGACCAAGGGCCCTATCTTGCGCGTCAAATTACCCCTTATGCTTAAACTTTTTCTAGTTCAAATAGATTTACAAACTCACAAGTTCGTGTTGATGTAGGCTACTGTAGGTTGGCTACTTTCACTATTTTAAAATGTTTTTCAAAATAGTAAAAAATGCCAAGATGTTAAGGCATAAGGGGTATAAGGCGACGTGCAAGATAATAGGGCCCTTCATGCAGAGAGACATAAGGTTATCAGGTTCATTCTGACTAAATCATACAGTACAGGTACATCTAACTATCTATAGCTAGCCTATGTCAGTGTCCAAACATGTGTTTAATCACTCTCATCTGCGTATGCACATACTGATACACTTGACAGCATGACAATCATACTTGATCAACTATAAGACTGCTAAATAAGTCTAAATTACGGCCTTGTATGCTGATCTGAGTTTTTTAAACTGTTTTTGAGCGGTGGTCACACCACTCCTAAGCGTGAGTGTGTGTGTGTGTAGGTTTGTTACTATGCGTGTTGGTATGCGTGTGTACCCTGAGCATGAACTGCAATAGCGCTGGTGACCAAGTGGTACTGTTTTTACAGTGCTTGAGACAATAAACATATTGAATCTTGAATCTAATTTCTTTTTTGTCCTTGTAATGTGTCCAATATAGTAAATATTACTCTATTGTGTGTAATAAACTTCAGAACTGGTCGTGTGATACTTATTGCCTGGGGTCATCTTGTTCTGAGCGCACACAGCTCAACTGAAACCTCACTCACCACCCTTAGTTAGATATGGAGACTCATATGGACCACATGGTTGGTCAACCAAATTCACAGAATGGTTGTATTCAGCATTAGAACCTTTTTTTAGAGGGCCCAGTTGCAAGCTATAGACTTATCATAGGCATGGCATAGTGTTTTTCATGTATATTAATATTTACATCAAAACAGACATAGGCTATATTGTGTACATATAGTTTTGGGTAAAGTATATGGACTATATGTATTGTAGAGCATTGGTTCTCAAAGTGGGGTCCGGGAACCCCCCAAGGGTCCTTGGGGAGGACCCCTGGGGGTCTATACATTTTTACATTAATATATTTTCTTAACTCAAATCTTCTCTAGGGGGTCCCCGGCACTAAGAGGTTTGAGAACCATTGATGTAGATTGGCAGACCTTTTGGGAGCTGGGAACGGCTGGGATGAAGGCTGCATCACAAATGCACCTGCACCAGTTTTCTTCATCCTATCCAGACTAACCCAGATCTGTCAAGTCACGCACAGGCGTCCTCCATAAAGGGAATCCATATACCTGTATACTGGAGAGAGAGAGAGAGAGAGAGAGAGAGAGAGAGAGAGAGAGAGAGAGAGAGAGAGAGAGAGAGAGAGAGAGAGAGAGAGAGAATTGATCAGGGTATCTAACTTCCACTTTTAAATATAGTGAGAAAGGTTCCAGTGCTTTCCATCTACTACTGTGTAATAACCACTTTCCAACACCAGGCGGCACTTGAGAGTCACTTTAGTGTTTCTACTCATAATAATCTGATTTTATGGGTCAGTCAAGTGAATACTGAGGGTCGTTAAAGCTCCTGTTTCTGAAAACATATCTTTCTTTGTGTTGTGCATGCTTTCTTTTCTGTTTATTGGGTTAAGGACGGATGTGGTGAAAGCAAGGCTACTACTACCCTGGCAATGTTTTGACACACCATAAAATCATTAACAGAATAACATGTAGACTAGAGTTAGGTCTACCTTTTGTTAATTTTAGCTAAATGTGTAACGTTTCAGCGCCCGGGGGTGCACATTGTACCATTGTAAACAAGGGGGCGTTGTCACATGATGTGACCGTCCCTCTCGTCCCAAATTGGTCCCTCTCATTGGAGCTATACTTCCGTGTTTACACATGGGAAGAGATGCCAAGGGCAGTACAGTGACGTCACAAAGGATAGGATGGTTGCATCCTAAATGCTTTTTTCCCCACTTATGTTTTTCTATGATTTTTCTACATTTTGTGTGCTTATCTTGAAAGGAAGGGGAATCAAGGGACAGGAACCATTCTAGTGATCAGCTTTTTAAACATGTTAATTATTTGTCACTTTTTCCAGACATGGACGGTGGACCACATTGTATTTCAGTTATTATTGTTTTAAGTAACTGAGTACATTTACTCAAGTACTGTGCTGAAGTAGTCTGCAATTTTGAGGTTTTCGAGGTTAACTCTGTGTTGGTTTGATAATTATTTATTTATTAGCAAATGAAAAGCATTAACAAGAACGTGTTGTGATTAATCAACTACATAGCAACAAAGGCAAACATCCCTGATTTTTGAATGCTTTCCCCCTTTTATTATTGATGATATCCTATGCAAAGTACTGTGTTCTATCCGCCTGTCTTTGAATGTTATATGACATAACCTATACTATATATTTTTTGCACTGTTTTTTTTTCTCCTTTTTTCCTGCATAGTAGGCTACTGTGTTCTATCCGTCTGTCATTCAATGTTATGAGACACTTCAATGGTTTCCTGTGTAAATACGCAAAGTGCTTTTCTAGGATCTCCTTTTAGTTGACCTTGTACCATGAAACTGTACCTTTTCCTATGCAAACTTCTAATAAAGTCTACTACAATCAATCAATCAATCAATCAATACATAAAGTGGTTCCTGTGTAAATAAGCCGAAAGCTTCTAGGCTCTCCTTTTAGTTGACCTTGTACCAGTGATTTGTACTGTCATGAAACTGTAGGCTACTTTTTCCTATGCAACCTTCTAATAAATTCTTCAATCAATCAATCAATCAATCGCATTTTTACACGACTTCCGTGTGAGGGTGACACCTCACAGACGCATCCTTGGCACGCTCGTCCTGCGTTTACACACGCCCCCACGGTTAACGCAACGGGGACGAGCGAGCGACAAACGGCTGAATGTTTACTGAACGAGCATAGAGAGAGTAGAGCGGTGGTGCGGCGGTCGAGCAGCAAAGTGTCACACACACACACAACCGCACGTTCATGGTAAAAAAGAAGAAGACAGGCAATTCCAGGTGTCACCATTGCATTTTACAGCGGAATGTTCACTCGAAGGGGACATGGCGACGTCAAGAAATCTACACAGAAAGTTCTGGACCCAAAGAAGGATGTGCTGACCCGCCTGAAGCACCTCCGATCCCTGCTAGGTGAGTCAAGTGGCACCCGGTGTGCTGCCGGAGGCTGGAGGAGCCCCAGTCCCCCGCTTGCAGCGGCGTCAGTTCAAAAAAAGGCTAAGGTATGGCAACATGACTGGTGTCGCGCGCGTGCAAGACACCAGTCATGTTGCCATACCTTAGCGACAGGCACGACGATTCCCCCCCTGTGGCCAAGGCATGGCAGCTGCCATAGCTTGCCATACCCAATTGACGCCTCTGGTCCCCCCGCTAGCATTAGCATTAGCGTCGCTCACACACTCACACACACACACAGCGTCCGTCTGAATGGAAGCGGTGCTGTGCGTCAAGTTAATGGAGTTGAGTCAAGTGGACGGAAATTAGATGCAGTGGCTGTGAGTGTCAACGGATGTAGGTCGCTTCTGCTTGTCTTTTGTTTTATTAGCTCATCATTTTGACATGATGAAATATGGAAAGATACACAATGCATTTAAAATTGTGTGTGTGTGTGTGTGTGTGTGTGTGTGTGTGTGTGTGTGTGTGTGTGTGTGTGTGTGTGTGTGTGTGTGTGTGTGTGTGTGTGTGTGTGTGTGTGTTTTTAAAGCTGGTTAAAATAAGAATAGGTTAGTTTGTGGGAAAGATTATTGCTTTTCGGTCTATGTAATCATCATTGGCCAATATACAAATACTGTGTTGCATTATTAGAACATGTATTGATCAAAACACACTGGTTCCCAAACAGTGGTCTTTCTTGAGCTAAAACCACTCAGCACTGTGTTACATTATCCAAAGGGTAGTCTTACTTTGAAGTCCTTTAGGCGGAAGTGTGGATGTTATTTCTCCTGTGTTGACGCTCCTATTCTGCGCTGCGTTTTAGCAAAGCTAGCAGCTTAATGATGATGATGATAATGACTAAACCAAGTAAATATCTACATTAATGTTGTCCACCCATAACATAACGGTATATTATATAACTCCGTTCACTGTCACTGCTCGCTGTGGCCAGGAAATGTGAAGTAGACATTTTTCTATAATAAAGCCAAAACAATTGAACCTGCCATGGAGCAGGTGTATTCATGCTAGTACAACGTTAGCCTGCTGTGAACAACTATAGCTGCTGCTAACGTTCATTCTAGTGTCATTGTCATCTAATCTAATATGTTAAATTAAATGACATTAAAAATAGTGATATAGAATACAAGACAGTTTTGTATGGAGGGGGGCAGTGTGTGTGTGTGTGTGTGTGTGTGTGTGTGTGTGTGTGTGTGTGTGTGTGAGAGGGGGGGGGGGGGGGGGGTCTTTGTTATGACAACATAAAATGGACCCAGGTATAACAAAAAAACAACAACAAATAATCGTCCAAAAGCAACAGTGGAAGATGGACAGAATACAGTGAGAGAAAGAGGGAGAGAGGGAGCAAATAGAAAGGGAGGAGAGTGAGAGTACACAATACCCCAGTGATGTGTAATTGTGGATGTTTGAAGTTAAATTGCATGTCATTAGCTGTGTCTAATAACAGACATTGGTAGTATACTAGCTTCCAGTTTGATTGTTTTCTATCTCCTGTTGGTTGGGTAAGGTTACCCTATAGCCCCACAGTGGTTCTTAAAATGAGAAGTCTAATTTTGACATTCTTTTGGCAGATAGAAGTGAAGTCAGTTAAATGAATCGATTTGTTTGATTGATTGAAGAATCTATTAGGTTGCATAGGAAAACGTACATGGTCAACTAAAAGGAGATCCTAGTAAGCTTTTCGGCTTATTTACACAGGAACCACTTTATGTATCTCATATTGAAAAACAGACGGATAGAACACAGTACTTTGCATAGGATATCATCAGTAACAAAAGGGAAAACGCATTAAAAAAGATGATAGTTTTCCCTCTAAATCTAATCTAAAATCCTCTCTTATGGGGTTCCTCCTGGTACAAAATCCTTTCAAATGGGTGCTTCATTGCCTAATATGTGTCAGTTTGTGGGTCCTTGTCAACAACACTTACTGTGTGCAGACCGGCATTATTCATAACATATTATTATGTTAACCGGAGGTAATAATAACATAGCTAGCACTTGACTTAAAATAAAACGTGACCTTCCCGCCATGCCACGGATATCCTTTGTTTCTTTTACTAGACAAGGAAGTGTTATGATTTATGAAATCATAACTTGTGTAACTATGACTGTAGCTCTGCTTTGTCCTGTAATAGTGGAAGGAATAATGTAGTCCAGCTGCTCACTCACACAGACCTGCACTTCACACTAAGTCGTTTGTATTAACAAAGCAGCTTCCGCTCCTCCTCTACGCTTTTTATGAATTAGGTTTGGTATGACAGATTAATACCAGAACGCTCATCCCAAAATACACTCGCACCAGGTCAAATGTGAAGAACTCAGAACAGTCGCCACCAGATATTCCTATTTCCTAAACCTCTGTTAAACTAGGCCTAAACCTAACCTTATTCTTAAATGTAACCTCAGTAAAACTAAGCCTAAACCTCTAACATTATTCCTAAACATACTCGGTACCTCATGCTCATAGTGTGTAAAACAGTGATTCTCAAAAAGAAATCATAACAAGACCCATTCTTAGTTTGTGAGACACATGGATGGACCCCCATTTGATTACCTTTTCTCTCTCAGACCCAATTTAGTTTTATTGTTCAACAGAGATAACAGGCAAAGTATGATTAAAATAACAATTATTCTACATTGTCCAATTGTTTAAATAAAAATAATGCTGATGTTTGACAAACAATGGATAGATTTAATGGGGACCCCCTGGAACCCCCCTCAATGACTCCTGGTGGCCCGAACCCCACATTGAGAACCTGACTGGTGTAGAACAGTGAGATTCTTCCTTTAGGGACATGATAACTGAACAATAAATGAAGGGTTGTAAACAGAAATTTGGGAGGAATGCATTGATTACATTCTCTACATCTTCCTCAAACAAGCCCTCCATCAGCGTCTCCAGTCATCTCTGTTCTCAATACATCTGGCCAGCTCATTTGTGCTTTCTGCCTCAGCATCTTTCATTAGTACTTCCATGTAGGTAGGTGTGGGACGTCCTCTCGATCGATGCCCGTGTGTTGGTTACTTGGTTCCCACAGTACAAGCTTTTTGGCCTGGAGTTCTTGGTGTCGGTGGCAGTGGCCAGCATTTCTTCAGTCAGTCTAGAGTGCCTAAGTCATTTAGCACAAACGCTTTCTTCTGTTCCGATAAAAAAATGCACAGCATCTTTCCGTGACTGAGAGATAATATCGCTTCGGTCATTGAACCAGAACCAGTGTGACTGTGCCCAAATAATAAAACAAACATTGATTTTTGAGAGCATAATTTGATACATTTGAGAGACACAGTCACATCTCCTGATATTTTCCACCAGAATACAAAACAATGCAATGTAGATATAAATCCGACTTTACAACATATCAGTTTAAATGTTAAGTTATGCTCAGACAGAAGTTCAAAGTATTTTTATGTGCACTTGACTTCTAGGTGCACAATGAGCACATTAAGCAATGCTAGGTATATGCAGTCACAACAATTTAGCATTGCACTTCTCAGTTTCTAAACACGCCACCGATCTTAAAAGGACCAAAACACCCAGGCAGCCATTGTGCCTTTTCTCGACCAGGGCCTGGCTTAACAAAAGCCCATGCAACATAAAGTTGAACTTTCACTTCTTGTGCAATATGAGTTGAGCACAGTTGTGTGATTCTGCAGCCCTTTATGAAGAGATGTTTAACCATCTGAACCCTTGCGCAGGGCATATAGGGCCCCAGAATAGGGCTTTCTGGTGCATGAATGGCAGATCTACAAGCTCACAATGTGTCACAAGAACGCTTGTAGATCAGGCTATTTTTGAAAACTGTTAGAATTTAGAAGACATTTGTAGAATTTGCCTCGTGTCTTAATGGGTTTAAATGGTTTAGCTCAGGGGTCTTCAACAGGGGGTCCTCAGAGTTAATACAGGGGGTCCTCCAAATCTTCCAATACTTTTTATATTAACAACTTGAACCCTAGTGTCCATATTCTGAGAACTTTAGCCAAAAATAGCTGATCTACAAGCTCGAGCTTGTAGATCGGCTATTTTCGGCAAAGAGCTTTGGTGTAGAGGGGAAAAAGAGCAAACTAAGTACTGTCATGGAAATTATGAAGTATTTTGTAAAACATTATGAAATGAACAAAAATTGTACTGCTATAGGGCTATCTTGTCATACTGCCATGTGAATATCAGACTCTGCTGCTTCCCGGGGTTCCATTGATTTGATCAGCTGTGTCCTGAGTTCAAACTTCCAGAGGAGTCTATTCTTACCTATGTCTTGTTTTAGTTAAGTTTAGCAGCTGCAACAGGCTGTCTGTCAAAGGGTAACTAGGCCTGGCCTTTCTATCTACTGTATATAGCTGATTGTATGACTGGTATTGGGGGGAAGAGACCCAGAGAGACTGCTGGGGAGAAGGAGCTCTGTACCGAAGCACAAGGCTGAGGGCAGAGAGTGCTTTAGACCTGAGTTGCTATATGCTGTTTAAATGGACTTGCTGCTATTGTCTCTAAATAAACAGAACATCTACTCGTCACTTTGGATTGGACTCCATATTTCTCCTTAACATTTTGGAGGTCCTGCCGAGACTTGAATTACTCTGTTCGAGCAGATAACTTCATTTGGATTCGGTTCTGGGATTTTTGTTGGGCATCAGGAAGGACGCGTTCTGTGAGCAAGGACTGGAATATGGACATCTGATATGGACATCTGAGGTGACGTACAGTGCAGTAGATGTTTATGCAACTTCATTTAGGTAGGCAAGGTAGGAGAGCTAGTGCTCAAGCAACCATTGAACGTGATGTATCCGGATTATCAGAAACTGTTCCAGAGGATAGCAGTGTTAGAAACTGAACTATTCCATTTAAAACAGCGCAGAGGACTGGATAAGACTCTTTGTGCAAAGCAAAAAGACATGAAAGGTAGAATAACAGGCCGAACAGAGAGCCCGGTTATCACTGATGACTGGCTTGCACTATCATCCAGAAACGACGCTACTGGGACTCCACTTCAACAGTGGACTACTGCTGAGAGAAAGAAGGCTGGGGAAAAGAACAATGCAGTCCAACCGTGTGTGCGACTGGCTAACAGATTCATGCCGCTGCTGAAGGACTCTGGATCTCTGTCGGATGACAGAAAGAGTTCATCACCCAGCCAGCTGACAATGCAGTCAGTGAAACCCATGGTGAGAAGCAGAAATGACTCTGACCCTGAAATTCTTATTGTTGGGGATGATGCTGTGAGAACTGTGGAAGGATTCGGAAAGGGAAAAGTATTATGTTTTCCCGAAGACAGAGTGTCTGACATGACTGAGGGGATTCTGGATCTTGTCACTTCATACCCAACTGTGAAGACCCTGATTATGCATGTTGGAACAGCTGACATAGCAGTGAAACAGTCGGAGATCCTAAAGCAGGATTTCACTGCTCTTTTCACCACACTGAGCTGTTTGAGTGACATTGTGGTATGCATCAGTGGACCACTTCCGCCTATGAGAGGGGGAGATGAACATTTTAGTAGACTATCTGCATTGAGTAAGTGGCTCGCAACCACATGTAACAATGATTCTATGCAATTCATTGACAACTTTAGTTTTTTCTGGGACCGCAGGCATCTTTTTGATGGGAATAATCTAAACAAGCAAGGTCGGAAACTGTTTGCTGGGAATGTATGCCATATGCTTGAAATGGTACGGGTGCTCGGATCTGAAACACAGGAGGCCATGACGA
This sequence comes from Nannobrachium achirus, assembly GCF_963921795.1. Taxonomy (NCBI): domain Eukaryota; kingdom Metazoa; phylum Chordata; class Actinopteri; order Myctophiformes; family Myctophidae; genus Nannobrachium; species Nannobrachium achirus. Next base: position 13,456,539 of record NC_137827.1, on the reverse strand, counting down.
GGGATGGTGATGCTGAGATTGCAGTCCCTGTCGAGAATGCCAGAGTGGTGGAGTCCATGACAACAGATGCTGTTGTTATGGAAATCGAGGATGGACTACTATCTACAGTCCTTGCTGAGGCCCCGGCCACGACAGGAGCCGACATTGAAGCAGCAAAGAACGAGGAGTCTGACAACCCGACGGAGCCGGTTCCAGAAACTACGCCAGAGGGAGGAGAGGATCAAGCAGGACCCGCCAACCACACAGCTACCATGGCGACAGCTGTTCTGCATCCCGCTGACTCAGCTAAGCAGAACTCAACAGGACAAGTCAACACCACCGTCGCCACGCCGACTGAAGGTGTAGCCGAGGGAGTCACCGGGCCTGAGTTCCAGGTCATTGTTGATCTCAACGCGAGTGAGCTGCAGGAGGAGGCCATCATCAAGCTGATCATGGGCCTGATCTGGATCTTAATCCTGCATTACTCCATCTCCAAGCCAACAAGGAGAGTGGACGAGGACGTCATGGAAGAAATGGATGCCATCACAGGTTCTGAACTGGACAGTGCAGAACCAGACGGTGATATAGAAATGACTGACGTCACAGATTCTGAAACAGGCTGTGGTGCACTATTTCTTTATCCCAAGGACGCTGGAACGAACCAGGAGCAGAGTGAAATCTCAATGGACATGAGTTCTGGTGAGGATGATTATTTTCCCATATCTGCTATCCCCATGCTTGCTTCCACACAGAGTGTGAATGAGTTAATGAATGGTGGAATTAAAATCACCAAATGGAAAGCCCTGCAACCACTGAAACTGTTGCAGAAATCACCACCATCTGAATCCAAAAGAGGGATGAATGATCTGAAACACACTGGAATTAAAATGACCCCATTAGTTAAACGTATGAAATTATACTTTAAAAAGTAGTGTGTGGAGTTAGAATCTAAGGTGATAGTTCAACAGTAAGTGTGTGCACTGGAATACTATGTATAGTCATCTTAAATCTGTTAAGATTAAGAGAGGGATAATGCCATTTTATGTGAGTAATGGATTCCAATGACTAAGATGGAATCAAATAATGGTGTTTTATTTTAAGTGTATTGACATAACAGATAACCCAAGACTCAAGTGATGTTTAAAGCTGCCTACTAGTGTGTAGGTAGTACTGTCTGACTCTGTGGTAGCCAAACATACAGGAAGGCAGCACAAATAGGATTTATATTTTTAGGTTAAATCTCAGCTGTTGTGGCCACTTACAGATCAACTGTCATGATTTGATTCAGATTGGGAAAAAGCTTGGAGAAGTCAGTTCAGCTGTCACACAAGGGTAAACGAAAATAGCTGAATGACAAGGACAGTGTTGTCTTCAGGTGACATTACATTTCTAAGTTGAAATAGTATCTGTTGTTTAACATTCAGAGATTGTAAGGAGAGTTACATGAGGTAACTGTACGATAATGTAAATCCACTATAAAATTTGGCCTTATGGTTCTGTTATTTCTCATAGGATATCTATATGGGTAATCTATGCATTAGGTGTATTGGACTACTAATGGGCAGTATAGAATTGTACCAATTTCCTAAGTCCTGTGCCTAAAAATAATAATATATGATTCTAGGGAAGAATGCTTCTATATATAGGGGGGTCAGTGTGGGGTTTAATATTTAAGTTGTTAAGTTGATTACAGGCTTAACCAGTGGGTTATTTAAGGGTAGTCTGTAAAGATTTTTGTTTGTTTTTCTCCATTTTAGTTAGTAGTAAGAGCACTACAGGTGATTACTAAAACGAAACATAATCAATGTTGAGGGGGTAACGTGTTATTAACAGTTTGGCCCCACTCATTTAACTAATGACCACTATCCACAAAAGTGCAAGGTTTGTGGTATTATGGGTGAGACACATCCAAATCACAGCACGTCGCAGAGGCACCCGTTGTGAGCTTGTGACATTTTTAGGTTTGTTTTGTCACCTGTTCAGAGTCCTACTGAACAGAGGAACCCCTGCTGGGTTCGCATGACCAGTTAATATGCATTGGGAATATATTATGGTTGTTGTTTTGTAGGCCTTGATTGCAGGAAGACATATTGTTGGGTCTTGCCTCGATCTGTATAGTACTAAAGGGAGGAACAAGGGTTTCCTGGCCTAGGGTCCTTTTGCTAGGTGAGTTAACACTCAGGCTAGCATTAAAATACACGTGAAAGCAGACGGGGTCGAACAATCATATTTGACGGCCGTCTGAGGAGAGAGAATCTCCGATTTAAGGTGCCTGGTTGCAGATAGAACTGCAACGAAAAAGCTAGCAATGTAAATGTGTGTGAGTGCTTAACTTGTTTACTGGGGTTTTTACTTTGTGTGTGTGAAAATAGAATGAAAGAATGATGAGAAAGAGGATGAATGGTCTGTGTCTGATGTCTCAAGTGAAGGGCAGACTGATAACGCAAGCAAATTAACAGAATAGAGATAGTCTAGAATATGTCTATTCAAGGTGTTAAAGACAAGACGTAGGAAGGTGTCCATGAGTGGATGTTTTTGAGACACAGACAGAGAGAGTAAGGGTTTTATCAAGTGTATCTCATCATTTAATATTTTTGGAGCTCCTATGTAATCTTTACAATTTTCTTAAAAACAAGTGAATGAAGTTATTTTTAGGGCGAGGTATTTATTATTTGGGTGACAAGAATTGTCACTGCTTCCTCCTAATTTAGCAATGATTTGAATGATTGCTGTCGGTAATATACTCTCACTTACAGACATCAACATCAACTACATATATCCAATATGAAAGGTTTGATCTGTCTATTATCCCCCACTTCTCCTCTTCCCAGAATAGCTGGCAGGGGGGGATGGAAGGGGGGCAGGTGCAGAGGGGTTGCGTGTGTGAGTGAGACAGACCATAATACTGAAACAGGAATACATTTCGGGTTTTACAAGTTAGTATGTATCAAAGTAAGTATTCAAAATATAGAGTTTCAGGGTGCTCAATCAATAATGTGAAATTGCTAATTAATGATGGCCTTTTTACAAGGTTTAATGTCCAATATTAGGTAACACATTATAAGTGAAGTTAAAGCAGATTTTTTATCAAACCTCTCACCACTGTTGAGTATTATATGTTTTCAAAAGTTTGTTCGCAGCTTTCCAGATCATGGGTATGGCCGATGGTTTCTGCAGGACCATTAACCTATATCCATTATTATGGGAAAGTTGCTCACAAACTAGGGGGGATAAGAGAACATTTCTATTTAAGGGAATATTTTTTAAGGGAAATTTTTATCTCATTTATTTTGAAGTAAAATGTGCTGCCATTATTGAGTTTAAGTCTTAAGGAAAGGGGGGGAAAAAAAAGACAAGCTATGGGTTGATTTATGTCTCTATGTTATACTAGACCTTACTGTAACTGGTGCGTGCGTGAGAATATGTGTGAGCATCATAATGTAAGGAGCAGCTCATGGAGGAGTGTATATTTATGATGGATACAAATAATTTGACAGCAAATTTATGTGAATAGAGGTATGAATGCGCTTGCTCCACATAGTTTTTCCATACCCGTTGGAAGATGAGACACACATCAAACGCACCTGGTAAAAGCGAGAGAGAGAGAGAGAGAGAATGCACATTCCTAACTGTGAGAGAGAGGGGTGTGTGTGTGTGGGGCTACAGATCCCATAGTCTGAGAAAAACGGACCGTAACCCTAACAACAGGCTAAGAAAACGCTAATAAACAGCTTTCATTTGGGAGAAATGAAATTCGGGCTCCGTCACCGTTGGTATAATGCTAATGGCCAATACCATGTGAACTTTGGGATCAGTTGCTGAAGCGAGTGAATAGATAAATGTAGATAAGCGTGAGCGTTAGAGCGTGAGAGTGTGAGTGTGTGAGTGAGTTTGCTGGTTTAATAGATAGATGGTGTCAAAGGATCCATTTTTTGTGAATATGAAGTTAAATGTAGGCTACAGTATTGTCTTTTTAGACTTTCTTGGTGGTGGTTTTCATCTATGAGATACGGTGTGAACGGGTATTTCGTAATCACCGCACTAGAATTTTATTAGGAAGTATGATAGGCTTTGCAATCCCAGTATTTGTTTTTCAGGTGAATCTTTTCATAACTGTATTGTGAGTTTAAGGGTGAATTCATTTTGTAAAATTTACATTTATTTGGACTTCTTATTGATTACAGTCCAACTTTTGCTTAATGATCTGTTTTGTTTTCAGGGGGATTTGAGTCAAATATGTCTTTATCCTTAGAAACTGCCCAATTTCATTAGGGTTCATGGAGGCTGTCATGTTTTGTGTTTGGAATGTTCTAATAGTGCTATTTTATCCAATAAGAGGGAACACAACAGTTCCACGTACATTTGATAATGTCCTGTTATGTTTTCCCTCCTTTAATGACAGCGAGATTGACATATGGGAATTCATTCATTATCTAAGTGGGGAATACCTGATTTATGTTATGATTTATGTTGTTCTGTATGTAAACTATCTTGTTGATTTTTTTACAGTATGCATTGTGGGTCTAAGGAAAAGTATAAATTGTATATTTTTGTTTTTAAAATGTTTTTAAGTGGGGAACTGTCATGGAAATTATGAAGTATTTTGTAAAACATTATGAAATGAACAAAAATTGTACTGCTATAGGGCTATCTTGTCATACTGCCATGTGAATATCAGACTCTGCTGCTTCCCGGGGTTCCATTGATTTGATCAGCTGTGTCCTGAGTTCAAACTTCCAGAGGAGTCTATTCTTACCTATGTCTTGTTTTAGTTAAGTTTAGCAGCTGCAACAGGCTGTCTGTCAAAGGGTAACTAGGCCTGGCCTTTCTATCTACTGTATATAGCTGATTGTATGACTGGTATTGGGGGGAAGAGACCCAGAGAGACTGCTGGGGAGAAGGAGCTCTGTACCGAAGCACAAGGCTGAGGGCAGAGAGTGCTTTAGACCTGAGTTGCTATATGCTGTTTAAATGGACTTGCTGCTATTGTCTCTAAATAAACAGAACATCTACTCGTCACTTTGGATTGGACTCCATATTTCTCCTTAACAGTACAGAGTGAAATGTCAAGTTTATTAACTCTCCCACCGCTTTGAACGTTCACGTTCGCCCCAATTCTCAAGAGACCTCCCCGCCAATACGGTGCTCGTTCGGTTCGTTCGTCTGATGACTGTAAGCTGATGAGGGGTCGCGCGGCCGTGTACTGTAAACACATTTTCCGCGGTGATGGTGTAAAAAATCCATTATGCGTTAACATCAACGGAGACCAATTCACTTCCTTGTTGATTTCCTCTGGCCCGGAGGCTCTGTAGCCAGTGACTGGTCTGAATGTACGGCAACACATAACAGGCAAATTCACATTCATTCTCGCATGACGCCGCCCTCTGCTGCCTGGCAGACCAAAGTGCACTATTGCACAATCAAAAAAATAAATAAAAAAATGTCTATCTATCTACTATAACGTCGCAAAGGTAAGCCGCTTTTTGATGGCACCAGACCCAATAAATAAATAAATAATCTGGCAGTAGGAGAGTAAGTATTGACGGTTCATGTGGTTAAATATCTGAAAACACAAATTGACATTAATCCAAAATACACTGATGATTGTGCTGTCAAACGATGAAACCATATGGAATCTATGAAGAGGTTGTGGGGGTCCCTGCTTCATCTCTCTCTCAACTAAGGGGTCCTTGGCCTGAAAACGTTGAAGACGGTGGTAGCTAAACCAGGGTTAGCTACCATGTTTGTGTAGGAAGTAGTCTTTAACGTTTCTCCTTGCTGCTCTCGCGACGCAAATGAAACGTTAAGACCAGGCAGGCTGGTTACAGCCGAGCCAGAGGTCAACAACATGTAGCCGTTACAGTCTGTTTCTCGGCTGTGTTTTTCTTGCCCTTATGTGGGTCTTCCAGATAAGGGCGGCGTGTTTGTCCAGTAGCTGATAGCGGCCCGGGGGCCTACATGTAGTACATGCCACCCCCCACCCCGCACCCCACCCCGCACCCCACCCCACCCTAGTCGTCCTATTGGCGTGTTTCCTAAACCCACCAGGCTTGAGTTAAGACACGCCTCGCGGAAACGCCAGAACTTCCAGGAGTGGCTGAAATCCTTGCCGGACACATGGAGGGTGGATAAAGTCCGAGTAAAGGCATGAAGACAATCTTAGAACTTGTACTGAGAAACGCCTGCATTTGCACAATGCACAGCTATTAAAATAAACTGTGCTAAAAGAAGGAAAAAAGAAAAAGAAACTTACTTTGTACTGTGCAAAGAAAAAAGGGAAAACTTTGTAACTTTGCTAAAGAGAAAAACGTACTGAGAAAGCTATTAGTTTGTCCCTACTGTGCTCAAAATAAAAACGTACTGATTATCAGTTAAATTGTTATAGTTTGGATATGGCTTTGGCCGTATTCTGCGTGTATTATTGTAATGGATCGGTAGGTAATAGGTACAGTATTGCTTTGCACTGGAGCGAGCAGCATCTGCACTTTCATACTTAAGATTATTGAGAGGGGCGTTTCAGCGAGGCAATTTTATATTAACAACTTGAACCCTAGTGTCCATATTCTGAGAACTTTAGCCAAAAATAGCAGATCTACAAGCTCACAACGCCTCGCGCTGCGAGGCGTTGTGAGCTTGTAGATCAGCTATTTTCGGCAAAGAGCTTTGATGTAGAGGGGAAAAAGAGCAAACTAAGTACAGAGTGAAAGGTCAAGTTTATTAAGTATTGACGGTTCAAGTGGTTAAATATCTGAAAACACAAAATTACATTAATCCAAAATACACTGATGATTGTGCTGTCAAACGATGAAACTATGGTATCTATGAAAAGGTTGTGGGGGGTCCCTGCTTCATCTCTCTCTGAAAACGTTGAAGACCCCTGGTTTAGCTACCATGTTTGTGTAGGAAGTAGTCTTTAACGTTTCTCCTTGCTGCTCTCGCGACGCAAATTAAACCCACTCAATCCTGGTGGGTTTAGGAAACACGCGTCCTATTGCAGTGCCTGCTCTCTCTCTCTCTCAGTCAAGGAAGTGTTTCCTCCTGCTGCTCCTGCTGGTTCCTGTGTGAACAGGAAGCGGTGGTGAGTGATGGGGTGCAGTGGACAACAGGGATTAGGGAGGGACCGAGAGATGGCCGCTCTTTTTTCTTTTTTATTACCCGCAGTTCTGTGGGCAGTTGTAAATCAAAAAGCCACGAGTGGGGGAGGACGGGGAGACATGGGGGACGGAGTTCTTTCAAACAATACAGCTCAGGATAACCTTTAACTGCAATGAAATCATAACATGAAGTAGTGACTGGCTAACTGCCAGGCACAATTTATGCTCAAATATAGGGCTAGCTAATGGATACAGTAGATATTGATAATTCATGTTCCCCCCCTGAACCTCTGAGTGATGTCATATTGTAGTTTGGACAGAGCAGAACCGAATGAAACTCGTCTCTAAAAGTGGAGTGTGCGTCGGCCCTCTAAGCCTCCCCGGGCCAAGCGAGGATTCCCTAATTTCCCTCTTGCATTAATGTCACATTTTGGTCGTTGTGAAACCTGTGTGTTATAGCTGCAATGAATCCAGAATCACCTCTCTCCAGAAGGAGAGGAGATTAAACTTTACAATTGCTCATTTAAACACCTTGGTTGGTTGTTTTGTGTGCAGTGTCATCATCACTGGCAGCATCCTGGCATCTTGTTGTACAATCAATCAATGTAAGGAAGGGAAAACTGCCTTTTCACAAGTTATAGTATCCATCCGTGTGGCAGTGGTTCCCAAACATTTTTGGCTCAGGGCACCCCTATAAATATTTGTTTCATCCGAGGCACCCCTACATTATATTCATAACTTTCACTCCCAGCACCTTATATTTATGGCATATTTTAGCGATTATTATTATTTAGCAAGATAATGGCCATTTTGGTTCGAACTGAATCAAAATAACTTTGTACTTCAAGTTTAAAATCATACTAAATATGTGTCCAAATGAATTCCAAATATTATCAAATTATCTCGCGGCACCCCAGGACTGCCTTCATGGACACCACAGGGTACCCACTTTGAAAACCCCTGCACTAGTGTACTCCAGTGTGCTGGCTTGGGCTATTTTCAAAAATGCTCCTATCCTGTGTTGCTTTTCTGCTCACTGAGCAGTTCTTGTGGGGTAGAGAGTGAGGGCTTCTGCATGTTAATGGTCCTGGCCTGGGTGGACATGCCTGGCTGGACTTGGCTGAGGCTGTTAATTACAGGAGCCCAACAGACCACCTGATCACACGCTGCCTCTCTCACTGGATACACAAATGGCTATTCCTCCTAAAGACGCTTGTTTATCTCCCCCCAAACTCATTCTGCATTCACCATTGCATGACTCTGCCCCAGTTTCTGAGGGAAAATAAGCCCGAAGGTAACAGTGGAACTGGAAACCGAAACATCAGCATTTAATGTCCCCAAATCCTCCCCCAACAACATGTCCTGTGCAGAGGAAATGCAGAATTAACCTGCACAAGAAGTACTGTAGGGTCCAGGGCTGTTTGTTTTCTGCGGGTGCTCTTTAACAAAGCCACACTGCTTGACTTGAAACTGTTGATCACACGCATTTGGAACAAAGGTAAATAATTGGCGTGTGTTTTGGTGATAACAGTCACACTGTGTGCACGTTTGTGTGGGTGTAGGTGTTTGTGTTAGAGCAGGGGTCTTCAACAGGGGGTCCGGGACCCCTAGGGGGTCCTCAGAGTCACTACAGGGGGTCCTCCAAATCTTTGTGTGATAGAAACCTTTTTTATAGTAACCACTTGAACCCTAGTGTCCATATTCTGAGAACTTTAGCCAAAAATAGCCGTTCTACAAGCTCACAACGCCATGTGCTGCGAGGCGTTGTGAGCTTGTAGATCTGCTATTTTCGGCAAAGAGATTTTGTAGAGGGGAAAAGGAGCAGACTAAGTACAGAGTGAACGGTCAATTGACGTTTCGATTGGTTAAAAATCTGAAAACACAAATTGACATGAATCCAAAATTAATGGACGATTGTGCTGTCAAATGATGAATCTATGAACAGGTTGTGGGGGTCCCTGCTTCATCTCATTCTCAACTAAGGGGTCCTTGGCCTGAAAACGTAGAAGACCCCTGTGTCAGAGACTATAGGAAGATTATGGGAGAAGATTGAGGTCCCAGGTTCTCTGGTGTTTGTAAGAGTGTTGCATTTAAGTGGGTGACGTCCTCTTGCCTCTCTCTGTGTGTGAGCCGGGGTCAGGGCTTACCCGGAGGGTCCAGCTGTTATGAGGGGAAACCGTGAGGTGAAACCTTGGGCTTATAACAAAGAACACCTCATCGTAAGCAGGGCATGACATTAAGGCTTGTCCTGTTGTCCCGGACAAGTAATAAATCCTCCCAGACAAGTTCATTAAAAATGTACTTGTCCGTTGGAGGGAAGTGGCTCTTGGTTTCACTTTTTGAGCGGTGGTCACACCGTCTCCTTAGTGTGGCCCTGTGTGTATGCAATATGCATGTATCTGTCCGTGTGTGTGTGTGTGTGTGTGTGTGTGTGTGTGTGTGTGTGTGTGTGTGTGTGTGTGTGTGTGTGTGTGTGTGTGTGTGTGTGTGTGTGTGTGTGTGTGTGTGTGTGTGTGTGTGTGTGTGTGTGTGTGTGTGTGTGTGTGTGTGTGTGTGTGTGTGTGTGTGCGTGCACACACACATACACAGCCTTGAAATTAATGGACACCACCGCTCAGTTCACACTGGTGTGATTTTTCTGCTCCTAGCAGCTTTGTGCTGTATATAGACTGTGGACTGCCCATACTATGGAGGGAGCAAGAGGGGGTCGTTGGCAGTCCTTTCGTTATTCATTCTATTTCAATATCTGACTCCTATGCATGCATTGAAGAAAGACATTTTGTATCGGGACATGTGACTTTTGTGCCCGGACAAGTGAATGGGAAATGTACTTGTCCAAAGCTACAAGTGCCTCAAAAAGTTAATGTCAAGCCCTGGTAAGAACGAAGGCCTCTCAAGGAGGTCCTCCGCCCCGGCTCAAGTAAGGGCTGAGATCTCTCGACTTTTGATCTCGCCGCCCCCTTGAAAGCACTCATTCTAACGCCGTAGATAACTGCTACCCTCTTATCGTCTCTCTTAACCCCCACCACGCTGCTGGGGAGGCTTGCTGTTCACACTTTGACACTTCAGCTGGAACTCTGTAGAACCACAAAACAACTGTGAATAGCAGGCACGTGCACACATAGACATCAAAGGGGGCTTGAGCCCCTGCCCTTTATCTATCTGTATAAAGTGCCCTCTCCAGACCATGAATGCAGTTTTTACTATGGTGAAAAAAATGCAAATGCCCCGTTTCCATGCTATACCTGAAGGCAGCATTCAAGAGAATTGCCTTGTCCAAACTCTCCTGAACTTGAATGCAGCATCTTATGTTGAAAGAATCGCCCTCTCTGTGTAGCAATTCATGCCGTTATGCCACATCTCCGGTATTCACTTGATTATGCTTAGTTTAGTGTGGTATCAAGTATTGAAAATAGCCGACCTCCAAGCTCACAACGTGTCGCAGCACGACGCGTTTTGAGCTTGGAGGTCTGCTATTTTCCATATCTTCACAAAAAGGCCCTTTTAGAAATTTCAGCCCCTGCCTCTCTAACATTCTCTGCGCGTCCCTGGTGAAGGTTCATTAGTCCCAATTTAGTTGGGGTTACTAAGGTTAGGGTTAGGGTTAGGCATAGTATTCTTAACAAATTCGTACTAATGAACCTACGGACCAATGCCATGGCACCACGCACTAAGAAATGTCCACTGGAAGCTCGTGAGTGCTTTAGTAGCGATGCTAGTAACAACTTAACAAGAAGCTAGAAACGTGAGCTCAGACAGTCAGTAGAGTGCACATTAGGGTGCATCAAATTGCAATGTTAAAATTAAATCTCAACATATCATTCTGTCTGGGGTTGCATTTTGTTATGACACACATAAAAATGATTTGTGCAAAGTTTTGGGAAAATTACTTGAGATTTAGAGGTCCAACGCAGCATGTGAAAAATACCAAAATGGGCGTTTTTGGGTGTTTTCCTGAATAACATCGATGCAATCTCAAAAACGACAAGAAATAGATTTTTAGAACATTTATTTTGAATTGAACAACATATAATCTAATACTCAAGTAAAGTGCAACTCCTCAGTATCTGTACTTAAGTACAGTATTCAAGTAAATCAAGATACTGTCCTCGAACATGTCTCAATAAAGTGTCCTACTCCTGGTCCAGCTTGCGCTTGCTGCGGCGAAGATTTGGATTCTGTGTGCGGTCATGCTCAACTGCCTGCAGCACATTTTGCAGATGCCCCTCGCTCCTGGCTGCTGCCACGAAGTCTGACGTCAGTTTGACGCCACGCTCAGCGCAGTCATTCACCACATTGATGGCACGTACATTCACTGCACCCGTTTGAAATGCTGCACTGGTAGGCCAATCCTCTACATCCAGTGAAAGAAAAGTTGGATCAATGTGCAGCAGGTGCATGCCGAACCAACAGTCTGGGTTGGCGAGGTCAGCCAAGCTGGTGGTCGGCGAGAGGGTTGGAAACTTCGGCTTGCCAAAGCCAGTGCCAAAGCGGAGCTGTGGGGCTCGCATGGGTAGATCAGCCGGCTTGTGCTCCAGGATGGCATCTGCAAGTGCGCGTCGCTCACCAACTGGCACCTTGGTGCTGAAGAGTGCCAGGGGCAGCATCTCGCCTGTCAGGTACCATAGGTGCCTCTCCAGAGCCTTAATTGCTGATGCAGCAATGCCCTCGTCAACAGCCTTGTATTCACACAGGTGGCGGTAGAGTGTGAGGTCGTTCCATCCAGCATCTATGGCCGTATCACAGGTCATCCACCATGTTGCGTAGATGTGCGTAATGAACTTGGCAAACGCCCGAATCTTCAACACCTGCTGTTGTGTTGTGATGGTCCCCTGAGGAAGCAACGCAATGTGCTGCTCCATCAAGGCCAGCTTGAGGGTGTAGAGCAGCTTGGCCATCCACCGTGCCTTGTGCAGTGCTCCCGGTCGTTGCAAGGTTACTGGAGTTTGAGCTGCAATGTCTGCACTCAGATACACTAGACATAGCTGCACAAACTCACGATAGTCACCCCTCTTGTAGTTGAGCAGTCCTGCAGCGCAATCATTGAGTTCAGCACGCAACTTGCCAAGAAATGGTGGTTCAGCATCCCCAGGAATGTAGCAGGACAATGTGCCGCCCTTGTGTGGCAACAGGTTCCAGTTGTCCCGCAGACGTGTAAACAATGTCACCTCTGGCGATCGTGACGCCTCCACCTTGAGGTGAGTGAAAATGTGGCTGAGGAGCACCTCTCCGATGTGGTGCCGGCAACCGGACCAGAGTAGTGGTCGACCCAGTGAGTTCTGGATGGCAATGCAGGCTGCTGTGAGATGGCCGGTGTTTGAGGCCGTGGTGTCAAATGCCATGTTGACAACCTGATCGGTACAGCCCCAGTCCTGCAGCAGCTTGCATGTCAGCCGGGCGATGATCGTTCCACATGCCTCGTCAGTCCCCTTCATGTATGCTGGCACGCCGAGTAGTTTTAGCCGCTCCGCATCTCCGACCACCACCGTCAGACGAATAACACACACACACAGAGGTGCGGGAATATAGGAGCAGACAGGTCTCCGTGCTTGAAATGTAACAATGTTGCAACAACACACACAATGTTGTTGAATAACACACACACACAGAGGTGCGGGAATATAGGAGCAGACAGGTCTCCGTGCTTGAAATGTAACAATGTTGCAACCTTGTGCGTGAATAACTCACTCACACACACACACACACACACACACACACACACACACACACACACACACACACACACACACACACACACACACACACACACACACACACACACACACACACACACACACACCAGCAGGCCATGTGCGAGCAGGGCAGAGTGAAGGGACACAGTTCCTGTTACCCCCTTATGGCATAAAATCAGACGTACCGTTGGACCTCTAAATCACCTCGTATCGCTTTAATATTTTGTATCTATTGTTTTTGCATGGATGGTAACACTTTTAGCACCCAGACAAATCAATATTTCGGAAATGTGTATTTTGATGCACCCTAGTGCACATCTCCCCCAGGAGACCTCCCTCCATCTATCTGTCTGTCTGTCTGGCTCATGTGATGACAATGTGTGTGTGTGTGTGTGTGTGGCTGTGTGTGGCTGTGTGTGGCTGTGTGTGTGGCTGTGTGTGCATGTATTAATGGGAACCTTGCAACGGGGGGGAGGGATATACATTGTCATTACAAGTGGTGGAAAGTAACTAAGTACATTTGCTTGGGTACTGTACTTAAGTACAGTTTTGAGGTACTTTTACTTTATTTGAGTATTTCCTATTATCAGTACTATTACTTCTACTCCACTACATCCCAGAGACAAATATTGTACTTTTACTCTACTACAATTATTTGAAAACTTTTGAGTTACTAGTTACTTTGTAGATTTTGATTATCATCAGTGGTGTGTTCTAGACTTTTTTTGAGGCCATATATAATCTATGATCCGCGGCTATTCGTGTGGCCAGCACATACGCCAGTGCGTAATGCCTATCAGATATGCTACTTTGAAAGGTTCATGAGGGCATACGCTTTAAAAAAAATCACACCCGTGTGAACTGAGCGGTGGTTGTGGAGGCTGTGCAACAGCACTACTGGGTGGGTGCAGCGGGGTTAGTGTGCTTTACAATGCTGTAGTTTCTTCACACACTCTAATTTATTTGACCCTAAAACATTCAGTTTGTTAATAATAATAATAATACTTGACCACACATGCTGACCCACCCTTCTCCCGTGTGTGTGTGTGTGTGTGTGTGTGTGTGTGTGTGTGAGAGAGAACAACAGCGCCCCTCCCTTAACATGTAAGGTCAGAAAAGGTACTGCAGGCTTGAGGCTACATACACGGCCGGACGGACGGCCGGACGGCCGGACGCATACACACACGGCCACGTATAGGAGACGGTGTGACCACCGCTCAAAAAAAATGTATACAGCGGGTATACGCTGTATACCCGCATGACAGGTAGAACAGAGCACTGATTATTATTACAAAACATATTTTAACCACTTAATCCCTACATTTCGGCCATTTGAAATTCGCCGATATACAAGCTCACAATGCGTCACATCAGCTTGTAGATCTTCTATACCAATCGTGTTTTCATGTTGCTTATCAATACTTTTTTTACTGTCCTGTTTTTTGAGAAATCGACGGTTATTTCTTAATGCTTGCCAAGTCTAAACGACACAAGCTTCACAGTTCTGCCTAATTTATCTTCCTTGGCACGACGTACAAGCATCCGTGACGTTGAGCTGCTATTGTTGCATGAAGAATACATCATGCTTCAAACAGCTTCAGTGCACTCAATAGGAAACGGTTCCATGCCTTGCCATGCTGGTATGTGAACCCCGTACAGTATGCAGTGCAGTCACAAAAAATGTAACTTTGAGGGTACATGCCGAGGTGGACTCACTCACTCAGTCAGTCACACTGACACACGCACAGGCTGGGCAAATGCAGGTGATGGAAGAAGTACTCACATTTTGTACTTGAGTAAAAGTATCTATTATAGAATAGTACACATACGGTATTCAAAATTGACTCAAATTTGATAAAAGTACTGGTCCCATTTTACAAGTTTTCAAATGTGTAAAATGTATAAAAATCCTTTGCAAATAGCAGATCTACAAGCTCACAACACAGCGCAAAGCTACATGTTATGAGCTTAAAGATCGGATATTTTTAATTTAATCAGCCAAAGTATATATAGCACTACTAGTGGTTTCTATTCACCATATTCCTGGCCCTCTCTATGTAGGCTGCCATTTTCTTTTACAGAGGGCGCTAGAGAGTTTTTCTCTGTGTGCTGCTTCAAAAAACATCTTTTCACTTCCTCCCAAGTAAGGAAGTGACACGGAATTGTCTGTTGCCAGATTTTGCCAAAGAAATAAGCCCAACAGAAACAACTAGGCTTTACTACTTTACATTTACAATTGAAAATAGCAGATCAGCAAGCTCACAATGTGTGACACATTGTGAGCTTGTATATTTGCTATTTAAAAAATATTGAGGGAGAAAAAAAGAAATTTGAATATTTTTGAAACATTTTTAACAACATAAATCTGTGTGGAGGTCCCTGGCACCACATATTTTCAGATGGGGGTCTGCGACTGTGGACAAATATGTTAATCTGGGGTCCTTGATATGAAAAGATTTGGGAACCACTGGTTTAAAAATGATTAGAAAGTAGGCCTAAGCCCAATAAGCAACTATACTATTCTGTACTAATTTGTGTCTTTAGAGACACAAATTGCTTATTATAAGCAGACATGGCAACCCAGGTATATTCAGAGCCCAGAGCCTAGAACGCCAACTACTGACACTTTAATGCAAGGACAACAGGAAACCAAATGATGTTTTTCAGGCCAGCTTTTTCAGCCTCCGCCTCTTTCAGGATATGAACAGGAAGCCGGGGGCGGGGCCAGGAATAACGTGAATAAAGTAACTATGTTTTCAAGGTTCAAGGTTGAACTTAAAGGAGTAGTTCACCCCCAAAAAGATTTTTTTTCTATTGATTACTCATGCCATGGAGACTTGAGTTCAATAATATATTTTTGTATGTGTCGCATTCCTAAGACACACATTTGATTATAGTAAATGTACCCCTATTGATTCCGGATGGTCCCCAGTGCAGCTGCCATACCAGGCAGTGAAGCCATGATGCTCTCTGTGGTGCCTCTGTAGAAATCTCTTAGGACTGCCAACAACAAGAAATAATTGTAGTGAAGTAAAAGCACAATATTTACCTCTGAGATGTAGTTGAGTAGAAGTAAAATTATTGGAAATACTCCAGTAAAGTAAAAAAAAAATACCAACATTTTTACAGCAGTTGAGTATGCCACTCCATTGGTCTGACATTCAACACGCAACATACAGTAGTCATTTTCTCCATCTCCATTACTCTCCATGTCTGCCTGGTAGAGATAATGTGGTCAGCTAGTGTTCTATCTAGCATACAGGAACAGAGTTCTACAGTACACAGACATCACCAGGCCATCACTCATCAATTCTCCTCTCACTGTATATATATATATATATACATGTCAGCCAGCCAGAAGTTCATTGTATTACTGTTTACTAGAGGTTTGTCACGGTCTTATGCGTGTCACATCAAAAGAGTCTTACTGAAAAATGCCTGATAAAACTGTTTATTAGAAAAAACCTGGTGTCTGCCAGATTTGCTGAAAGAGATAGTTTGTTCTTTGAAATCTCCCCGTCTTGTCTCCATCTTTCACTCTGAAAAAGAAAGCAAGCTCTGTGCCGAATTTACATTTCATTTGCATCTGCGTCCGATCACCTGTTTTCTTTTGTGTTGTCTGTGTGACATAAGGCTTCCCAACATTGTAAAGAACCTGCCTGGAGAGTCTGTGTTTGATAGCAGATTAGCTGTGTTCAGGCTTAGGTTCTGATCAGTTCTCATAAGCCCCATTTACACTGTATTGCCAACCCAGAACTAGAACCAGAACTTTCCAGAACCAAGAACCTTCAAGAACCTGTGAAGTTCCGGGACCAAGTTCTGCTTACGTTTCCATATAACCAGAACTAACCGGGAAGGTCCCAAAAAAAAGACCAGCAGCGCTGCTGGCCCCTCCCATAGGTTCCCAGAACTAAAGTTTAGTTCTACCTCAGGAGCAGGACCTAAAAAAGGTTCCAGGAACCTCGTCTGGAACCGGTCCGTACGCAATGGAAACAAAACCAGAACCAAAAAAATAGGTTTGAGTTCCTGAAAGTTCTGGTTCCACCTTGCAGTGGAAAAGGGGCTATACACCGTAAATCCTGAGTTAATTTAACTTTGAGAGTACCAATAAATAGTAAGGGAGTGTACAAATCACTATTTTACTGGATACCTACCGACATAAACTGAACATGGTCTACTCACAGCTTTTAACATTGTGTGTGTGTGTGTGTGTGTGTGTGTGTGTGTGTGTGTGTGTGTGTGTGTGTGTGTGTGTGTGTGTGTGTGTGTGTGTGTGTGTGTGTGTGTGTGTGTGTGTGTGTGTGTGTGTGTGTGTGTGTGTGTGTGTGTTTTATCATAATTAAATTATCCAATCTGTCTCAAGATTGGGCGTTCTCAAGACTGGTTATATTAGACATAGTTTTAGTTTCTTTTCAGATCCAAGCATGTGGCGCAGGAATGACAACTCACTCAATGTTTATCCTGTTATCTGCTCTGTGACATGTGGCATTATCAAAGACATGGCCCCAGGCTGAGATCTTGTTAATTGATATTGAATATGTGTGTTTTTCTGCAGAGGTTAAGTGATACTAGACAGCCATTAGCATCACTCTGTCTCATGTTGCCCAGGCCAGAACAATTACAGCTTGTATCTTTAAGGTCCTGACTGCTGTGAGCATCTCTGCTACTTCCAGGAGCATGGCCAGGAACGCAGAGAAAGAGAGCTTTATCTCTTTAAAAAAAACACACATGTTTTTAGAGCCAAGGTTCCCTTAGCTGAGAGAGAACTGAAGCAGGGACCCCCAATACATATTGGATTGAATACACATACTGTATTTCACATACTGTATTACTCTTGCTATTACTAATCATGGAAGTTAATTTATGATTATTTTGGGGGTCGCGGCCTGAAAAGGTTGAGAACCACTGATTTACAGTATGAACCCCCACCTCTCTCTCTCTCTCTCTCTCTCTCTCTCTCTCTCTCTCTCTCTCTCTCTCTCTCCCTCTCCCTCTCTTTGCTTGATTCTTTGGACTTTAGACAATAACAGGGCAATAATGAAAATGCTTAGTTTAGTTTCTCGTGACCTATTTTATGCCCCTCTTTTCTGCGTCTAGGGAGGTTTCTTTCCCGAGTTATATTACTGTCATGAAAGTAAAGCTTGTCCGCCAGCGGTAAAAGATGTTTGATGATAGCAAAATGTGTCACGAGGCAGACTGGAAATAAAGGCCTTTAGTCTTTGTTTTGTTGATTATTACATAAGCTTTGAGTTGCATGATAATGATGATGCTGGAGGGGAGAGTTTGGCAATCTTTCAGTAAAATTTCAGCATCTCATCTCATTGCTCAAGGTCTCTTGGTATTGTTTTTTCTTCTTTTTTTTTTCCTTTTCCTTTTTTTTTCGTGTGGGCATACAGTACTTAACTCATTGAGTGCCTATCCCGAATTAGTTCGGGATATATGATCGTATCACAGGGTGCCTATCCCGAACAAGTTCGGGATAAAAAAAAAAAAAAAAAAAAAAAATTTTTTTTTTTTTTGAAAAAAAATTTTTTGAATTTTTTTTTTTTTTTTTTTGGACCCCATCAAATCTGGTGAACATGATTTCAATCGCGATTTTGCATGTTCCACCCCCATACAACCCCATCTAACATACAGGGCAGCCATTTTTGTTTACATTACATGTAAAACATAAGGGCGATTATCTCAAGAATGCCTGAACGGATTTCCAATCGGATTTTTTTGTTTGAAAGCTGTGAACAAACTGCACAAATCCACTCTGGATTGCATTGGATTTTTCAGAGCTCATTCTTCTCTGTTTTTTTCCCATGCATGAGGTGTGCAAGGTTTAATCATGGCTAAGTTGACGAAAATAAGGCTTCTAAAATGCTTGGTAGCCAATAGCTAACTTCAAGCTAACTTCATCCTCTTCCTGTACATGCAGTCATGCACAAAGGAAAGTGTTCAGGCAAGTCATGGCTGCAGGGCTTCTGCATATACCAGCATATCTCTATGGGATTTTCTCTGGCCACTGGGCGCCCTCTAGTGGTGAAAGGGGTGGCACTAAATGAGTTAACATGAAAGCCAACAACAAAACCGGTTTGTCCAGTTACACTGGTTACTACTTGGACCCACATGTAGATGTGCAGGTTGTTATGGTAAGTTTCCCTCCTATCAGATTTGAGCCCATGTCGTGAGCTTGTACATCTGCTATTTTTGAAATTTTCTGAAAAATTGTTTGGAAAACCTTGAATAATCTTAAACCATTCAATTTGGTGGTCCTCGACTTGAAGAAGTTCAGTGCTCTACACCTGGGGTCTTCAACGTTTTCAGGCCAAGGACCCCTTTGTTGAGAAAGAGATGAAGCATGGACCCCCACAACCTTTTCAGAGATTTCATGTAGTTTCATTGTTTGACAGCACAATAATCAGTGTATTTTGGATTCATGTCAATTTGTGTTTTCAGATAACCACGTGAACTGTCAATATTTAATCAACTTGACCTTTCACTCTGTACTTAATCTGCTCTTTTTCCCCTCTACACCAAACCTCTTTACCAAAAATAGCCAAGCTTGTAGATCTGCTATTTTAGGCTTAAGTTCTCAGGATATGGACATAGGGTTCAAGTGGTTAATGTAAAAAAGGACTCAAAGATTTAACTCTAAGGACCCCCTAGGGGTCCAGGACCCCCTGTTGAAGACCCTTGCTCTACACCAAATCTCTGCCAAAAATATTAAAATAGTCAATCTATTTATTTCTTTGCCAAACGTTTGCCCCAGAATAGGGATGTTAGGGTTCAAGTGGTTAAAGCTTGAAGACAAATAAACACTCCCATTATAATGACGTAATGTAGATTTAACACAGGCTTGAGGCTTCAGTTTGGAAACTGTGTCAGTGTGGTGCTTCTGTGCTAACCTGCTTTTAGCTCCATTCAAATACACACTGGGGGTTTAAACTTTATGCCGTAATCCTTGAATGTGCTAAAAACTGCTAATTGGGGAATGCACGGATGCTAGGATCAGGTTGTGTTTGAGCGTTTTACTTGCTATGCCCTTGCCGACTTGACACATAACACCACAAGCTATTTGCTAACTGCTTGTCACTCTGGGTTAATAAAAGCATCAATTATGCGAGGGGCTTAAATATCATGGAGGCTGACCCAATAAAGTCACTGTGGTCCTTGGTTGAGTGACAGCTGCCAGTTGACAGCTCCCTGTCATTGAGTGGCAAATACAAGTGGCAAATATTTAAGTTGACCATTTATTGTCATACCAACAATTGCGATTAACAATTTAATTGTGTTTTTGGCATTAAAAATAAATGTTATTTCAGTTTAGCTTGTTATTTGTTTTAGGCTTCTCATCAAAAAATGCACAGGTCAGGTATGAAAAATAACTGACATTTAATAATTTTATAATTCCAAATGATTAAAAAAAAATTAGAGGAAATAGATGATCTACAAGCTTTGTGACACAGTGTAAGTGTATAGATCTGCTATGTATTGTATTTGAAAATGTATGAGCATTTTTCAACGTGGAAACGATTATGACAATTATGCGAAATAATTGCGATCATCTCAAATAAGTGCGATTATATAATACTTGTGACTGGTCTAGCCCAGTACTACTGTCTGTACTGTGAACAACTCCCACTGTACAGCCATGGCTGGGCCACAATCTGTTACACAGCAAGTTACTGGCTGCATGTCGAGGCATTCATTCATGCAATATATTTGGCACGGCCGGCGACACCCTAATGAAATGATATGCACCATTATGTTTTCATACAGCAGGGAGTCATCATGGTGGCACGGGGGTAAAGTCACTGCCCAGCCACCATGGTCTGAGGAGGGGGGGGGGGGGGGGGTGATTCCTCCACGGTGCCCTCTGGTAGGCCTGTCACCATAACAAATTTAAGTTGACGATTAATTGTCACGCTAATAATTGCGATTAACGATTTGATTGCGTTTTTAGCATTGAACATTTGGAATACATGGGGAAAAAATATGTTTTACCACATAATCAAAAAATGCACAGGGCAGATATGACAAATAACTGGAATATACAAAGGCATTACTGACATTTATACATATTATTCTTACAATGATGTACAAGCTAACAGTGTGTTGAAGTGACACGTAATGAGCTTTTTCATGAGCTTGTACATTTTCTGCTTTTTATATATGAATATTTCTTGAACATGGAAACGATTATGACAAAGTAATTGCGATTATCTCAAATAATTGCGATTAAACGATTATTGCAACCGTCACGTCAAGTCACACTTTTGCCCCTACTCTTATCTCCGGCACCGTTGGCCCTATCAATGCCAAACTTTGCACACACACTCCTGATTTCTCACATGGCCCTTTTCTAGCGCCACCATCAGGCCGATTTTTGCAAAACACATTTTTTAACACTGCTCCTACAGATTTCACACAAAGCAGTACACAGTATCTCTAAAGTCATGTCATCAACATAGATCTGTCCCATTTCCCATATTCCCTCCGTGATGGTCGCTTATCTCCTGATTAGGGAGTCTTACTGGTGTAATAACTGTGACAGGCCTACCCTTTGGCATTGTTGGGTGCTCCAGCTCCAACCAACCAACACAATTGGCCTCGTTCATGGGTGAGAATCCAGTTGCTGCCCTACTAGTGACTGTTACTAGTTGGCCAGGGTCCCTGCCTGTTACGGTAGCGCTCCATTAAACAGACTGCTACAGAATGATTACTACAGACTGGCAGTCTT
Source organism: Nannobrachium achirus (assembly GCF_963921795.1). Lineage (NCBI taxonomy): Eukaryota > Metazoa > Chordata > Actinopteri > Myctophiformes > Myctophidae > Nannobrachium > Nannobrachium achirus. The sequence continues at coordinate 13,435,045 of NC_137827.1, read as the reverse complement.
AATGAAGCGGGACATCAGTCGGTTGGAAAGTGTGAGATTGTTCTGGCTGAATGCACCTGAGAGCCGACACGAACAGAAGGCTACTATGGTGCTAAAAATAGCCTGTGGCTTGATGTATTTTTCAACAACAAACCTGCTGATATCCGACGGTCAGAAGCAGACCGAGCCTGCTTTCGACTCCCACTTCAGATCACAGTGAAGTGACAATTTAACTACTTTTAAGAAATTTTTAATACTGTAAAACATATACAGTTTACAGTTTAGGCATTTAGCAGACGCTTTTAATCCAAAGAGACTTACAATAAGCAGGTAATACACATCACTATAATAAGCAAGATAATATGTCGGTACAATAACAAGAATATAACAAATGCATAAGAATATCAATCTAGAAAAACAATAACATAGGTAGACCACGCACCTAATCAGTAAAAAACTTCTAAAACCTAAAAATGCTATCTAGCTTCATATGAAAAAAGACCATTGCTGCATCAAAAGTAATCAACAAACTATACTATAAAAACTGTTTAAACATTGATCAAATAATACAATAAGAAAGGCAAAATAAATTGAAATAGCCGATCCACAAGCTCATAACGCCTCGCTTGTGAACTTGTAGATCAGCTATTTTCACAATATTTATCTGTGGAACGTATTCAAACTAAAATGTAATGCCTCAACTCTGACATCCCAAGGGCTTGTCAGGGTGGGGTGTCCCAATTCAAATATCATTATATTTTGGTGTGTCACAGCCTGAAGAGGCTAATAACCACTGGTCTACACCCTCCCTAGATCAACAAGTTGACAACATTTGGGATAGGGGGAAAAACACACACACAAAAAAAAGTTATTTGATTTGTTTCACGGCAATGTTGTTATGACGTTTGTGTACTGAAGCCGGAGTAATTATGTGACGATGATGACACCATGCAGTAGCATTGATCCCCACATCTCGTCGTTGTCGGGTGGAAACCGTGTATGTCCCAAACTGTTTGTTTTGTATTTATCATTTAAAAATGAACTAAACTAGATCTGCTGTTTTCACTACTTTTGTGTGACGGCCTTGTATGATGAAGCAGGGCTTTATTTCCGAAAAAAGATAGAAATTTGAAACTTGGAGATACAAGGTTTCTGCCCGACAGTGGCGATATACAGCCTCACATTGTTGCCTCAGGCGCTACAAGCCTGCTGACATTTCATCGGGAAAGTATGCTTTATTTATTACAGCCGAGCGAACGCTACCAAATATAAATCACAGCCCATGTTGTGCCTCTCTGTGTAAACTGTGAGGATGCTGGGGCTCCGATGCTTTCAGCGTGACAGAGTGTTAATCACTGTGTGTGTGCGTGTGTGTGAGAGAGAGAATAACACTGCTTAGAGGTTATGATGCATGGCAGTGCCTAGCCTGTTAGAGGGATGGGACGATATGAAAGTTTCATATCACGATTATTGTGACAAAAGAAATCACGATTTACGATATTATCGCGATAATCAAAATCCATTATCCTGGGGCGGAACATTTGCCAAAATATTGCAGATCTACAAGCTCACAGCGCGTCGCGTTGCGACGCGTTGTGACATGTTGTGAGCTTGTTGATCGGCTATTTTTTGGAAGACATTTGATAGAGAGTGGAAAAAAAAGGCTGTGTCACTGTCAAGTACGTATATTATAAGTACCTTTTACCAATTCTAGAGGGTTTAAGTGGTACTGGACATGCAGCTCGGCAAATCAAAGGTGAATTGATCCCAGTGCATGACGGAGGACGATGTCACGATAAATTAAATCTCCGCGATATGATTATCGTTAGTGTTTTTTTTATCATGATATCACGATAATATCGTGTATCGTCCCATCCCTAGCCTGTTATTAATGTTCTTCTGCCTTGACTGGCGCTGGCAGCTCTAAATCTAGCATCCCGTGCTTTACCGGGACTTTCACTGAGGGTCACACACACACACACACACACACACACACACACACACACACACACACACACACACACACACACACACACACACACACACACGCACACACGCACACACACACACTCTTAGTGTCTGCGGCGCCCGAGGCTTTTATCAGCTCAACCAAGCCCATAAATCAGATCAGTCCTCTTGCCAATGCCGATAGAGCGAGGGATTGAATGAATGGCTTCTAATTGCCACCCTCTGATAAGGGACACCAATTTGGCCCAGCGTGCAGATTGACTGGTGATTGACGGCATCAGACCAGCACCGCCGCGGGGAGTCCCATTCAGTGGCGACGGGAGCAGCTGTGACTCGTTATCACTCAGCACCTGGGGAGGATGGACGGCCAGCGCTCATATACTGCCTACTTCCATAACTATCTGTCTCTCTCTGTGAATTGCCTCATGCTGTGGTGTTAAGTAACTAAGTACTATACTGCTCAAGTACTGTACTTCTACTGCTCTACATCATGCCAGTATTGTACTTTTATTCCACTATAAAACGAAAACGTAGTTACTAGTTACTTTGTACTATTACAAAACCACTTCAGACACACACACACACACACACACACACACACACACACACACACACACACACACACACACACACACACGCAACAATAATTTGATTATAGTAAATTTACCACCATTGATTTTCCGGATGGAGACCCAAATGCATTTGGGTCCCCACTCCCCATCTGGAATCAAAGGGGAAATGTATTGTTATTTTTGTCTTAGAAATGCGACAACAAACTAAAAGTCTCCATGGAGTGAGTAATCAATAGAAAAAAATGTCATTTTGGGGGTGAACTACTCCTTTAAATACGACATGGCGGTAGTGATACTTTTATTTTATTTCCACCACTGGCCTCATGTGATGACCCCTTTTTCGCACTGATTTTTGACATTGCACTATTAGGTTGTGTTGGTAGTTTCTGAGTATTTTGCTTTGTTTAACAATGACAGTGAGATACTTGTTGCACTAACTAGCATTGACTGCTACAGTCTCTTTTTGTAAGACACTTTATCTATATATACTTATATATTATTCGCCCCCTCTATTGATGCACCTTCTCTTTATTGGTACTGTACTGCTCTTGTTTTTTTCCTCTTATCTATCTTTTTTTCTTATGTCTCTGTAACTTTGTAAATAACTGTATACTGCTGTGCTACAATTGGACAAGTGAATTTCCCCCTTGGGACAATAAAGGTATCTATCTATCTATCTATCTATGTGATAGAGAGACTCCCCGTTGGAAGTGCTGTGCTGTGCAGCTGGTTGCCATGGATTTGTGATTAACCTCCTCACAGCCCTCCTGGCTGACTGGCGCTGTGGAGGATTGGTCTTGTCACTGATGTGAACCATTCCATCGCCATGCCGGTTCCAGCTCCTCCTTGCTTCCCCCTCATCTCCTCTCTCTGGCGGTCCGCTGCTTATAAACGCCATTGATTAAAGCAGTGGTTCTCAACCTTTTCAGGCAGCGACCCCCCAAAATAATCATATTTGAACTGGGGACCCCTAGTCTCGCGTGGCCAGACTGTTGCCTCCGCGATTTGGCCAAATGCTCCCGGCATAAGTCTGGTAAAGGGAAATAGAAACGATGAGTGCGAGATAAAGAGGATGTGACGCAACCGCTCCCTTGGTGCGGTAGCAATAACATGTCCTACTGGAAGCGTTATGTCTCCTTTCTTTATTTTTTGGGGCATTATTTCGTCTTTCTCTGGTGTTGTTGGTGTTACTTCCATGTTGTTTTCAAACGTTTTCTTAAACTATACACTCATAACAAGAATAGGCCGCTTGAATGACTTTGTCTGAGCTATTGTGTTTCTGTTATGTTTCCAATGGGACTACAGTTCAGTGCATCAGCGGCTACTTCCGATACTCGCCGTTCGGGAGCTGCCGTTCCAGACTCTATATAGCATTCGGAGATTGTGGAATAGTTGTCTGGCTACACGAGACTAGGGGACCCCCCACCCTGCACAAGCACTTTGGAAATGTACAAGTTGGCAATACATTTAGTTTGACTCGATCCATTCCATTGTGAAAATAGCCGATCTACATGCTCACATGACAACGCCTCGCAACGCGAGGCATTGTGAGCATGTAGATCTGCTATTTTGACAATTTCTGCCTCTAATATTTGACAATTTGGCCAATGTTTGACCATACGTACTAAAAAGGACTGTTGAGTGAGAAAACAATGTTAACATTTAACTAATCCTCTGGGGACCCCCCCAAAATAATTTGGGGACCCCTCCGGGGGGTCCCGACCCACAGGTTGAGAACCACTGAATTAAAGTAGGGCCTGAGCCGCCTGATATGGGTTTATTCCAGTGGTGGAAAAAAAAGCACTCAAATGTTTTACTAGCCTAGCTACCTACCCTGTATAAGTGGTAATCTCAACCTTTTCAACCCCACAAAATAATCATATTTGAAACTGGGGACCCCCCCCAAAAAAAAAATAATCATATTTGAACTGGGATTTGACACATTACTCGGTTCCACAGATGCATATTGTGAATATAGCTGATCTACAAGCTTGTAGATAAGCGTATTATTTGGTCCCGACCCGCAGGTTGAGAACCAGTGCCCTACATGGCTGTTTGCCTCCATCCATCCATCCATCCATCCATCCATCCATCCATCCATCCATCCATCCATCCATCTCCCTGTAGCCTCAGGTGGCATAACGTACCGCCACACCAATTCAAAACAGGAACATTGTCATCGGAAAGGAAACACCTCTCCGTTGTCCCAAACGAAATGATCCATCTCCTGAAGTCACTGGTTATATTCTCTATCTCTGTCTCTCTCCTTTTCTCTCTGTCTCTCTCTCTCTCTCTCTCTCTCTCTCTCTCCCTCTCTCTCTCTCTCTCTGTGTAACAACCTAACAGGGAGGTGTAAGCCTGCACAATCTTCCCTGTAGGCACAATCACAATTATTTCACAATCGCAGCAATTATTTGAGATGATTGCAATTATTTGGCATGATCGCCATAATCCTTTCCAAGTTGAATCATGTTTGTAATGTATATTTAAACATAAAAAAGTGTGTGAAATAGAATATTTATGTCGGCCTTTTCCACTATTAATGTTTTTTTAGTTAAAGTTTGAAGTTATTAAATATGTCAGTCATTTCTTTGTATATTTAGTTTATGCGTCATATCTGCACCTGTGCAACTTCAAAGCGTATAAGCCAAAATCTGTATATGTTCCAGTGTTCAACGACGAAAACCCAATTAACTCATTGACTGCTTTACCACAAGTTTCCCGAGTTATCCCATATGTCCTTTTATCTATTAGGCATGATCGTGATCGCGAAAATGCATGTTTGACCCCCATACCAACCACATCTTTCAAACATGGCAGTCATGTTTGTTTACATTTGATGAAAACATAATGGCTGCTTTCTCATGAATGCCTGAACGGATTTCCAAGCGGATTTCTTTTATTTGAAAGCTGTGAACAGCGTGCACACACATGGTGCATGATCTAGACATGGGCGTGCATGATCCGTGCACTATGAATTGCATGGAAGTATATGGAGACTTGTGGTATCCTGGAAGAGATTTTTTTAAATGCAGCGAATGAGTTAAAACTTTAATCACATTTATTTGTGTGACAATTAATCGTCACGTAAACTGTCATAATCATGACAGCGCTGCTACCCTGTGTCCCTCCTGTTTTATACTTAGCAGCAGCAGCTCTGGCATCACACAACTTAAAAACAGCCGACCTGCAAACTTCACAGCGCTTCACAAGGTGTCCACAGCGTGACGTGTTGTCAGCTTGTAGATCGGCTATTTTAGCTCACGAGACACGGCGACATGCAGCTAAGTATAAACCAGGCATCCCCAACACCCCCACAACAACCCAACCTCGTCTCCTCAGAGATACGTTGGTGGCCTCCAGGCATCCCTCCTGAGCCCCGGTCCCTTAAAACATTCAGAACGGGTACACTGTATTGTGTATCATTATTTTATGTTTTAACTATTGAAAAATAACAGATATACAAGCTCACAGCGCGGCACCGAGTGCCGCGCTGCAAGCTTGTAGATCTGCTATTTTTGAAAAATCGTGAAAATTAGAATTTTGACCGGATTCCATAAGTGTCTTTTGAATCCTTCTAAGGTTTTTTTTTTTGAAAAACCTGTGTTTCTATGTCAGCAATCTGGCTTAGCCATCGTCAAAGAAAAGGTCCTTTTCACTTAGCTGGAGCTCAGCTTAGTCTGTTCTGGAGAGACTACTATGTCAGTGGTTCTCAAACCTTTTCATGTGAAGGACCTCCAAAATTATATTTATTTGGCCACGGACCCGCATCTCAAAATATTTAGTTCCAAGGACCCCCCAGAAGCAAAATTTGAGATACAAAATGTTCGCTTTGAAAATACATATATATTCAAAGATTTGCACTCATTTTCACGACTTATTCCAAAAGGGTTAGGGTTAACAGATCTACAAGCTTGCAGCGTGGAACTCGGTGCCACGCTGTGAGCTTGTATATCTGCTATTTTTCACTGGTTAAAGCATTCAATAATTCTAGGCCTAAATGGCTTAAAGAGTCCTCTGTGTCTCTCTCTGCCTGCCAAAGAATCACATCATTCTCTCCCTCTCTCTTTTTCCTGCAGCCCCCTTCGCTCGCTGCCAAGAATATAGTGTATAGTGCACCTGCGGCGCTAGCTAGCCCGGAGCTAATGCTAATGAGTGTGTGTGTTCGTGTGTCTGTGTTTGTGTGTCTGATCAAAGGCCTGATTAAAGGCTTGATTAATCCTTCCTTCATTTCTTTTCCATTATTATTCACATGTGGGGATGGGACGATAAGCGATATTATCGTTTATCGTGATAAAAAACACTCACGATAATCGTATCGTGGAGATTTAATTTATCGTGATATCGTCCTCCGTCATGCACTGGGATCAATTCACCTTTTGTTTGCCGAGCTGCATATCCGGTACCACTTAAACCCTCTAGAATTGGTAAAAGGTACTTGGTAATATACGTACTTGATAGTTTTTTTTCCACTCTCTATCAAATGTCATTTGCCAAAAAATAGCCGATCTACAAGCTCACAACACGTCGCGTTGCAACGCGCTGTGAGCTTGTAGATCTGCAATTTTTTGGCAAATGTTCCGCCCCAGGATAATGGATTTTGATTATCATGATAATATCATAAATCGCAATTTCTTTTGTCACAATAATCGTGATATGAAATTTACATATCGTCCCATCCCTATTCACATGGAATAATAATGACTTTTCCTCACGTTGGAATAAACGGTCCTTCCCTTCCCACCTCCCATGGAGGGTTAAAGATCATTTGACACACTTTTGAGCGGTTAAATGCACGAGTCCGGGTCATTAATGGTTGTGTGACTAGTGTGACTGTGTGTCGTTGGAGTTTGAGCAGAGCGCTGTGTGTGGGGCTGAGCGAGTGCTGCAGGGACATGCTGGGCCCCTGATTCAGCCCGGGAAAAAGAGTAGAGGCCCTCATTGCGCGCGCTGCTGCTACTCAAAGATTTGCCATTTCAGATCATGACAAGTGACAAGCCAGTGGGCCAATTACATGAGTTATATTTCGTCGTTGTCGGGTGGAAACCTTGTATGTCCAAAACCGTTTGTTTTGTATTTATCATTTTAAAAATGATTTAAACTAGTGAAAACAGCCGATCTACAAGCACACAACGCCTCGCACCGCGAGGCGTTGTGTGCTGCTGTTTTCACTACTTTGTTTGACGGCCTTGTATGATGAAGCAGGGCTTTGCGAAAAAAATTACAAATGTGAAACTTGGACATGCGAGGTTTCTGCCCGGCAGTGACAATTTACTCTGTTGGCCGCCCAGCCCCCAAAATGGAACAAAGGACGACATTTTATTTGATTTTTTTTCCTAATGGCCGGCCTGGACCGGCCCGGGAATGAACCGGCCTTTCGGGAGTTGTCCCGCTTTTCCCAATGGCCAGCACGTCCCTGAAGTGCTGTGACGTTTGCTTTGGTTTTGGCTGTGTAAACACACTGCCCCGGGGCGTCGGTGTGACAGTATGACCTTCACCCGTTCAGCTAACATGGTGTGCTGCTGGACGAGCCCAGTGCGCGCACACACACACACACACACACACACACACACACACACACACACACACACACACACACACACACACACACACACACACACTCTCTCTCTTTACACACACACACACACACACACACACACACACACACACACACACACACACACACACACACACACACACACACACACACACACACTCTCTCTCTCTTTACACACACACACACACACACACACACACACACACACACACACACACACACACGCTGAGTGTGTTCTCCCAGTGGTGGGCTAGTCAAACCCAGCTTAACACCAGTATTTTGCTTAGAAATCTTAAGTAGAAAAAAACAAAACATAACTTGTATAATGGATGATGCTATGCAATGAATGATTACCCTCCTTGTGAAGACTAAAGCTTGATTTAGCAGGGTGTGCTGCTCAGTAAATGGCAGATCTACAAACCACAATAATCGTGACATGACATTTTCATATAGGGATGTGTGCGAATATTCGACTAAACGGTTTGTAAACCACTATTTGTTTTTAAAAAACTATTCGGTTATTTTATTAAATATATTTCGCAGCGAGGCAGCAGGAAGGCTGTGTGCTGCACTTCTGCCCAGCACCACTCATTACTCTTAAAAAAGTGCTACATTGCAAGATTTGTGTGAGAACTTTGATGGCAGAGCTTCGTGATGGAGAAATCCCATTCAATAAGACCTACTTGTGAATTACTCTTACACTTACCTTGTTACTGCCCGCTGCCTCTGTCCGGTTGATTTGAAGAATTAAATCCATTTTGAGGTGAGGGCATGGATGGAGCATGCAAAGTAGGCTTTATAATTATGTTGGCTGATAATGCAATAGGATAAATTATGGTTTAATTTAACGTTTACTTTAGGAGAGCTGGTTAGTGCATGGTCAATACTAGTGGTGCTTTGGGAGTCCAGTCTCACCAGCTGTGCGTGGGAGTTAATTGATTTGACCTCTTATTTACTCTTGATACTTTTTTCAAATTAGGTTTGCCCTAATAGATCGAAGTGTGCTCAGTTTTGGCTATTTTCTGGGTGAAATTACAATAAAAAAATAATGACAATTCATTTTCGGATAGTTGAATATTCGGTTTCAAAATTGTCGTGTACACGTCAGTGAAAATAACCCCTAGGAACATCCCTATTTTCATATCATTCCATCCCTAGTGTCCGCTGATATAAACGGACAGGGCCGTTTCAGGCCGTTGAGAACTCTAGTCAAAGGCCTCCTGTTCTCATGTACGGTATTTTCAGCCGTTTTGGGGTTATCTATCCCTAAAGGCATGGCATGGCATGGCACCAGACAGTCCTAACCCATGCCACTGAAGGTCAGAGTGACAAGTTATGTCATGTGAAAAGCTCAGTTGTGTTGCGTTCGCCTGGGCAAGGTCAAAGCATCACGTCAGACATCACTTAGATTTTTCCTGCCGTAACATTTTTGTGTGTGTGTGTGTGTGTGTGTGTGTGTGTGTGTGTGTGTGTGTGTGTGTCCGTCCGTCCGTCCGTCCGTCCGTCCGTCCGTCCGTCCGTCCGTCCGTCCGTTCTTTCTTTCTTTCTTTCTTTCTTTCTTTCTTTCTTTCTTTCTTTCTTTCTTTCTTTCTTTCTTTCTTTCTTTCTTTCTTTCTTTCTTTCTTTCTTTCTTTCTTTCTCTCTTTCTCTCTTTCTTTCTTTATTTAGGGGAGGGGGTGTTGGCAGTGAGCCAGGCAGTGATGCCTCCATATTAGAACATCCATATGTCGTTGTCGGGTGGAAACCTTGTATGTGCAAAACCGTTAGTTTTGAATTTATCGTTTAAAAAATTACCTAAAATAGTGAAAACAGACGATATACAAGCACACAACGCCTCGTGATGCGAGGTGTTGTGTGCTTTTAGATCTGCTGTTTTCACGAGCTTTGTGCAACAGATGATGAAGCAGGGCTTTACTTTAAGAATGAAACTTACAAATTTGAAACTTTGAAATACAAGGTTTTTGCCCGACAGTGGCGATATGTCGAGAAAACACTGTTTTTCTTCCTCTCGTGAATATTTCATTATAGCCATCAGCTGTCTGGCCGCAGGTTGTTTTGTAAGAGAACCCAGCTGGTTCTCTTACATTCACCACATCATCATCATCATGATGAAACACCTTCACCACATGACAACGTGCTGCTATATATAGAGCTGTCTTTGTTTTTCCTTTTCCACGAAAGGTGGAACGTTTCAATTTCACACTGTGGCTAAATATCCTGGCCATCGTCGTTTCATTATGATTTATTTAGGTTTTAGTCATTTTATGTTTTGTTTTTTTATCACTTGAACCCCTATTCTGGGGAAAACATTGGCAGAAATGGCAGATCTACAAGCTCGCACAACGCATCGCAGCTTGTAGATCGTCTATTCTCACTGAAGACCGTCTGTGTAGAGGGAGAAAAGCAGTTGGGCTACTAGTAAAGACCCCTGGGGGACTCCGATCAACCAAGTACAGATGTGACATTTCATCTCTTCCGTATTAACTGCTCTTTTCCTGAAAATGTCCTGCAAATGCATCGGGTTTCTGTGTTGCTTTTAGAATATTTTTGGAGAATGGAACGTATTTTTTGCAGAAACTCGCAAATGGCAAGAAACCACGCCATTCCCATTGAAAAGCAGAATCCACCTTCATAGGAAGATGAGGTCAGAGAAGGTCATAAAAATAGAAACAATAGCTGATCTACAAGCTGCAGAGCTGTAGAAATGTTTTATTCAATTCATCAATGTAGCATATGAAAATAGCATGTCATTAACAAATACAACATATACTATAAGTACAGAGGAGAAAAGGGAATACGGAAATTGCATTTACCTCTCCTTGTGGTCTATATAATGTTTTTCAGGACAGTTTTGAAAGAAACCAGTTATTTACATCTTTTAATGGATGGCGTCCGGGAATTCCGCATTTTGGCGCCATTCGGTCATCTGCTGGCATGCATGCCCCTTTTTAGCTGGTTAATAGACTTTATTGATTAATAATTGACATAGACTGACTGACTCAATGATGAAAATCTGAGCTTTGCCACATGATTCAGCCTCTTCTGGGGCAGTTTATTGGGGGATTAGCTCAGCATTTGTTCTCACAGTCAATATAGAAGCCAATTACAGACTAAGTGGAATTACTAGAAGGCCATTTGACCCTTTGGTTTGGCCTCGGTTGGCTGTATTTGTCGAGACTTTCTTCACGCTGCCCTCCCCCCCAAGCACCCTCCACAGTGGCGAGAGGCGCTATTGTGTGGGAATCGGATGACTGGAGTGTTCGTTGGCACTCACTTCACTTCCACAAACATGGCTTTCTTTAAACAAGAGCGCCGAGCTGCTATCGGGGTCGACAGAAGAAACCGTCCGTCAGCTCCAGTAGACCCTCGCAATCAGTTTCTGGCCACAAGCGATAAAACTCCCCATGTTTTCTTCAACAACAGCAGCACCAGCAGCAGCAGAGGCACCGTCACACACAACGGCACCTCTGAGGCTGTTGTTTGTCTGTGAAATCACTCCCCCCCCACCCTCACCCCCAGATCTCTGTGGAGGTAGGGGAAGAGGAGGGGAGAGCACAGGTGTGTTGTTGTTGTGCACAAAGGAGACGGTATCATCCTCAGTTTGTGCATTCCTGGAGCCAGCAGAACGGGTTCTGTCGCCGTCAGTCCGTTCCGTCTGTCTCCGTCCGTGGCTGCAGAACCGCCCCTCGAGAAGCCAAAGAGTGCCGTTGAATGGAGCCGAGGGGTTCCGCAAAGCATTGTCAAGGGCCATCGCGAGGGCCATTGTATGAACTAAATGCCCTGAAGCCTAGACAATAGTATCATGATTTTACGTGGGGGTGGGTGTCGTCATATACGTTAAAGATTTACCATGCCCCAGGTTATGGAATGACAGTAATGCAGAAGGCATCACATGTTGTTTTGGTGTTGAGACAGTGTTGGACCTATTGCAGAGATTTATTTGAGACTTGGATTTAACTTTTTAGTTAACCATTATTGGAACTTAATAAGCTTCCGTTGTCTTTTTACAGTTATGAAGTTATGTCACAGCACGGAGCTCAGTGAGATCAATGCAGCAAGTGTCAAAGTATGAAAGAAAAACCTCCTGTTTTAGGGAATATTATGGGTTTTACCTGGATGCCAAAAGGTGAAACATTAGAAAGCAACACAATCCAAATCAAATCCATAATGTTCACTATGGAGCTTAGAGCCACGTTTTAGTGAGCACGCATAGACTATTATGAACAATGGAAAGGCAAACTAATATCTCTGCCCTAGTTACACATTGCTGCGGGGCTTCACGAGTGGACAGTTAGGCTTTATATTATAGAGCTTTTTAGAGCATTTTAGTTCTGATACTTAGTAAGTTCGAGCTTGTAGATCTGCTATTTTTGATTGCAGACTTCCCGGCCTGCTCCGATGTGGTGGATTTAAGCCTCCGCCTCTGGGATTCTTTACTTGTCAAAAATCTGCTTTTCTTCTTGGATGTTTTATTTATGTATTTCTATTGTTTTCTTTTCCTTTCTGCCTCTGTACGTTCCGCTCCGCTGGCCGTCTGGGGGGGATTGGAGGAGCAGCTTGTCTGCATTCTGAACATAGAGCAGGATGACAGGCTCTCTGATGGGTCTCTCACACAACACACGCACGCACACACGCACAAGAGATGGAATGGAACGATATGATAATCTCAAAGAAATTGCATACAATATTATCGCGATAATCAAGATATCCCCAACATCCATTATCCTGGGCGGGAACATTTGCCAAAAAATAGCAGACCTACAAGCTCACAACACGTCACAACGCAACACGTTGTGAGACTCTGGCTTGGGCGGTAAATGAGTGAGTTAATATCAGCCGGCTGCCTGATGGCGACCGTCAGGTCACAGTTACCAGTGATGTTAATAGGTTTTTAATGTAATGAGTCCCGGGACCCAAGGAGTGTCTTTCGGATGCGTCCCAGGGATATTTTATGGGTCCCACAAAAATTCAACACGTCATGTCATTTTGGACAAAGTGCATTGAATTGGTTATTATGGTTATGTTCACCGGTAATATCGGATGTTGACCACTTGGGGGCGCAGATAGAAGCTTTTACCGAGTCTTCATAATCAACAGCCACCTGTTATTTTATATACATCGATAATATATGGATCTTCTCAGTGAGATGTATCCTGTTTGTACTGTTACTGCTTCTATGGAATGGGGGAAATGCTATCTGCCGTGCTTGTGTTTGCTCTGCTGTACAGAGAACCAGTGGACTGGGTCAAAAACAGTAGATTGGGATTGCTTGTAGATCGGCTACTTTTGTTTTGAACGGTTGATCATAGAGGGACGTGCCGCCCCTCTATGGATGCGGGAGGGCAAGGCACAGGCGGCCGCGGTGGTCCGCGGCCCCGGCGGACCACCACAGGGACGGCGCCGCCACGAAAACGCTATAATCAATCAAACAGTTAGGCAGCCTAGGCTACATACATACTGTCTCAGATAGCATACATGCTAGGCTAGCTTGCTTCCTCCGTGTTGTAGTTGAGCCAATAAAGGTTATTTGACCATGTTCACCACGGCGTTAATCGTCGCTATTGTTGTAAAGACGCAATGAAGACCTGTGTGGCTTCAACACGTTGTCCAATGTCCACCACATCTATAAACTAACTATAGCGCGTGCATCCAGTTGTTATTGAATGAAGAGGACAGGGGGAGAGGAGGCGGGGTCGCTGTCTGAGCAATGAGCAGACTCACTCAGTATACACTAACATAATAAATACAATATCATGAATTTAATGCTGTCGGAAAATACACGTGACGCCGTCAGCAAACGTTTACATTTGTAAGTTATATTTTAATTGGATACTTTTTCAGTTTCTTTTTTTATTCCAAGTTATTTTCCAATGGAGGTGATGCGTCCGTGGGACCCCAGAACACTGACGTGAATGCGTCTCTAGGCAACGTGAATGCGTCAGAGACGCGGGACGCGCACGTAATGACATCACTGAGTTACTATCAAAACCTCCACCTGCTGTCAGTCAGTCAGTCAGTCAGTCAGTCACGCCACGTCACGTCACGTCACACCACGCCACGTCACGTACACTTTTCCCCTACTCATATCTCCACCACCATTGGCCATATCCATTCCAAACTTTGCACACACACTCCTTGGCTGCAAAGCCTCATTTCTCGCCCTCTTCTAGCGGCACCATGATGCCGATTCTTGCAAAACACATTTTTGTGACACTGCTCCTACATATTTTGCCCTAAAATCACGCAAAGCGGTACACAGTATCTCTAAAGTCATGTCATCAACATGGATCTGTCCCTTTTCCCATATTCCCTCCTGATTGGCTACCATTGCCTTCTAAAGTTTGTGTATGCGACCTGACGGTCGCTTATCTCCCGATTAGGGAGTCTTACTGGTACACACTGTAGTAATGCAGGGACCCAATTTCCCATGATTCATCGGGAGAAATCGGAAGCAGACATTTCCCCCGTTGAAAGCTATGGAATGATTTGCAGTAAAATGGCATCTCGGAATCTATCTCCAGATTGTGTTGATTATCAAAAGATGCTTTTCTTTCAACGGACCGTAACTGAAGAACGGATCGTCGCGGTCGCGTTTTTTTTTCACCGGTTAAAAGAAGACGTCATCGTTGTATGTTACAAACAGCGTGTACACTCATCTTGGTCACGCCCGTGACTTCCGTGGATCCTTAAAAATAAGGTAAAATCCATAAAAACTACCTGGCGGGAAATGTGTTAACGAGTCGAAGTATCGAGGGTGGTTAAATGTTTGAAAACAGAAAACACACATTTAACATGCATCCAATATGTAGTGAGGGTCCCCTGATTCATCTCTCTCTCAGCTAAGGGGTCCTTGGGCCTGAAAGATCTTGAAGACCCTTGCTCATTACAGTTGTGGCGTTATACTTAAAGGGATATGCCACTTTCAACAGGGAGCAGTGGAAGGGCCTCTCTCCCCATACACACCCATTGTAACTTCAAACTTCATTTTAACCATGATAGATTCATTAAAAACACTCTTACTACCCTCCTAATACGTGAGCAGGCCGTGTTTTCTTTGATAACCTTTTTCATTTATTTTTAATAATTATTTGGGAAAATGGAACAAATGAAATACAAAAAAATAATTATTAAAAATAATTGAAAAAAGTTATCGAAAAAAACACGGCCTGCTCACATATTAGGAGGGTAGTATGAGTCACCAGAAAAAATAATGGTTGTTTTTAATGAATCTATCATGGTTAAAATGAAATTTGAAGTTACAATGGGCCTGGAGGGCCTGGTAACATTTACATCAAATATCTAAATATTCAATCAAGCTAATTAAAAACTGTTCAGGGTGTTCATAAAAGCCTGATTAGATGATAAAATTTCCAAAAGTTTTTTTGAAAGTGAAATATCCCTTTAAGTCTTGGTCCGCTCTTTAACCCCCTCCCCCCTCTATAGCAAAATATAAGCTCAAAACAGATTGACATCTGATCGCCACCAAACAAGTGTGGGTACAGTTACAGTATTATGTGACACATTGTGACAATGTGATTGCCTTGAATGTGACAGACAGTGCAGTGTTTGGCTAGCGTACCTTTGTTGACGGTTTTGTGAGAAATGCGATATTTCTGAAACATGACGTGGATGCATTGTTTTCCTTTTGGCAAGGACGCAAAGGAAACCGTCTTCAGCTCAAACATGGTCTGAGCTCAACACTTCTTTTATACATTTTAGACTCTAAAGGTATAAAAGAAACACAAGGCCTGTTGTTTACACACCTGTGATCGGATGAGTGTTGACTGATGCATTGGAATTACACAACATATTACACACTGTGTTTCACATAAGTACCACACACACCCGCTCGCTCTCGTGCACAAACACACGCACACGCACGCACATGCACACGCGCACGCACGCATGCACGCACGCGCACACACACACCTCACGCGCACACACAGACACACACACACTCTCACTCTCACTCTCTCTCTTTGTAGTTTAAAATTAGAACTGTGAAGGGGAGCACATACTGGACGCGAACGGCTGCGCAGCGTCGCGTCGCGGTATCGACGCACATGAAGTGCCGCACGGTAACCCCAACTGGATGCGGCGCGCTGCCAAACAGTACATCCATTTCCCCGGTGGGGAGAACCATGGGAGAACATGTTCAACGCGCGGCAACGCTGGAAAAATAGAACAGTGGTGTATCGGTGCGGCAGGCGACGCGGCAGAGCCGCGACTGCGCGCGTCTGACGCCGCCGGTGTGGGTTAGTTCATTGAAAATAACGGGGCCGTATGTTTTGACGCGCCGCCTCCGCGCCGCCTCCGCGTCCAGTGTGGGTTCCCCTTAAGGGAGGAGTTAATTAAGGAGTTAAAGGCTGGGAGCCATGGCTGAGGATTGAGGACTAGTGTTGGGGACCAATGCTGAAGTCCAATGCTTGGGGCTGAGGATTGGTGTTATAGGGGTGGCAATGGTTCAGGGGTAGAGTTGCCCTCTTAGAACACGGAGGGTTCCCGAAGGGCTCCCAGTTCAATCCCGGGGGTCTCCCAGAATTGGTGTCGAAGAGTCCTCCAGGTTGGCGCCTTGCATGGTTTCCTCCGCCATCAATGTTTGAATGTGTGTGTGAATGGGTGAATGTAATGCACAATCTCTGTAAAGCGCCTTGGATAAAGGCGCTATATAAATGCACCATTTACATTTAGTGTTGGGGACCAGTGCTGAAGGCCAAGGCTAGGAGCCAGTGCAGTACTACTACTAGCCCAGGGTTGGGGCTCTTATCTGAGACAGTCACATGGGTCCAGATTTCAACACGGCTTTATTGTGACAAAGGGTTTCCTGCCCGTTAGCAATTCACCTCAACAGCCTCAGGGTAAGATGTCCACTCATCAGCACAATCACTGGCCTGACCTCGATGGAACGGACAGGAAGGGAGGAGATAGAGAGGAGAGGAGGCTGTGAGCACATCTTCGTGGAGCAAGGCGGCCCAAAGGGATTTAGGCTGAACGTTGTGGAGTTGGAACGGAGTGTCTTGCTAAAAGTATGAAGGACTAGTTAGGGGCCTAAAAACTGGGACAGAATAAAGGAGTAGTGGGATTTTACAGTTAGTCTCCAATATGGCTTCATTCCTTGTCTAGGTCCTAGGTAGCTCAGTCAGTAGAGTGCTCACCTTTTGAATAGCAAGGTTCAGGGTCCAGGGTTCCCAGGCAGCACCAACCGCTCTCTGTGTGTGTGTGTGTGTGTGTCTGTCTATATGTGTGAATTTGTCAATGACGGCAAGTTAGTTTATTGAATGAATAATTGCAGAGTAACCGTCCCGTATGATTCTCCTGTCCCTCTGATTTATGAGCTACAGTATACCGCAACTAGCAGCCTATCAAGACATACAAGTGTGCTGGTGCCAGCTGACATTAGATTAACACAGAATGTACATTTATAAACAACAATGTTGAACATGTGTCTAGCATATCTTTCTTACACTCATAATGCTGTATCAGGGTAAATATTGTAAACAACAAATCCATGTTGAAATCATAGAAACATAGCCGCTGAATGCCATTGGGGCTGTGTGTTGGCACCACACACTGAGTGCATGTCCATCTGAATGAGATAAAACACATTCCATGTTTATTATAGTGACTTTGCAACTACTTTACTAACAGTTTGCAAATACTACAGAGGTACAGTTATACAAAAAAAAATATTGGGGTGCCCTGAGACAAAAAAGTTTGGGAACCCCTGCCCTATGGAGACACAGAGTCAAGAATCAAGTCTTGCTGTGTGTGTGCGTGCATGTTTGTCTGTGTACACATGCGGTCAAGTGTATTACAGTGTTGGTCCTCAAGTGTCACTGAGCAGAGGTGTGAATTGAACAGATGTGATTAGCTCAGCATTGGCGTTCGTCAAGAGGAAGAGGGTTTAATGAAGTGTTGTCTCCTCTGGGAGATCGAGGCTGTGCAACAAGTTAAAAGAGAGAGAGAGAGAGCGGGAGAGAGAGATGGAGAGATTACTCAGTGCTACACACAGACAGTGCACACGCACACAATTCCACTCACACCACCACTCACACCCAAGAATTCAATATTTAATGGCAGACAGGCCATTATGTGTGCGTGCAATAATGCTCAGGCTGTTTATGATGAAGAGGGACTGGCTGTGTGAAGGCTGCATTGCAGATCTAATGGCAAAAAAAGCTTTTTCCATTGCATTAAGTAAAACAGCAAGAAAACTGCATGGGCACCGTTAAGAAACCTGCTACAACTATATTAATACAGCATCCTTCTGAATCAAGAGGGTAGTGCATAGAAAAAGGGTATCAAGCATATCAAGAGGATGTTGTTTAAACGGAGAGAGTTTGCCCTGACTATCAGTGTAAGAGGATTGTGTGCTCGATAACAAAACCTTTTCTTTTTGCGGCCACTTAAAGCAGTAGGCCTGTTATATTCATGCATCTGTAATCCTATCTGTTGAAGATGGCCTATCTTCTTACACGTAAACAACACTGTTTGTGGCTTTATGATATGTGATAATGGCACATATTATGTAAACCTAAATCCAGTGCTGGTGCCTTTTATGCATAAAGCGAGTACTGAAAACTAGGGCTGTAAATATCAAATGTTGAGTAAAAATAACAATCCATTTGAAAATAAAAACAGTGAAAATGCCTGATCGATAACTTCACAAGCTTGTGAACTTCTAGAATGGCAATACAACAAAGTATAAAATAGGGCTTAGAAGTAGGAACATCAATTAGATACGTCTATTCAACTGCGACTGAAATGAATTGCAGTTCTTGCCAGTCATTTCCATAACATCTAGTCTGTGTTTGACGGACAGCGTTTACCATCCGACATTGATATCCTAAAAATAGTGTTTCCCCTGGGCTGGAGCTGCTTTACATTTTCACTGTCTTGTGTGTTTTTCCACGCGGAGCTCCTGTCAGCTTTGACATGATTAGCCTACATTTCTCTCTTTAAGTAAACATCCTCCTCTGTCTAAATCACACAAGGAGCTATTATTTTCTGCTAACCCTGTTTGGTTATTATTCTGATTTATTTCTGATGTGGATCCATTTTTCGGCGAGCCGTAGACTACGACTACGAACTTTGCAATCGAGATTTTTATATAAGTATATATTAATCTTCAATATATGAAATGAACATTTTAACTATCATCGAACTACTTAAACGTCAGCATCCCTATTCTGGTGGGAACATTCGCCAAAAATAGCAGATCTACACATGTTGTGAGCGTCTTCCCAAAGGTCCTTTTGGCCAAGATAATTTGTTGTAGAGAGAAAAACAGCACACCAAGAATATGGCCAAGTTTAAGAGGATTCAAGTGGTAATCGTACCATTTGTATATACAATTAATAATTATACAATTTATTAAACCAATCCCTAAAAATCACGATGCAAGTCAGTTTTATTTTAATAGCACAAGACAATTCATCCTTTAAACAGAACATGGAGCATGGTGGAGGCATCATCCCTCATTCAGTGTTCCAAAGGAGCCAGAGCTGAAATCAGATAAGCTCTGGGAACAGGTGCCGTTTTGTTCTGTGCCCAGTAGCAAGAAGAGCCACTGGCTTTACTTTATTTTGTTCGGGACTCTTGGTAATGTTCCTAAACTGTATCCCGGATCCATTAAGAAAGGGATCTAGATATCGTCGTTGTCGGGTGGAAACCTTGTATGTCCAAGACCGTTCGTTTTGTATTATCATTTTAAAAATGAACTAAACTAGTGAAAATAGCAGATCCACAAGCACACAACGCCTCACACCGCGAGGCGTTGTATGCTTGTACATTGGCTGTTTTCACTACTTTTGTGCGACAGCCTTGTATGATGAAGCAAGGCGAAAAATCGTACAAACTTGAAACTTGGAGATACAAGGTTTCTGCCCAACAGTGATCCTCCCCGTTAAGGAGAAGTCTTTTTCTCGTGATCTCTCAGAGCTATAAGAAGATAACTTTAAGGACAGCCTTTTGTTTGCGCTGCCGACCACCAAATGCCAGCGCGTCCCCATGAGCCCGGCTGTCTTCTTTTAGGAGGGTTCCAGTGTGACATGTGGGGCAGGCACAATCACAACAGAAGGTGAGCCTTAATTGCTCAGTTGATGTGCCAGTACCCCAACCCCCCTCCCTCCCTGTATGTGTTTCTATTCAGACCAGGACTGCTGTATCTCGTTACCAACCGTCGGGGAAACTGAGAACGAACGCAGAGTTTTGGGACTGGGCTGGTTTCAGCCAGGCCTGTGATTGTGTGGCTGGTTAGGGAGGGCTGGGACATAATATCAAGTTGTCCAATAATGGGACGATATTTCATGTCACGATTATTGTGACCAAAGAAATTGAGATTTACGATATCATGATAATCAAAATATCATTATTTGCCAAAAATATTTTAGACACTTGGTAAGCTTGAGATCGGCTAGATTTGGTTGAGAGTGGGAAAAAAAGACTGTATCAAGTACGTTATCTCCAGGTCCGTTTTACCAATTCTAGAGGGTTTAAAATGGTACCAGATATGCAGCTCGGCAAATAAAAGGTGAATTGATCCCAGTGTATGACGGAGGACGATATCACGATAAATTAAATCTCCACGATTAGAGTGTTTATCACGATAAACGATAATAACGATTATCGTCCCTGACGTCCCATCCCTAGTGAAGTCATTTGGTTTCGAGTGTCTAACAAAGTAGATGTGATTGATAAACAACATGATAATTTCAATATCTAGATTTGGGAAAACCTTGTTAGTTTCATTGTGTCATTCAACAGTGTAATGCAATATCAATTAGCCCAAAACCATCTCCTCTGCCTTCCCTTTTAATTTGTGTTCTTTGGTCCATAAATATCACAACACTGTGATGCTTCAAAGCGTACTTTGTAGATCAAATCTAGAAAACAAAATGTGGTCCGTGTGCCCAGGGAGGGTGCAGGTCTGGCAGTTTATTTTAAGCCTTTATCATGTGTGTCTTTGCCACCACTGACCTGATCACCAACCATGCATTACATTGCGTTAATGTTACATAATGGCGGTTACAAATCAATGAAACGGAAGGATCTGATTATGAAAGCATAACCATGTACACTGTACTACTTCTACTACTACTTGTATCTACTACTAATACGTTAAAGATGTCACAATTTAACAAAAAAAAAATATTATTACTCTAAAAGTATCTCAGCATAGCATAAACATGTCTTTTGAAAGTTCTACTCATTACAAAAACATATTGCATATTACATCACAAATAAACATATTACATCATATTGCAAAATAAACACGTAAAATAATGTAATATATCGTAAAGATGTAAGATTGCAGACTGTCTACAGTAGTCTTTCTGTCTCTGGGCTGTGGACGTTGGTGCTAGAGTGAAAACTAAGTATGCGTTGCCTCTCAGAGCAAGATCAAATGAATAATCCGTACTTACGTTATTTGATATCCTTATCTTTCTACACACTAGGTAATATTCATAGTTGGTTTTAATAAACACTTTGATAGCATTCTTTCCCTCTTTGCTGAGCAAGTGTTCTGTGTGAACGAAATTAACTTCCCTTCCCAAATGTAGGCTGGTTTTATAACGTAGGAGAGCGTGTATAAAATCAAAGTACTTTAACTCAACTCCATTGAGCACCTGGTTGATCTCTCTCTCTCTCTCTCTCTCTCTCTCTCTCTCTCTCTCTCTCTCTCTCTCTCTCAATTATCTTTTCCTTTAAACCAGGGGTCTTCAACGTTTTCAGGCCAAGGACCCCTTAGTTGAGAGAGAGATGAACCTCTTCATAGATTCCATAAACAGTAGTTTCATTGTTTTACAGCACAATCATCAGTGTATTTTGGATTCATGTCAATTTGTGTTTTCAGATATTTAACCACTTGAACTGTCTAAACTTGACCTTTCACTTTGTACTTAGTCTGCCCTTTTTCCCCTCTACACTAAACCTCTTTGCCGAAAATAGCCGATCTACAAGCTCGCAACGCCTTGCAGCGCGAGGCATTGTGAGCTGGCAGATCTGCTATTTTTGGCTACAGTTCTCGGAATATGGAAACTAGGGTTCAAGACTAAGTTGTTAATATAAAAAGGATTGGAAGATTTTGAGGACCCCTTGTAACTCTAAAGGACCCCCTAGGGGTCCCAGACCCCCTGTTGAAGACCCATGCATTAAACCGTACATGATAGGCATGGTCTGTGAACTCTGCCATCAACATTACCACACGGATCGAGGATGCGCTCCGGTCAGCTGTGACCTACATTTCATTTTCAATCAATGAAAGTGACGTTGCGTGACTTCTGTCTGTCGTGCAGTGCACCAAGTGCAGTAAGCCGATGATATAGACCCGTTTGGTGTTGGCTGGGGAATTTCTCACTTGAACTGAGTCAGTGGTTCCCTAGACATGAAAAATCACAGATTTACTCGTCTGCCATAGTGCCACAGTGGCAAAAAAACAAAAAACAAAACTAAAGGCCTTTGCAGACAGTGTCCGAGTTTCCGCACAGAAAAGAAATGACAGATGGTGTCTCTATGACCACATGCACACCGGGTCTGAATTTATTCGATAATTATATCACTAATTATTCGATAATTATCTCAATTATCGATAATCGAGATAATCACTATTGATCTTTGCATAATCATCATAGTCATTTGTGTTTTTCAAACATAAAAAAATATGTATATTCATAAAGTTCCAGTGACCGGGCGCCTGCTGGCCTAATGGTCCAGGACTCCAGGCGCATACCACTTAGGCACCGCCACATAGGCATGGATGCCTTGCAGCGTCGCCGGTTCGATTCCCGATCCGGACGACCTTTGCCGCATGTCACTCCCCGTCTCTCCCCCCATTTCCTGTCAGTCTACTGTCCTATCAAAGCATAAAAACATACACACAAGAGAATGACAAATATAAAAGTGTAAGGTGCATCTATATAATTTAGCACAGGGGTCTTCAACAGGGGGTCCGGGACCCCTTGGGGGTCCTCAGAGTTACTGCAGTTACTCCTCGCGTCCCTATTCCGAGGAGAACTTTAGCCAAAAATAGCCGATCTACAAGCTTGTAGATCGGCTATTTTCAGCAAATAGGTTTGAGAGCAGACAAAGTACAGAGTGAAAGGTCAAGTTAACTAAAAACACGAATCCAATAGACTGATGACAGTGCTATCAAACACGTCTATGAATCTATCTATGAAATCGATGAAAATCTGCATCATGCATCATGCAGAGGGGGTCCCTGCTCCATCTCTCTCTCAGCTAAGGGGTCATTGGCCTGAAAACGTTGAAGACCCCTGATTTAGCAGCATCATTTCTGCTGACTTGGCCTGCTTCTGGGAGTGAGGCTCCTCTTGTGACACACCAGGGCAGAGTTTCCGTTTTGGTGACTTGATGCAACAGGATGCCAATATGTTCCTGACTGCAGCCAGTCAGCACTGTTCACAATCACATCACTGCACACCAGCGGTGTAAAGTAACTAAGTACATTAACATTTACTTAACCCATTCAGAACGGGTACACATTATTGTGTATCATTATTTTATGCTTTAACTATTGAAAAATAGCAGATATACAAGCTCACAGCGCGGCACCGAGTGCCGCGCTGCGAGCTTGTAGATCTGCTATTTTTGAAAAAACGTGAAAATCTGAATTTTGACCCGATTCTACACGTATCTTTTGAATCCTTCTAAGGTTTTTTTGGAAAAACCTATGTTTCTATGTCGGCAATCTGGCCGGCCATCGTCAAAGAAAAGGTCCTTTTCACATAACTGGAGCTCAGTTAGTCTGGTCTTGAGAGACAGCTATGTCAGTGGTTCTCAAACCTTTTCATGTGAAGGACCCCCAAAATGATATTTATTTGGCCACGGACCCCCATCTCAAAATATTTAGTTCCAGGGACCACCCAGAAGCAAAATTTGAGTTACAAACGTTTGCTTAAGATTTGCACACATTTTCACGACTTTTTCAAAAATAGCAGATCTACAAGCTCGCAGCGCGGAACCGAGTGCCGCGCTGTATATCTGCTATTTTAAAGCGTTCAATAATCCTAGGCCTAAATGGTACTGTACTTAAATAGAACATTTTTTTAGGTATTTGTATTTTACTTGAGTATTTCCAATTTCCAATACTTTCACTTCTACTCTCGGACACACTACATCTCGGATCCAAATATTGCACCTTTACTCCACTGCATTTATTTGAAAACTTGAGTTACTAGTTATTATTTTTACAAAACATACATTAACCACTTCAACCCTACAAGATTTTTATACATTTGAAAACTTCAAATGGGACACTCTGCATAACGAGTGCTTCTTACTTTTGGTACTTTAAGTACATTTTGATACCAATACTTTTGTACTTTTACTCAAGTACATTTTGAATTCCGGACTTCTACTTGTAACAGAGTATTTCTACATTGCTGTATTGATACTTTTACAGTACAACAAATGAATACTTCCCCCCCACTGCAGCACACCAGAGCACATGTGCAGGTAGTGAGATAGCTGCTGTTGGCTGACCTGCCGACACGCTTCTGAGAGTTTGACGTGGTAAAATTTCATCATTATTGAGGCTGCAGGTTTTTTTATTTTTGGATGCTCTAGTGAAGAAGAGTGACAGGAAAAAGCGAGAGAGAGCCAGGGAGTGACACACAGCAAAGGTTGTCGGGCTTGGGAATCGAACATAGCAATCTGCCGCCAGGCTGCATTAGATCCTATGTTTTATGCACCTTAACCACTAGGCCATCGGTGCCTGGTTTTAAAAACGTTGGAACTACATGTTGTATGTTCCTGAGCATTTTTTTTAGTTCAAAGTCGACATCCGCTACTACTGTCACTGTGCAGGCTAGGTTAAAACCTCTGTCACTGATCACATTTGCTTGTAGAAATGTGCCTGTAGATGTGCTTGTTGTGAGCATGTAAATTGATTATTTACGCATTTAAGTGTTTGCCAACTATGACACAACCAGCAGAAAACACTAGGGTTCCCTCGGAGGGCTTGCAGTCCTGTACACACTGAAATGACCAGAGCCCCGTCGCCGTCGTCAATGCATTTGCGTGAAGATGTGTGCACTCATCCATGGTATTAAATAAGTGTGTGGGATGGGAGGAGCTGTGGTGGTCCACATGGCGTGCAGTACAGTACAGTTAGGTGTTCAAGGTGCTGTGCAACCAAGGGGCAAGTTTCGTTCGCTGGCAATTAAGCTGCTTCTGGGTTCTCGTTGAAGCTGCTGTTCCAATTAATGGCCCAGCAGATGTTGCAATTTCACCTTCTACTGGTACCGAAAAACCTTCAGCAACTGTATTCTGCCTACCTATCATCTTATAATGGAGGATTTACTTTTCGGGCAAGTGGGCACACGGACGTGCAGAGAATGTCAGAGTTTTGGTGCTTGCATACCACACTAAACTAAGCATTATCAAGTCAATACTGGAGATGTGGCTTAATGTCATGGATTTCGACACAGAGAGGGCAATTCTTTCAACATAAGGTGCTGCATTCAAGTTCAGGATAGTTTGGACAAGGCAATTCTCTTGAATGCTGCCTTCAGGTATGGCATGGAAAGAGGGGCATTTGCATTTCTTTCACCATAGTAAAAGCTGCATTCATGGTCAGGAGAGGGCACTTTTTACAGAAGGCTAAAAGGGCAGGGGCTCAAGCTCCCTTTGATGTCTGTGTGCCCGAGTGGGCATGACCTTTGGGCAAGTAAAACACAACCTGTATTTGCAAGTGCCTCTTAGACCTTAGTGTCAACACCTGAGGAGTCACAAATTTTGCCATACACATTAGTTCAACTAAGCTGTTTTTAAATTGCTGCCTGCTGCATGTCCCAATGACGATGTCCCCAAATGACTTTACGCATTTCCTTTCAACCTTGATTTGACTGTTTTTGTCTTCTGTTTTGTGTTTTTTACAGATATCATTGAGAGGAGTGAACTGAAGGCGTTCTTCGAGAGCAACTGTTCTCAGATTTATTTTATCTTCTATGAAAATTTCATTACACTGGAAAGTAACTTAAAACAAAAAGGTGAGCATGTTTGATTCTTATTCTTTAAAGGAGCTATAGTCAACTTTTTCATTGTAGGGCCTAGAAGTGTCGGTCTGACAATGGCCAAAATGATTATTTTATCATTATTTTACGCTTTTTGTGGTCATTTTTGAATAGAAACACATATATGAAGCTTATTTTTTTATAAAATATTTTCGAAACATTATTTTTATTTTAGCATCCGTTTTACAAGAAAAAGTTGACTATAGCTCCTTTAACTCATTAAAACCAGGAAAGCATCTGTGTCTAGGGCTGTCACAATAATTACATAATCGTCTAATCACAATTATTTGACATAATCGCGATTATTTTTCATAATCGTCGTAATCGTTTCCATGTCGATACATGTTCATATATATTTTTTTTAAGTAAAGAAATTGTGGAAATAGCAGATCTACAAGCTTGTAGATCTGCTATTTCCACTATCAATGTTCTTTTTTTAAGTATAAAGTTGTCAAATGTCAGCAATTTCCAAAAGCCAGAAAGCCAAACTGAATTGTCACAACAAATACACAATTAAATCGTTAATCACAATTATTTAAAGATCATAATTGTGACAGCCTTATATGTGTCATTTTCCATTTTTTGCGTTGGCCGTTCAAAAATGATCTTCAGAAAAACCAGAAGCGTGGTGCGTTTACACCTATGAATGAATGAATGAATGAAAGAGTTTATTTCGAACTTATTAAGCTCCTACCCCCCTTTTGCAAAAATATCTTTACTGCATGTTCAAAGAAAAAAGAAAAATATATTTAAAATTAGAAAATAAAATGACTGCAGTAATGTCAGAATAAAATGATAAAAGAAACAATTCATTAATACTAACTGAAAACAGACACAAGGGCTGTTTTGACTCAATTGTTCAACACAGCCCCTCCTCGTCCAAATACCTATTAAATATGTTTTTTTTATATTTTTTTTTTAAAAGATTCATGTTTGGACATCGCTGCACCTCCATACTTAGTCCATTCCATAAACTCACTCCACAAACTGAAATACACATGCTTTTCAATGTTGAACTTGCAAACTGCACCTTGAAAATAAGCTCTCGTCTCAAATTGTAACCCCCCTCTTTATCACTAAACATCCTTTGTATGTTACCTGGCAATAGCCTGTTTCTGGCTCTCCTATAATAGCGCCTACCCTCTCGACCTCTCACCATGGCCACTGCAGGCCACTGCACATGAACCCAAGGTGAACTCGGATTACAGCCCACACAGGAAAACCATTTGAGCCCAAAAACTGTTAGTGATTTGAACCAGAGAGAGAAAGTGAAAGCTCCCAGAGGTTGTGCACTTCATTTTCAAACGATTTACACCTCCGTGCAAAAAAACACACACGCGCACGCGTGCACGACGCGCACGCACGACACGCACTGTGGGGAATCATTTTCATTTATACAGTAGGATCACCTGGTTTAATTTAATAGGAAGACTGCAGCACTATATTGAACCGTGATTATGATCCATATGGGATTTACAGCGCGGCTCGAGACTTAATGACATTTCCCGTTGTCCAGGGGACATTAAAATATGTATTTGGGATGAAAATATGTGAATCTCCCCTGGGACGCAGTCACACAGTGTGTGTGTGTGTGTGTGTGTGTGTGTGTGTGTGTGTGTGTGTGTTTGTGTTTGTGTGTGTGTGTGTGTGTTTTTTTTTTTTTTTGGGTGCATATCACTGTCACTGTACGAACGGAAGTGAACGGAAGCTCACAACGCGAGCTTGTAAATCGGTTCACGGAAGTAATTTCTCTATGGGGAATAACATCGGGTCATTTTAAAATAGTCTCATATAAGCATTGTGGTCCAAAAATAAACAAACGGTCTGCGTGATATTGTCGGGGAGGTGGCTCTGTATGGTTTATGATAGTCAGTCACTCATATTTGATAAACCCTGTTTCTAGCAAAAATGTAACTAATTCAGTGACAGTAACATTAGCGTTTTCTCACCATCAGTTGATTACAAACCTTGACGCTTCTTTTCCATGCATCGACGCCTCAACAAAACGTTGTTCTGTGCTCCACAGAGTGGTTAATGTTATTTGTATGATGTGGATCGTGTCATCAAAGATAAGATAATAATGTTTAACAGAACAAGCACAAACATACACTTTTAAAAGGCAGCCGTTGTTAGAATTGAGGCGACGTTGTTATTGCATCGATGGTTTCAATGTTTCGCCTTTGGCATTTGTGTAAAACCCATAATATTTCCAAATTCAAGAGGTTATGTTTCTCTTTGACACCAACAACAGTCTTCCACGCTCATTCAAATTATGGTATTTTAGTTTTATTTTGAAATTTCAGTCTGAAACGGCCTAGCAACCAATCGGAAGGTTCCATCCCTTCAGGCTATGGCACGGTGAAATCTTACAGTGTTATTGTTTGTAGAGAGACGGCCACTGTGTGTGCAGAGTTGCTCAGTTGAGACCCATGCTCCAAAATGCTTCAGGGTAATTAGTGGAGGCATAACAACACCAACCAACCACACCACACCCAACAACACCAAACCAACCTTCCCCCACCCAACTCCAACTCCGCCAATTAAAAGCAATGCAGGGGCTCTCTCTCTCTCTCTCTCTCTCTCTCTCTCTCTCTCTCTCTCTCTCTCTCTCTCTCTCTCTCTCTCTCTCTCTCTCTCTCTCTCTCTCTCTCTTCTCCCACAACATGTCACTCAATCCTGCAGCAGGGGCGAGATCCCTGACAGACAGTGAGAGCAAAGTGTTTTTTTCCCTCCACCCTTCCTTCTCCCCCCCCCCCCCCCCCCCCACACACACACGCACGCACGCACGCACACACACACACACACACACACACACACACACACACACACACACACACACACACACACACACACACACACACACACACACACACACTGGGAAATACTTTTCATTTATACAATTGGATCACCTGGTTTAAGGTTTTTTATGGTTTCATTTCAGCGCTGGGCGATACATATTAATTTGATCACTCTATTTATTTTTTGACTAAGTATTGAGGGCTTAGGTGGTTAAATGTCTGAAGATTAATTCATGGATTAATGTTACTGTTGTTAAAGGAGCTATAGTTAACTTTTAATGAATCCAACAATTGAACTGTGAGAGTGTACCAACTGCTGTCCATCTGTCCTTCATATTAATTGAACTGTGAGAGTGTACTAACTGCTGTCCATCTGTCCTTCATATTAATTGAACTGTGAGAGTGTACCAACTCTAACATATTAACTGAACTGTGAGAGTGTACCAACTCTAACATATGAATTGAACTGTGAGATTGTACCAACTCTAACATATTAACTGAACTGTGAGAGTGTACCAACTGCTGTCCGTCTGTCCTTCCATGTTACTGTCGTTAACATGAATCCAACATATGAATTGAACTGTGAGAGTGTACCAACTGCTGTCCATCTGTCCTTCCAGGGAACAAATCTCAGAGGGAGGAGCTGGACTCCATCCTCTTTATTTTTGAAGTAAGTACCTTCACCTCCTGTGATCCATACTGTCGCTGTTGTTTACCAACCTTGTATCGCCAAATCAACATTTTATTTTTTTGTTTTTTTCTCCTCTCTTTTTCACAAATGTATGTCCTATTTCATACTGCATCGTATGACAGTCTGGCACGAGAATAACTGATCTACACATTTTGTGAGTTTGTAGATTGGCTATTTTCTGGTTGTACAGTAGCTCAGCCTTTTGGCTTGTAGATTGGCTAGTACATTGGCTTTAGTTTTTCTTTTCCAATTTCACCAGTAATGACATCATGCCCAAAAATAGGGATGCCAAGTTGAAAGTTATTATCCACGAATAGCATAGAAAACATAGTTGGAGGAGGTTTTTTGGGCCGCTGGCCCGGTACGAGAGGATAAACTTTGTCGATTGTTTTCCAGCCCCGCAGAGAGAGGTGACGTCATTTCCTATTTCTTTTTTCTTTTTTACATCCCAGGTGTGTGTGTGTGTGTTGAGGTGGATATGTAAAGCAGCAGAGATGTGTGTGCTTGTATGTGTGTGCGTAACGCATGGTTGCGTCTCCTCCTATTCTCCGGGAGGCTAAAGTCCTCCCACCTTGTTTTCCCAGCTGACTGTCAGAGCAGAGCGGGAGCACAGCTCCAGTTTCCACTACAAACAGCCAGTGGCGTG
Source organism: Nannobrachium achirus (assembly GCF_963921795.1). Taxonomy (NCBI): domain Eukaryota; kingdom Metazoa; phylum Chordata; class Actinopteri; order Myctophiformes; family Myctophidae; genus Nannobrachium; species Nannobrachium achirus. The sequence continues at coordinate 13,404,799 of NC_137827.1, read as the reverse complement.
AAGTAACTAAGTACATTTACTTAAGGTTCTATATTGCAGTATTGATACTTTTACTTAAGTAAAACGTTTGAGTACTTTTTTTCCACCACTGCAAACAGCCCACGTTCTCCTGTTACGTTTGCTCAGGGCGGAGCCGCCAGGACCACTGGAGCACAATACGTTTAACCTCGCCTACCAGGCTTTCTGGGGGAAAGCCTGGTGTTCGTTCACAACAGGCCGTTTGGTTTCCACCCAATGCGGAAACCACTAGAAGAAGCGGCGTCGCTTTGATTTGGTTCCCTCCGTTGGTTTCCCCAATCCCTATTAAAATGCTGGAGTAGCCTAGTGTAGTCTTTCCAGTCGCTGCCAGTTGGACTAAAAGATGCATATACCAAACTAACTTTTCAAAAGCAAAACTACTCCGCATCAAGGAGTTTATTAGGTAGGCCCTACAAGTATGTCCTTGAGCGCAGGGGAATTATTTTGGGTTAAAACGGTTTCCGGTGGATAGCTCCGGCCAAATTTTAGTCCTTTGAGTACTACAACATGACGTGTTGTGGTTTCCGCTCCAGACCGGTTACAAGCCCAAAAGTGAAGTGATCCCAGACTACAATACGTTTGTCCCTTTTCTCTTCCTGCATCTCCACCGTCAGGGTGAATGTGAGGGAGGGGCCTCTCCTCACCTCAACACTGCGTGAAATGTGAGGCAGTCACATTTTGTACCTAAAGCGGAATACCACTCATTTTCAACATTTATCACTTTGTATGCCACGGGGAGCCCCTTAATGTTAAAACCGTAGTATATCGCACATCCCAGCAAGGAGTCTCAGCCACGCCGTACTTTCCCGGACTTTGTCATTAAAACCGGAATAAATGATTTTGATCCGAAAACCGGCGATCGTCTAACCTTCCCTAGTCACCGCTCGTCCATCGGTGGCTCGTGGTGTCCCCAGGTGTGGGTGACGACCCGTAGACTGTCAGCCTTACAGTCATGGGTATATCATTACAGTAGGAGGAAGGCCAGACTCCCCTGTGCCCCCTTCACTCTGTGTGTGTGTGTGTGTGTGTGTGTGTGTGTGTGTGTGTGTGTGTGTGTGTGTGTGTGTGTGTGTGTGTGTGTGTGTGTGTGTGTGTGTGTGTGTGTGTGTGTGTGTGTGTGTGTGTGTGTGTGTGTGTGTGTGTGTGTGTGTGTGTGAGACACAGTCACACAACGCAGCCTGCAGCCCAGGCTGGGTTCTCATCTGATCCAGTTACAGCTGTTTACGTTTTGTGTGTGTGTTTGGTTGGCACATTTTACTGTGTGTGTGTGTGTTTCTGTGTGTGTGTTTGGATGTTTCTGTGTGTGTGTTTGGATGAAGCATTGTGCAGCAACCTACAGTATGTGTGAACATAATGAGTGACAGTCAAAACACAGCTCTCGTGCCTTGTGTGTGTAAATATTACCAGTAAGACTCCATAATCAGAAGATAAGTGACCGTCAGGTCGCATACACAAACTTTAGAAGGCAATCGTAGCCAATCAGGAGGGAATATGGGAAATGGGACAGATCGGGAAAATCGCACTCTTTCGAACGACCATCATTTCGACCGGAGGGTTAGCGACTCACTCCACTGAGGTTAGGGTTAGGGTGAGGGTTAGAGTCGGGTGTCAAAAAGATGACATGTACCGGTAGTAACAGCGGCACGCTCCCGGACAGATCCATGTTGATGACATGACTTTAGAGATACTGTGTACCGCCTTGCGTGATTTTAGGCCCAAATCTGTAGGAGCAGTGTCCAAAAATGTGTTTTGCAAAAATCGGCCTGATGGTGGTGCTAGAAGAGGCCCATGTGAGAAATCAGGAGGTTGTGATTTGCCATCCAAGGGGTGTGTGTGCAAAGTCTGGCATGGATAGGGCCAACGGTGGTAGAGATAAGAGTAGGGACAAAAGTGTGACGTGACGGACAGACAGCCGGTGGAGCTTTTCATAGTAACTTGCGACCGTCAATATATCTTTTGACAATATTCCCAACATAGGTGTGGGTGTGTGTGTGTGTGTGTGTGTGTGTGTGTGTGTGTGTGTGTGTGTGTGTGTGTGTGGGTGCGGGTGCGGGTGCATGCTGCTCTCCTAACTGCTGCAAAGTTTAATTTTTAATCTTCAGGGTGGCAAATGTTCAATGTGTGAAAACAATAGTTATGGTGGTGATTCATGTTTTTAGTTGGTGTGACGTGTTTCCCAGTCTGTCCTCAAGACAGACATTCCATCCATTCATAAAGTCAAGTCACGTTTCATTATAGCCCAGTATCACAAAACGTGTCCCAAAGTAATAAAACAGTAATACAAACTAAGTACTGCAATGTATGTACGTACACATTAGAGGGTGTAACGATATAGTACTGTAACTGAATCACATTTTTTTAAATTGGAATGATCTACTTACTATATCGTTTGCAAAAGCAAAATATCATACTTTTTTTTTTTTTTTTTTTATGCGGTAATCGGTATCGAATCGTTTTGCAAAGCAAATAATTGATTGTATGGAAATTAACTCATACAGTGCCATCCGGCCACAAGGGGTGCTAGAGTGCCAGAAATTTCTCCATAGACCTTCTTTATAGCTTTCGTCGACCCTCTCCCAACTGGCTTGTGTTTTCACTCCAGTCAATGCTATGGGTGTCGAGAGGAGAAAGCTAGCTGACACGTAGCCAAAATGCTAACCCATTTAGAAGCCCGATCTAAAGCTATTTCAGCCGCAAAAAACTTTCTCTTTGGGTCTGGGGACACAATCCGGAGAAAATCCTGTCTAAAGATGTGATTTATTATTGGAGTGGGCGGCGCGATGCGGCCGTTAGCGCGAATACGGCCCGTGGATGGTCGAGTCTAAGTCCCGGCCAAGGATGGACGTCTAGACCGGGGCTTCGTTGAGGCCTCCGATAAAATAATTCATTTTATTAAATATCCCGGACATGTTCGGGATAGGCACCCTGGAATACGTCGCGCCGCCTACAATGAACATTCGGTGAACATTGGGGGGGGGGTCTAAACTTTATTTTAAACCATTTTCAATGGAATAAATCGTCGGAGGATCTAGCGTCTCTCGTTGGTGAGCGCTGGGCGAGCCGGGACCACCCACGTTGCAGCTCGGGGTAAGTAAAATAGCAAATAAAAAAAATGTTTTTGATCCCGAATATCCCGAACATGTTCGGGATAGGCACTTAAAGGGTTAAGTATTTGTGCCTTGTATTTTAAGAGGGAAAATGAAAAAGAGGGGTCTAATTACCTTTCCATTCCATAGAACTACTCTTAGTCTATCGATAAATGTGTGTAATCTCTGTGTTCATGTCAAGGTGGGTTTGTCCATATATATGTGTTGCAAAATAATTGAATCGTATCGTATCACCATGAATGAACTAATATCGTCCATGTATCGTATCGTTAACCACGTATCGTATAGCTGTTAAAATGTATCGTTACACCCCTAGTGCACATGCTTACAAATTACTCATAAAAATGATATAGGCAATTTAAAATAAAATAAAAACAATGAGCAGGATCACTGTAATGTAGTGCTGCCCGTCCTCCCATCCATCTGACCTGTAAAAGCAGCCTGGATTCACTCGTCTCCTCCATATTTATGGGGTTAAAAAAAAGAAAGAACTAATATTGAAAGCAGCTTAACCCCTCCGTGTCCCCTTTTAGCCCCGGTCTTTGGCGCCGCGTGTCCTTTTCCCAGCGAGGAGATAAGCTTCACTTTGAGTGGCGTGTCCGGGACGGATACGGGACCGCTTTGATCCTCCGCTCTGCTTACATTGTGAATTGTGTGGATATGTGTTTTTTTTTTTTTACTTGACATGTTGGATCACGTGCGGTGTGCTTGTGAATTTAATATTCACACTTAGGATTCAGTACGTGTTTATGCTACTATAGCCCAGTGGTTCTCAACCTCTTCAGGCCGTGGCCACCAAAATAATCATATTTTAACTGGGGACCTCCCCCCACCCTGACGATCACTAAGAGTTGAGGCATGCAATTTTGTATAACACAGTAGTTCTATTGTGAAAATAGCAGATCTACATGCTCACAACGTTGCGAGGCGTTGTGAGCATTTAGATCGGCTATTTTCACAATTTCGGCCTCTAATATTTGACAATTTGGCCAATGTTTAATTTGTCATTTTAGAGGTGTGCAGAATGCAGATACCCTCTATACACTTAAACCTTATGTTGGTTTGTTTACTGTTGAGCGAGGAAAACATGATGTTTTTTCACATTAGTGAATGCCAGACTTTACATTATTTAATGGGCCTTGATGCCAGCCATTTTGTTTAATTTGGCTAAAGGGCTAACGTGCACGAGCGTGCACGGCCGGGCTATAAACATAGAATGGTTGGGTCGGCGATTCTTTTCTGTCTACATAGCAAAAAAAAAGTAAGACAATCCGATAAACGGTTATGGAGATATAAAATAGGCCAAAACGTTTATAATGTAATCTGTTGTAAAAGGAAAATAGAGGAAATATGTCATATTTGAAATACGTGCAAAATTGATATGATATCATATTATATCAAGTTTTCGCTCATTTCCTGTATATATACACCTATATAAGTGGAGGGGAAAAAAAGAAAAAAAAAATGTCATATTAAAAAAAGACGTTTTAGACGTTTTTGGCACTGGGAACCCTTATTAACACTTTCAGTGCCAGGGCGTCATATGACGTCCGACACGACCTTGGCAATGATGCCAGAAAATAATATTGGCGTCATATGACGCCAGATGCTTTTTTTTCATATTACAGTAGTACAGTGTTGGATCTATGCGGTAACCAAGATACAGCCCTTTTGGACGATGGGACGGTCGTCATGCATGACAATTCAGTGGCGTCAGTTCAGAACAAGCTAAGGTATGGCAACATGACTGGTGTCTGGTGAAGACACCAGTCATGTTGCCATACCTTAGCAACAGGCACGATGAAAAGTACATTTTTATTATTTCCCCCTGTCAAGGTATGGCAGCTGCATACCCCTGCCATACCCAATTGACGCCCCTGCATGACATCACACGCTTATGTGACCAAATTCAAGCATGCTGATTGGCCGGTTCCCCCCAGAAACAAGGGTCTCAAAGACAAGTTCAGTGACTTTTACCGTCCGGACACACAGCAATCAGAGGGAGAGAGAGATATATTGAGAGAATGAGCTAGAATTAGTTATAAAATCATTAGATGTAGTATTATTTAGAGAGATAGAGATAGAGAGAGAGATCGGAAGGTAGAGGTTTTACCTCCGCTGATCAGAGAGCAAGTCATGGCCGCACATGGAGACCAAGCAGGCAGCCGAACCATGCCCCGTGGCCGTGGACACCACCAAGCCCGCAGCCTGCTGCTGCCCAGCGCCGCCACCGACCATAATCAAAATCCGAAGCACCAGTTGGACTTTCGTTTGTTGCTGCGCGGCTGCGTTTGGGACTTGACTGAGGCGACGCGTGAGGATGAACGGTGATGCCGTTGAACGCTGATGCCGGCGATTTGAAGAGAATTCTGTGTTTTTGCTGCTGTGTCGGGGGAGCCAAGGAACGTCGCCAGCCATCCACAGTGGACGGAGGAGCTACGGCGGTGATCCGGACCGGAGGCAGGCTGTTTGGAGCAGTGTATCATCTTACGGCGCCCACCGGCTGCACCGATAGGTATGGCCCCGGAGAGCGGAGTTGCAGCGGGCGCTAATACACCCAAATGAGGCCGTGCGTGGACTTAGCCAAGGAGGACGACCCGGTCGCTGCGGTGTGTGTGTGCTGCGATCAGCGAACCGGGTAAGCATTATAAAGCTATGCTTTTTACGTTTCAATATGTTCTATACGTCTGTCTGTCTTTCAATGTTATATGAGATCAGTGCTGTGTTCTGGGGACTCACCGGGGACTACCCTCCACACCTCGCCCGACTTGGGACACCCTCGCAGGCACGGCGCCGCCAGGCGCCGGCCTCTATACCTCCGTGATGGAGGAACAATAAAATATGAACGGCGTCTGCCCTCGTGAACCTTTCAAAGTAGCGTATTTGATAGGGATTATGTACTATAGCGTCTGCCCTGGCCAAACGAATAGTAGCTGATCGTATGCCCTCAAAAAAAGTCTAGAACACACCACTGTATGATATGCATAAAGTGTGTTCCTGTGGAAATGAGCCATGAATCTGTAGGTCTACTCTAATGCAAGCTTGTAATACATTCTTCAATCAATCAATAACCGATGTCAATAAGCCTGACCTGCTATTGTTTTTTTTTCACGTAGGGTGCATTTGGTAATATACAATTCAATTCGAAGGAGCGTTATTGGCATGAGAAAACATACGTTTACATTGCCAAAGCAAGTATCACACATACAATAAAACTAGACCAGGTCAACCTGGTTGTGCCAGACCCCCTGTCTGTCATCATCATTTATGACATCATGCCTTTTGTAGGCATGTCATCATCATGTCATCATCATATATACCCTTTATATAGAAAACCAGGACAGACAGACCGACATTTGCCTATGTAGGCCTACCCATTTCATGGGTCTGGCAAAAAACAGTTGAAAATATACAGTTGGAGGGGGTACAGCATTGTTCAAACAGAGCTATGTCGCATTGTCATTGCCAGACCCATGAAATGGGTAGGCCTACATAAGCAAATGTCGGTCTGTCCGGTTTTTCTCCATAGATGGTCATGATGATGACATGATGATGACATGAGGGAGGGATAGACCGACAGACAAAGCCTTCATGTCATCACAATGTCACAAATGATGATGACATGAGGGAGGGACAGACAGCCTATAAAGGGACAGACAGCCTATAAATGTACCATTAAATTTATAGGCCCAGAGGGTTGGCAGAACCGGGGTCTGGCACAACCAGGTTGACCTGGTCTAGTTTTATATATATACAGGGTACAAATAGCAGCATTATTTTCCTCATAGTACATAAAGGTATCAGCTCTGTTTCATACTGTATGTGCAGTAGGTCTAGATGTCAATCCATGGTTTGTAGTAGGTGTATGAAGTTCCTCCAACTTCTTCCAGTAAGAATACATTTCTTTATAGTTTAGTTTTTTATTGTGTGTGTATACCTAGATAGATAGTTTAGTAATACAATCAGTGTGTGTGTGTGTGTGTGTGTGTGTGTGTGTGTGTGTGTGTGTGTGTGTGTGTGTGTGTGTGTGTGTGTGTGTGTGTGTGTGTGTGTGTGTGTGTGTGTGACATAATAATCTATCAAATCGATCTCAAATCTGTATCAAATTTGTATCAAAGCAGAGCCTATAGAATTCAGTGGCCACGTATATATACATATATACATTTGAAATTATTTAGACTAGTGAAAACAGCCGATCTACAAGCACACAACGCCTCGCTTGTAGATCTGCTGTTTTCACTACTTTTGTGCGACAGCCTTTGCTAAAGAACATACAAATTATACAGAAGCACGTTCATTTAGTATTTTGTATTTATTTCTATCATATACAGGGCCCGTGGAGTCTGACTGGATGGAGGAAGGATGGGAGCCCGATCTGCAACCAGACCAATGACAACGCAGAGGACAGTATGATGGCGGAGATAGCGAGAGCGGAGGAGTCAGGCATAGGTCATACACACTGTAGGTTCGCTGCCTGGACCAATGTCACTCTAGGGGAGCTGAAGAACTTTCTGGGACTTCTCTTCCTCACAGCTATCGTTCACAAGCCGGAGATTGCCATGCAGTGGTCAAAAAAACATTGCCATGCCGTACTTTCCCAGAACAATGGCAAGGAACAGGTACCAGGCCATTTTGAGGCACCTGAGGTACACACGCGCGCGCACACACACACACACACACACACACACACACACACACACACACACACACACACACACACACACACACACACACACACACACACACACGGTGAACAGTACCATCTTTGACCTTTATTTGTGGTGCCTTTGACTCCTGAATGTTGGCTTGTTGAATGCCTTTTTTTGAGAATACAGTACAGTACAGTACTGACTTTTATATTATTTTATTTATTCTTTACTTGCTGCACATTTATTTTATTTTACTTTTATCCAGTTATATTTTATTTTTGTGAAGTCATATTTGTGATTTCTTTTTTTTTGGAAATATTTGTAAATATTGTTGAACATAAATATGTTCATGCTGGATGTGTGAGGTACTCACCAGGGTTAGGGTTCGATGTTGCCATAAAATAAAAGGTTGACATCGCTTTTCTGACTTTTTGTCTTCCTGACCTTCTAGACCAGGTAAAAACACAGTGAATTCACAGTGCATAGTTCTATCAAAATGTAAGGCAATTTCTACCTTCTGAGTCATTTCATACTTTTTCACTTTGCCCCCTTGAAACTAGACGATGGTACAATATTTTTTTAACTTTTTTTGCACATAATGAAAGTAGGCATGTCATTCTTTCTGTCAAGGGTACTTGTGTTCCGTTACCATTTACCAATTTGTTGCTATGGCTTCCTAAAGTTTTTTTTCTTTGAACTCAAATATCTCAGAATCTAGATTTCTGAGGTTATTGACTGGTTTGCGCAGTGCGCACTCTCGAGCACCTATCTCCAAAACCGCTCACCGAAATCACTCCAAAAATTTTTTGGTAAAAAAAAAATCCTCTTTTACCAAACCTCCCATTTTTGTTCCGATGTGAATATCGGATCATTTCCAATTTATTCCCTGGAATTGGGGCAGAAATGAATGGGACCTAATGGTGGCACTGGTAAGGGACGGGGGGCAGGGGGGGCTGGCACTCAAAGTGTTAAAAAAGACGTTTTAGACGTTTTTGCACTCAGGGAGTTAATGGGTTAACCACATGAACCCTAGCATCCCTGTTCTGGACATGCTCTCTAGATCGCACACCACAGAATAGATGAAATCTTGATAAAGAAACTCCGGTCCTAAATGTGTTTATCCTACCTGCTCTCATCAATGCACAGCGGCTTCTGTGTGACATTTTTGGCCGCTTGCAAGGAAAATCATTTTAGACGGCACCACAAGATGATGAAACATGGAATGGCACCTTCAAAGTTGGTTTCCACCCAAGACAGCACTTTGACCACATAGGTGAAAGCTCACAGCAGAAGCAGCAGCACCACCGCCACTCTGTGTCACTAAACTGCTGCGTGCTGCGTCTGCCTCAGCATGAATAAGTTGAATAAGCATCTCATACTTTACGCCAGGGGTCTTCAACAGGGGGTCCGGGACCCCTAGTGGGTCCTCAGAGTTATTACAGGGGGTCCTCCAAATCTTTGTGTGATAGAATCTTTTTTCTCCTTTTTTATATTAACTCATTGAGTGCCTATCCCGAATTAGTTCGGGATATATGATCGTATCACAGGGTGCCTATCCCGAACAAGTTCGGGATATAAAAAAAAAAAAAAAAAAAAATTGAAATTGAAAAAAAAAAAATTGAATTTTTTTTTTTTTTTTTTGGACCCCATCAAATCTGGTGAACATGATTTCAATCGCGATTTTGCATGTTCCACCCCCATACAACCCCATCTAACATACAGGGCAGCCATTTTTGTTTACATTACATGTAAAACATAAGGGCGATTATCTCAAGAATGCCTGAACGGATTTCCAATCGGATTTTTTTGTTTGAAAGCTGTGAACAAACTGCACAAATCCACTCTGGATTGCATTGGATTTTTCAGAGCTCATTCTTCTCTGTTTTTTTCCCATGCATGAGGTGTGCAAGGTTTAATCATGGCTAAGTTGACGAAAATAAGGCTTCTAAAATGCTTGGTAGCCAATAGCTAACTTCAAGCTAACTTCATCCTCTTCCTGTACATGCAGTCATGCACAAAGGAAAGTGTTCAGGCAAGTCATGGCTGCAGGGCTTCTGCATATACCAGCATATCTCTATGGGATTTTCTCTGGCCACTGGGCGCCCTCTAGTGGTGAAAGGGGTGGCACTAAATGAGTTAAACACTTGACCCTAGCGTCCATATTCTGAGAACTTTAGCCAACAATAGCAGAACTACAAGCTCACAACGCCTCGCGCTGCGAGGCATTGTGAGCTTGTAGATCGGCTATTTTTGGCAAAGAGGTTTGTTGCAGAGGGAAAAAAGAGCACACTAAGTACAGAGTGAAAGGTCAAGTTTATTAAGTATGGACAGTTCAAGTGGTTAAATATCTGAAAACACAAATTGAATCCAAAATACACGGGTGTTTGTGCTGTCAAACAATGAAACTATATGGAATCTATAAGGTTGTGGGGGTCCCCGCTTTATCTCTCTCTCAGCTAAGGGGTCCTTGGCCTGAAAACGTTGAAGACCCCTGCTTTACGTGGGAATACGTTCTCTACATGGACATTATAGCTATGATAGCGTATATGTGGGACTGTCAGTCCAGTATTGTAAAAAGATCATAATTCTCAAAAAAATCTGTGGGGCCAGAAATGATTTCGGAGGAGCTAGTTTTGGCCCGTGGGCCGCCTATTGCCGACCCCTATTCTAGATATTCACTGGTCAATTTATTTAGTTTACACCCCGACCGGTGTGAGGTCTAGCACCCCACCCTTCCCATAGTGTTGCGCTGCGTTGTTGTGTATTGTCTGCATGCTCTGCTTGCCTCTCCAGCAAATGATCATTCTGTTGCTGGCTAGTGGCTACCTAACTCCATCAACTACGTGCCAGACAAGCTAATGCACAACTGACTGACTGACCAGGGATGAGATTACGGCAGCACAATGTATGGGGTAACAAAGTTGTTTCCCCCGTTAGTCAAAGTGAGAGCCGAGAGGATCGAGAGAACACGCTCAAAACTCGTCAAACAAACCTCCGTGGAACGAAAGGCACGGTGGCATGTGTGAATGTGATCATGGATTATAATATTCATCGAGGTGAAAGCACAATGACATCTCACCTATACTGTGGTGGTGGAACAACTTAGGGTCTCTCGTGTCCATATAGTGAATGCCGTCCGGGTGCGTCTTTCTTTTTTTTCCTTTTTAAGTCGGCTCCACTCGGCTCTCTTTGTGTTATAAAACATTTCAGAATCAGAAACCCTGTAATAAACCATCACTGCATAGTGTGTGCGTAGAGCTAGGATACACGACCGAAAATCTGCGGGACCCGTGGGTTCGGAACTGGCGCATTTTCATAATTAATGGTCGGACGTCGATTCGGGTTGGACATATTGTTGATATAGCCTACCTATGACATGCATCTCTCTGATGATGTGCGCAGCGCACAACTGCTGGTGTGTGTGCCACTGTGTGTGAGCTCGCGCTAAATGGCACGGAGACTTAACTCTAAGCCTGGAGCATGTCCCAAACGCTGAGGTAAACCTGTTGTTGTGGTTTGATTGGATGTGGCTTTCCACTGAAGGGAGCTCGCAGCTCGTTGGTGGCTTGGCGCAGTGTTCCCCACTACTGTCCCTTACATTGGATGTTTATTTTGCGGCGCAGTTGTGTGCAGTGCACTGTGCAAGCCTTGTCCGTCCAACACACACATCGGCTTATAGTTCGTCGTCACAGCGTGTTCCGTGCCAAAAGTGGCTGATCTATAAGCTCCACAACGCCTCACACCTGTGATGCGTTGTGAGCTTGCAGATCGGCTATTTTCCAGACACAGAAACTTGCAGGATGAGTGTGCAGTCAGACTTGCAGTGCACATTATTATTTATATTATTTACTAATCAACGTACGATTTAAAACACTTTCACATTAGATCAAGTTTGTTAGTCAGTGTAAATCAGAGGCTTCCTCAAAGAAAAATAAAGGAGGGGTAAACATCGGTGGGAAAAATAAGGGTATCATTTGAATATGTGTGCGACAATATAAAGTAGGCCTACTCTGGTTCCAGCCAGTATTAACAGCCAATACACAAGGGCAAAAGCCTTGTTTGCAGCCCCCCTCCCTGCAACTTTCAATATTCATGATTTTTGAAGCCCACTTTTGTATGTCAAACTGGAATGAATGGGGGAAAAAAAATCACATTTGTTTTGGTGTAATTTATTATTCTTTGTTATGCTAAAGAAAACGACAATGGGACCTGATATATAATGACTGTTGTCATTTCTGTTTTTCAAAGAGATTTGAGGTATGAGGACAGAGCTGTGGTGTGGCAAGCCGGTCAACAAAGTACAGAGGGTTTAACTTGTGGTTGATGTTACAAACGGCTGGTGGTTTTGTCATTTGAACTTCAGTCCACCACCGTTGGCAGACAGTCTGACTCTATCTATACTATAATTTTGCGAATGTCTGAGTGTCTGAGTGTCACAGCGTTTCTCCTCAGTGGCTGGAGCAATTGATCTGAAATCGCATCACCATCAGCATATGAACACACCTGACATAACTGTGAAGCCCGTTTGTCACTTTCACAAATCGTATGCTGTATAATAGCATTCTTATGGTGTATCTATATCTATTTAGCCTACAGTACCTTTTGTGACCACACATGTTAAGGGAGGGCCGCTGTTGTTCAAGCACAATCACACACAAACCCACACACACACACACACACACACACACGGGGGGGGGGGGGGGGGGGGGGGAAGGGGGAGTGTGTGTGTGTGTGCAGGCAGGCGGGCGGGCGGGCTGGGGGGGGGGGTAGCCATTAAACGAAACGGGTATTTCTTACATTGATGCTCCTACATATTAGCATGCAAGCACCAGTTAAAGTTACTTTCCATCCCTCATATACTGTGTGCACAGTGCACATCCCATAACCCACACACTGCACATCATTTCGGAGCTCATATCTTTGAACGGGTAAGAGCTAGTATAATTAGTTTTTAGTCTCTGCAATCAACAAACACAAAAAAATCAAATAACTTCTAAAGGAGTCGTTCACCCCCAAAATGACTTTCTTTCTATTGATTACTCATGTCATGGAGACTTGACTTCAATACTATTTATTTGTATTTGGTGCATTCGTAAGACAAAAAATTTGAAAAATAAGCATATTTTACCTGGGACAAGCAGGGTTGCATTGGTGATTCAATGTTTGGGGGGGACGCGGTTTTAATGACATCACATGCACGTCGCTTAACACCTACATTACTGGAGTTTTAACAGGTCCAGGCAATGGTGTATTATACATAATATAGGCTCATCTCTTTGGACCGGGGGGGGGGGGGGGGACTAGATTATTTTTAGCACCTCCATCATGTTCTGTGACACACTTTAATGCTGCATGACAGGCTTCTATTAAAGACCACAATTAAATCGTTAATCGCAATTATTAGAGTGACAATCGTCATGTAAAATGTCATAATCGTGACAGCCACACGCACGCACACACGCACGCACGCACGCACACACACACACACACACACACACACACACACACACACAGAGAGAGCAGGATCTCTGTCCAGCATCATCTCACCGGGATGGAATTACTGGGATGCGACCTCCTTTTTATGGGTCACTGTGGGGAGAACCCCCCTCCCCCCTCCCTCCCTCCCTCCCTGGTAGACTGGTAGAATAATGGATCCCCAGCCTCCTCCACCACTAGTCTAACACACATGCTGTAGTAGTAGTAGTGCTCCCAACCCCCACAGTCTGCCACCACCAGCATCCATCGCCTCTTCCCCAGTATCTCTTTGTGTCTGGTTAGGGTACCAGCGCAGACACCTGCTGTACCGTACAGCAGTGTGGGGGGGGAAATAATTTAAATCTACTTGGTTAAAAGTACAAATGTATTGCTATCAAAATGTACTTAAAGTACTACCAAAAGTACTCGTTAAAGGAGTAGTTCACCCCCAAAATGATTTTTTTTCTATTGATTAGTCACGCCATGGAGAGTAGAGTTCAATAATATTTTTTGGTTTTTGTCACATTCCTAAGACAAAAATGTGATAACAATAAATCTACCCCCATTCGTTCCGGATGTGGACCCGTTTCGAAACGGGTCCCCATCCGGAATCAATGGGGGTAAATTTACTCGATTCACATTTTTGTCTTAGGAATGTGACAAAAACCAAAAAATATCATTGAACTCTACTCTCCATGGCGTGACTAATCAATAGAAAAAAAAATCATTTTGGGGGTGAACTACTCCTTTAAGGAGAATGTCCTATTTGAAGTTTTCAAATGTACAAAAAATATTTTAGAAAATAGCAGATCTGCAAGCAGCTTTGTGAGCTTATAGATCGTCTATTTTCAAATGGCTCAAAATTGTACTTGAGTACAGTACTTAAGTAAAGGCACTTTACACTGTCTTTGTTCTCTCAATCTGCATCCTTCTTCAGACGCTTTGTCCTGCATGTGTGTGTGTGTAGGGCTGTCAACGATTATGACATTTTACTTAATCATACTTACTGACATTTCCACTGTTTTTGAAAAAGTGTACTGTGTTACTTGCTACAATGAACCTTTCAACATGGAAATGACAACTGTGAAAAATAATTGTGATTATCTCAAATAATTGCGATGATCGATGAATTCGATGATAATGTAGTAATCGTGACAGGACTCTGTGTGTGTGTGTGTGTGTGTGTGTGTGTGTGTGTGTGTGTGTGTGTGTGTGTGTGTGTGTGTGTGTGTGTGTGTGTGTGTGTGTGTGTGTGCGTGTGCAGGAGGGTATTGTCATTGTCCCTGAATTGAGTCCATCCATGCTCTGACCCTGAGCAACCTGACCTAAAACCTGCACTGTGTGACCTAAATGCTTAGTGGACGAACCGTGTTCGCCTGTAGGTTTTGTGACGATCGATCTCAGAGGGAAATGGTCGTTTCACTGGTTGCCCTCAAGCCTATTTTACAGCGGTATTGTTTGCCTAAAAGAACTGAACGCATTGTGTGAGCTTGTAGATCAATTATCTTTGGCAAAGGAAGAGGTATAAATATAGCTTCATGTGTAGAGCAGTGTTGGGATTCAGTGTTTGCTCAAGGTTGACTCTTATATTTTTCAGTTGTTTGACCGTAGCACTTGATGAAAACAACAGATTTTCAGACACCGCGTCATACTTACAGCTTACAAACTAGTAAGACGCCTCAGGGCGACATGCGATCTTGCCCTAAAGGACCAATTCTTGGCCCTCTGACCAGTGATGTATATCGGACCAGTTACCCATATATGTAGATCCACATGTACTGTATAGTAAGTACATCCCTTTTATGCCCATACATGGAGATCCCTGTCTGAACCAGCCCCACAGATATGGGCTATCTTCCTCCATATATGGGCATTCCCATGTGAAGTCCTGTTAGATATGGGCTTAATTTTGATGACATCAGGGATCTCCATATAATATGGGCATAAAAGGGATTATGTTAGAGTGGTTCCCATGAAATCACAACATACAATATCTTTTATGCCCATACATGGAGATCCCTATCTGAACCAGCCACACAGATATGGGCCATGTCTTGGCCATCTGGCCAGTGATATATATATCGATGACACCAGAGATCTTCATATATGGGCATAAAAGGGATTCTGGGGAATACCCAATATGGACTTTTACATAGGTGATGTCACCTGTGATATCACCTGTGTGATGTCACAGTGATGTGTCAGGGGAACCACAGTGTCAGGCGTGACCTTCAGAGATACACGGATACGTGGACAAGATGTGCCGGACATCACAGTGACATCAGAGCATGATGTCAGAGCGGCAGACCCACTGTAAAAATGTGTACACGACCGTCTACACGCGGACAAGCTGTGACATTTCTCATGGTAAACTGCGACCTTCGGTTGCAATAACAAAAAAATTATACTTAAGTGCAGTGCTTAAGTAAACGTACTTAGTTACTTTACTGCACTGCTGACAGAGGGGTCTGGAAGTGCAGAACGCTGAGTCAGGAACGACAGGGTGACAGACAGCCGAGGTTGTGGCGAGGTCACATCCTGGAAAGAGATGGGGGGAGGGGGGCGGGGGGCTAGGGGAGGGCGGCGGGGGGGCTAGGGAAGAGGACGGGGTTTTGTGCAGACTCAGAGATGTGACCCGTCACACAACCTCTGTGCCAACGACCAGGCGCGTCGCACCGAATTCTGGGCCCTGGGTGCAAGGATTCCCTCACATTTTGTGCTTTAGCCATTGAAAAATAGCAGATATACGAGCACACAGCGCGGCACCGAGTGCAAGTCTAGTTTTTTGAAAAACCTATGTTTCCATGTCAGTGGTGCTCAAACCTTTTCATGTGAAGGACCCCCAAAATGATTATGTATTTGGCCACGGACCCCCATCTCAAAATATTTAGTTCCAGGGAGGGACAGAGGGACAGAAGCAAAATTTTAGTTACAAATGTTCGCTTAAAAAATACATATATTCTCACGACAATTCAAAAATAGCAGATCTACAAGCTCGCAGTGCGGCACTCGATGCCGCGCTGTGAGCTTGTGTATCTGCTATTTTTCAATAGCTAAAGTGTAAAATAATGAAGGCCCCTCCACCTTGGAACCTAGTAACTCAGTCCCACTGTTTCCCCCCCCTTGTGACGCCCCTGCCAACGACATGGACAGGAGTTAACTAGGTCGTTGAAGCTCCGCGGTAAACACAGAAGGTCGTACAAGGTCACCTGACTTTTAACAGAGCTGGGACTTCTCGTCATGTGTCTCTGGGACTTGTTGTCATGTGACAAGGTTGTCGTTTAGTTTAGTTTTTTTTCTATCAGTCTGCTCTTGGTAGAGAGTGTCTCCTTGTTCGTCTGCTCTACTCCAGCTCAGGCTCCTACAGTATTTAACCCATTTAGGACTGAGGGCGATTCTAAAAACGCCTTCTAAATCATGACCTTTCTGAAAATATTACAAAAACACGATGTTGCTATATGTATATACTACATAGCAACAAGAACCCCAAAAGCAGTTCCCGTCCTGAAGGGTAAAAACACCAAAAGGGGTTCCTGCCCAAAATGCGTTAATATTAAATAAATAACAACTAGTAAGACTCCTCAGGGCAGCCAATTCTTGGCCATCTGGCCAGTGATGTATATCGGACCAGTTACCCATATATGGAGATCCATGTACTCTATATAGTACATCCCTTTCATGCCCATGGAGATCCTTGTCTGATCCAGCTGCACAGATATGGGCTGTCTTCCTCCATATGAAGTCCTGTTAGATATGGGCTTAATATTGATGACATCAGGGGTCTCCATATATGGGCATAAAAAGGATTCTGTTAGAGTGGTTCCCATGACATCACAACATACAATATCTTTTATGCCCATACATGGAGATCCCTATCTGAACCAGACACACAGATACAGTATGGGCCATGTCTTGGCCATCTGGCCAGTGATATATATCGATGACATCAGGGATCTTCATATATGGGCATAAAAGGGACCTGGGGAATACCCATATACAGTATGGACTTTTACATAGGTGATGTCACCTGTGATATAACCTGTGATGTCACAGTGATGTGTCAAGGAAACCTACCCCCCATTGACAGTAAAAATGTGTACACACACGCCTACACGCAGACAAGCTGTGCCATTTCTCATGGTTAACTGGCACTGCGACCTTCGGTCGCAATAAATCTGTAAATTCAACACATGTACAGTATGTAAGACAAGTACATTGTGTAAATACAGCATGTTTGCATGTATGGATGTGTGTTCTTAAAACCTTTCAAACTTGACACTCCTGGCGAGGACCCTTGATTCAAGTGTAGTGCGTAGAGTGAGAGACGCCGATCGGACCGTCAGTTCTCCACAACCGGCCCGCTCTGGTTGTCTGAACAGGCATCGGTGGCATTCTGGGCCCTGAGTGCAAGGATTCACTCCCATTTTGTGCTTTAACCATTGAAAAATAGCAGATATACAAGCACACAGCGCGGCACCGAGTGCAAGTCTAGTGCATCGGTTCCAAATGTAAAGCACTGAACAGAACAGGCCCTGGCCCTATAGGGCTGTTATGATAATGACATTGTACATGACGATTACGATCACTCAAATAATTGCGATTAACATTCTTCTTTTTTTTGTCAGTGACAATTTATTTTCTGTTTGGCTTTTAGGCTTTGAAGTTGCACATGGAAGATATGACACATAATTGCGATTACCTCAAATAATTGCGATTAGACAATTATGTAATAATTGTGACAGCCATACCTACTGTGCAGCTGAAATTAGTTGTACAGTAGTTGTTAGTTGTGGCTGGGCTGGTCAATGTGCCAGACACCACAACATGCTGTCTGGCCTGGCCTGCAGCACACAGATAAGATGAGCATGCAAATGTCTCTCTTTGTTCCACAGGTCTGTTTCCTGGTCAGATGAGGCAGTGACATGAGAGAATGTCCGAGTATTATACGTACTAGAAATGACCGTGTTCACAAAATGAAGGAATAGATGGATAGAAGAATGAGTGGATGGTGGAGGAATGTATTTATTTATTTATTATGATCACAGGCTGGTCAGCAGGACTGCTCTTTCCACAAGTTAACTACCAATCGAATGAGGTCCAATTTATACTTTTGAATTGTGTTGAAAATACATCATTTAAAACACATCACATTTTCATTTTTGTCTCCACCAGGCCGAAGGCATGAGGTCAGGAGACTATGTTTTGCACAACGTCCGTCTGTCCGTCCGTCCGTCCGTCCGTCCGTAATAATTTTGACAGGCCTCCTCTAGCCACGGTTCATGGGCTGACGGACAGACAGACAGACAGACAGACAGACAGACAGACAGACAGACAGACAGACAGACAGACAGTGGAACGGTGGTCATTGATTGACGTGTGTTTAAAATGCAGCAACCATGACACACCGTTAAAGTGCTGCCTATACAGTATGTGTGTGTGTGTGTCTGTGTGTGTGTGTGTGTGTGTAAGCGGTTCCACGCCGGGTCATGAATAATAGAATGTCAACCTGTATGCTGGAGGCTGGGTGGTCCACTCCAGACTCCAGAGGCCTCAGATCCTCCTCATAGCGCTGCTCTTTGTGAGCTCATCCATCTACTAATTTACTGGTTCGCAATCTTTTCAGGCCGCGACCCCCAACATAATATTTTAATTGAGGACCCTCACACCCTTTACTTTATTGTGTTTATTTAGACAGGACAGTACCAGTTCATGAACACAGAGATATTGACATATTGCATAAGAATATATACATTATGATCTCAGTGTAGGATAATTTTCATCCGTTGTCCTCAGAACATAAGACACCAAACAAAACAAGACAAACAAAATCAAAGAACAGAACAATACGGGGCAAACAACAACACAACAAGAACAAGGTGCTTGGCGCAACAGAGTGCCTAGTGCGACAAAGTGCCTAGTGCCAGAAATAAGAAGTTAAAAACCACACTGGAAAGACTAACCTGACTGACTAATTCGTACAGGCATCAACTCTTTGCTTATAGGTGGTTACATGTTTGTGAGCGTTTTAACCATTGCCCTGACGAGCACTAAGCGTTGAGGCATTACATTTTGTATAGCACGGTTCTATTGTGAAAATGGCAGATCTACATGCTCACAACGCCTCGCAACGCGAGGCGTTTTGAGCATGTAGATCTGCTATTTTCAATATTTCTGCCTCTAATATTTGACAATTTGGCCAATGTTTAATTTGTTATTTTAGAGGTATTAAAAAGTCCTTAAAGTGTCACTTTAGAAATGTGCAGATACCCTCTATACACTTATACTGTATGTTGGTCTGAGTACTGTCGAGTGAGAAAACAATGTAGCAATACAATAATGGACATATGGGTCCATATGGGACCCATTTGGGCGTGCTGGCAGGGATAATAGCTAAACATCTGGGGACCCAACAAAAACATTTGGAGACACCTCTCTGGGGGTCCCGACCCACAGGTTGAGAACCATTGTCCTAATATACTGGTTCTTTTTTCATGTCGAGGACCCCCAAATTGATACACGATTGGACGCGGACCCCCATCTGGACAGATTTTGTGCCAGGGACCCCCGGAAGAGAAGATGTATTTTACATTTTAAAGGAGATCAAAACATGAGGCGTATTTTGGAATTATTTTCAGATCTATGAGCACTCTTTTTGCTGAATAATTCCTACTTCAGTAAAAAAAAGAAATCCAAGATGTTTGAAACAAACTCCTGTCAGTTTGTGTTTCACATGAAGAATGGAGAATGAGACAAACACAAGCATGGGTTTCATTGTGCTCTACTGCTGCCACCTTGTGGCCAAGAATGATTACTTCATAATTCGGTTTATTCCTAGTCTCAGTCTAGGGCAGGGGTCTTCAACGTTTTCAGGCCAGGGACCCCCAAACTGATGGGGACATGGAGCAGGGACCCCCTACCACTTTATTTTAAACATACATGTACAAGTGGTATGGCAAGTAGGGTACCACCAATGTCAATACTATCAACAATCTGTCAATTGCACAGTAATCATGTGGACAGAAATGGACAGAATCGTGGTTTATTTTTAACATAAATGTGGAAAATGCTTTAAAAATATTTTAAGACAAATGGACATTTTTGAAGAAAATAAATAATTATTCTCTTAATCAAGCAACAATTTGGCCGACCCCCTGCAGTACCTGTACGGACCCCCTTGGGGTGGCGGACCCCCTGTTGAAGACGTCTGGTCTAGGGCATTTCAGTCAGTAAAACTGGATTTGATTTTTTTATTTTTTATTTTTTACATAATACATGACATTAAGCATAGACAAACAACAGAAGTAATAGAAAGATATTCAAAGAAATACCTAATAATTCAGACAATAGCATTGAACAATTAGAGCAAAATACAAACATTGGTGTGTGTTTGGTGATTGAACCTCTTTATGTTTGAGATGCTGGGTCAGCTTCTGTTTTATTCTGTAGTTTATGGCATGGGTCTTCAACAGGGGTTACGACTCAGAGTTACTACAGGGGGTCCTCCAAATCTTTGAGTGATTAAAAAGTTTTTTTTCTCCTTTTTTATATTAACTAATTTGAACCCTAGTGTCCATATTCGGAGAACTTCAGACAAAAATAGCAGATCTACAAGCTCACAACGCCTCGTGCTGCGAGGCGTTAAAGCTTGTAGATCAGCTATTTTCGGGCAAAGCTTTGGTGTAGAGGGGGAAATGAGCAGATGAGTACAGAGTGAAAGTTTTAAGTATTGACGGTTTTAAGTATAGTCAAGTTTAAGTATTGACGGTTCAAGTGGTTAAATATCTGAAAACACACATTGACATGAATCCCAAATAAACTGATGATTGTGCTGTCAAACGATGAAACTATATGGAATCTATGAAAAGGTTGTGGGGGTCCCTGCTTCCTCTCTCTCTCAACTAAGGGGTCCTTGGCCTGAAAACATTGAAGACCTCTGGTTTAGGGGCTTTTCTGCCTTTATTCGATATCACAGTGAAGAGTGAGGGGAAACGGGGAGAGAGAGACAAAGGGTGACAACCAGGCCTATGGTTTAATAAACACGCGCCTTGTGAGGAAAATGGTTCTCATTCACGACACGATTGTGATTCAGGGAGAACATTTCACTATTTGACTTTCCGTCGAGCGAACCGCTATCATAAACTTTTCACACGTGATAAGAAGAGTGCGGCTGCTTTGAGCAGCACCCATCTGTGTCTTGTCCTTCGTCTTTTCCAAAAGTCGTGCCGTGCGTTCTGAAATCGCCCGCGGCTCCTGAATCTGCACCGCGGCAGCCGCACGCCCGCACGCCACCGCAGCTCCGGGGATTTTAGAGATTGTTGTTCCACCGCGGCTGTCAAAACCATCCTGAAGTCATATCAAAGCCAGCAGCAGCACCCAGCATCGCTATGCGTCTGTCTGTCTCTCTGTTAAAGCCTGATTTATACTTAGCCGTGCACCGCGTCGCGAAAACAGACGATCCACAAGCTCGCCGCGCCGCGCCGCAGAGCTTGTAGATCGCCTATTTCCGCCGCGGGCCAAGTATAAACCCAGGTAACGTCGGCGTGGGGTTGGAAAGCCCTTGCGGACCACCTCTAGGAGAAGTGTATTCTGCAGCATGTTCGGGGACGGGGAGAGAAGAACTGCGGCTGGAAATCTAAGTGTGGATCATGCAAATGTGTCGGGAGGCCCAAGCGGCGGCTGCAGTAATGCCCCTATCTCTATGCCTGGAGTACAGCTCCAGATTAAGAAGTAACTCCGCCAACCCTTTCCCCGTCCTCAGACTCCGCTGAAAAAAAAAAGAAACGTTCCGTCTCAGCGGGGAGTCTATACCCTGAGCCCGGCCTCTCTCTCTCTCTCTCTCTTCTTCTTCCTTCTCGAACCTCTCCCTCCCCCCTCCCCTCCACCACTCCCCCCCCCCTCAACACTTCTCTCCTTCCCTCGGCGTGCCACGGGAGGAACGGGGAGAGAGACGCGAAGGTGTTATTGCACACAAATGCACGCGCAGAGAGAGAGAGAGAGAGAGGCTTATAGGCAGCCGGGCACCCCCTGCTGTGTTACCACCCATAGAATAATGTATCTACGGCTCCAGAGAGAATGAGAGAGAGATGGGAGGATATACAGAGACCGGTATAGATGTATTAATCCATTTATACCTGAAAAATACCTAACCATGTCTTCTAAATCATAATGGTTTTCTGAAAAAACAACTGTGGTGCTCAAAGCTTTCATGTCAAGGACCCCCGAGAATCATATTTATTTGACCGCGGACCCCGCATCTCAAAATATATTGTTCCAGGGACCCAGAGAAAGAAAGATTTGAATTACAAATGTTCGCTTTAAAAACATATAAATATTCAAGATTTGCAAAGATTTAGGCCTAGAATTATCGAGATGCTTTAACTATTGAAAAATAACAGATATACAAGCTCACAGCGCGGCACAGAGTGCCGCGCTGCGAGCTTGTAGATCTGCTATTTTTTTAAAGTCGTGAAAATGTGTGCACATTTTTCAATATATATTTTCAAAGCCAAACTTTTGTAACTCAAATCTCGGCTTCTGGGGGGTCCCTGGAACGACATATTTTGAGATGGGGGTCCGCGGCCAAATAAATGTAATTTTGGGGTTCCTTGACGTGAAAAGGTTTGAGAACCGCTGATTTAGAGGAAGGATTTAGAAGTCTGGTCAAAGATCGGGTCAAAGATATTCAAAGACTTTTTCACGATTTTACAAAAATAGCAGATCTACAAGCTCGCAGCTTGTATATCTGCTATTTTTGAATAGTTTTAAAGCACAAAATAATGGGTAAAGTGGTTCAAATCCAGAGTGACACAGATGCATTCCCGGTATAGAGGTATTAATCCTAGTCGGGATCAGTGTGCGAGGTGCGGCGGCGGGCGATACGGCTCGTCACGTCTCCCGGATCAGAGAAAAGGAGTCGCGCAGGACGGACGGACGGACGGACAGTCGTCGTCGTCCTCCCCATAAGTGACGTCTGTCTTCTCCTCTGTGCGCTACTGTCGTCTGAGTGACAGGGATTTAGAACTCGGAGGACAAGCGGGGGGGGGGGGGGGGGGGGGGGGAGTGGTGGGGGCAGGGGTGTCGCCCCCCAAATTCTGGGCCCCGGGTACAAGGATTCACTGCGGAGCCCCCGACTGGGAACGCGCTATTACTATGCATTATTCTGTGCTTTCGCTATTGAAAATAGCAGATATACAAGCTTGCAGCGCGGCACCGAGTGCCGCGCTGCAAGCTTGTATATCTGCTATTTTTGAAAGAAATCGTGAAAATGTGTGCAAGTCTTTGAATGTTTCAAATCCTTCTAAGGTTTTTTGGAAAAAAAACTATGTTTCTATATGTCAGTCGGTGCTCAAACTTTTTCATGTGAAGGACCCCCAAAATGATATGTATTTGGCCACGGACCGCCCATCTCAAAATATTTTGTTCCAGGGACCCTCATAGAAGCGAATTTTCAGTTACAAATGTTTGCTTAAAAATACATGTATTCAAAGATTTGCACACGTTTTCACGACTTTTCAAAAATAGCAGATCTAAAAGCTTGCAGTGCCGTGCTGTGAGCTTGTATATCTGCTATTTGTCAATAGCTAAAGCATAACATAATTAAGGCCCCCTCCACCTTGGGGCCCTAGTAACTCAGTCCCACTTCCCCCCCCCCCCTTGTGACGCCCCTGGTTGGGAGGGGGGGAGGTAGTGTTGACAGATGGAGCACATTGTCACCGCACTCCAAACAGGAGATGAGTTGTGGACCACAGTGGCGCTCCTCTCAGCATAATGTGGTGTGGTTACTCCCTCTTCTCCCAGACCACTAAGCCCAGACACCACCACGCTCCCTCTGGCTTTGGAGACGTGCCCTGCATGTGTGGACCATGGAACCTCTCTCTCTCCCAGTCAGGGGCGTCACAAGGGGGGGGGAAAGTGGGACTGAGTTACTGGGGCCAAGGTGGAGGGGCCCTAGTAACTTTAGCTATTGAAAAATACTGCTATTTTTTGAAAAGTCGTGAAAATGTGTGCAAATCTTTGAATATATGTATTTTTTAAGCGGACATTTGTAACTCAAATTTTGCTTCTGGGGGGGGGGGTCCTTGGAACTAAATATTTTGAGATGGGGGTCCGACGGTCCGTGGCCAAATACATATCATTTTGGGGGTCCTTGACATGAAAAAGTTTGAGCGCCACTGACGTGGAAACAGATTTCTTGCACACATTTTCACAATTTTTCAAAAATAGCAAATCTACAAGCTCGCAGCCGCGCTATGAGCTTGTATATCTGCTATTTTTCAATAGTTAACATTCATGGGGGGCCCGCAGTGAATCCTTGTACCCAGGGCCCAGAATTTGGTGTGACGCCCCTGCTCCCAGTGTCACTGCTTGTTTCCCTCTCTCTCTCTCTCTCTCTCTCTTTCTCGCTCACTGACTCGCTCACACTCTGCAGTCAATTCCCTTCACATCTTTGGCCCGGTGAGGACTTAATCTTCACGGCACTCTCTCTCTCTCTCTCTCCCCCTCTCTCGCACACACAATCTCTCTTTTTCGTGTTTTCTCTGCCTCCATGTTTTCTGTCTCCTATTTCTCTCTCTCCTCTGCGAGGGAGATGAGTGTCCCTTCACGCCACTTGAATCGTCGTAAGATGGCATCGCACACAAAAAAAACTGCCTCATAGATGGTGCTGTTTTTGAGTTGTATAAATGAACCCATTTAGGCCTAGAATTATTGAATGCTTTAACTGTTGAAAAATAGCAGATATACAAGCTCACAGTGCGGCACCGAGTGCCGCGCTGTGAGCTTGTAGATCTGCTATTTTTGAAAAAAATTGTGAAAATGTGTGCACATTTTTCAATATATATTTTTCAAAGCAAACTTTTGTAACTCAAATCTCTGCTTCTGAGGGCGTCCCTGGAACAACATATTTTGAGATGGGGGTCTGCGGCAAATACATGTAATTTTGGGGGTCCTCGACATGAAAAAGTTTGCGACCGAGAACTGATTTAGTGTCCCTTCACGCCGCTGCTTCTGCTGCGGCCGCTGGCCAGAGGACGGTTACTATCCTCTCCTCTTGATAGTCGTCGGGGCTTTGTCGGAGCTTCACACGCGAGTGAGAGCAGACAGAGAGAGCAGGCAGAGCTTGACCTCCCAATTGCAATCATGGAGTCTTATTGGGTCAATGATGAGGGGGTCTGATGAGCCTGCGAGACAAGTGGCGCATCAAACGCTCGCAACGCATTAAAGCCATTCTGAACGGGTACACATTATTGTGTATCATTATTGAATGCTTTAACTATTTAAAAATAGCAGATATACAAGCTCACAGCGCGGCACCGAGTGCCGCGCTGCGAGCTTGTAGATCTGCTATTTTTGAAAAAACGTGAAAATTTGAATTTTGACCCGATTCTATAAGTGTCTTTTGAATCCTCCTAAGATTTTTTGAAAAACCTATGTTTCTATGTCAGCAATCTGGCCAGCCATCGTCAAAGAAAAGGTCCTTTTCACTTAACTGGAGCTCAGTTAGTCTGTTCTTGAGAGACTACTATGTCAGTGGTTCTCAAACCTTGTCATGTGAAGGACCCCCAAAATGATATTTATTTGGCCACGGACCCCCATCTCAAAATATTTAGTTCCAGGGACCCCACCCCCCAGAAGCAACATTTGAGTTACAAACGTTTGCTTTGAAAATACATATATTCAAAGATTTGCACACATTTTCACGACTTTTTCAAAAATAGCAGATCTACAAGCTCGCCGCTATAAGCTTGTATATCTGCTATTTTTCACTGGTTAAAGAATTCAATAATTCTAGGCCTAAATGGGTTAACCATTAACCACACACACACACACAGGCTACTGACCATCCCCTGGCCTAGGCTGTCTCATCAGTCCCAATGCTGGCAGTTAACGTTTGCCCGTCCATCCCTCACTGCTGGTATAATGATAGGCTGCTGAAAGAAAGGTCAGCGCAGCTCTAATTGAGTTGTGAACCGCCGGGTTGGCGAGGTGATGACATTTCTCTGTGGTACGCACACACGCACGCACGCACGCATGCACGCACGCACGCACGCACGCACGCACGCACGCACGCACGCACGCACGCACGCACGCACGCACGCACGCACGCACGTACGCACGCACGCACGCACGCACGTACGCACGCACTCACGCGCACACACATCAGAGGGGAAGAAGAACAACGGTTGTTTTAGCTCGTGGTTCTCAACCTGTGGGTTGAGACCCCCAGGGGGGTCCCCCGGTTGATTAGCTTAATGTGAAACGTTGTTTTCTCACTCAACAGTAAACAAACCAACATACAGTATAAGTGTACAGAGGATATCTGTACATTTCTGAAGTGACAATTTAAGGACTTTTAAGACCCTTTTAATACCTCTAAAATAAAATAAAAATAACATTGGCCATATTGTCAAATGTTAGTGGCCGAAATGATGATGTGAGCTTGGGGGTCTGCTATTTTCGGTACTTGATTGATACCACACTGAACTCATGATCAATCAAGTCAATACTGGTGATGTGGCGTACGGAATGGATGTCCACACACACAGAGAGGGCGATTCTTTCAATGTACGATGCTGCATTCAAGTTCAGGAGAGTTTGGACAAGGCAATTCTCTTAAATGCTGCCTTCAGGTATGGCATGGAAAGAGGGGGCATTTGCATTTCTTTCACCATAGTAAAAACTGCATTCATGGTCTGGAGAGGGCACTTTTTACAGACGGATAAAAGGGCAGGGGCTCAAGCCCCCTTTGATGTCTATGTGTGCACGTGCCTCGTCCCCTTGTTATCCTCCTAACACTCTCCTTGTGTCTCCTATCTTGTGTGACTCTATTATCTTATTATAGTTCATCACTTCTTTGGTTTCTCAGTTTCGTTATTTCTAACCCTATTCTCATTTCTTGGTTTGTTTGTTTTTTGTCCAGAAAATTCTACAACTTCTACCAGAGAAAATCTACAGTCGATGGCAGTTCCACAGTATAGGTACGTATGTACAGTGTACCCCCCCCCCCCCCCCCCCCAACAGCTCCACTGATCCAAGGTACCATTTAGTCTGTCGGGTGGAAACTTCATACATGTATGTCCAAATCTGTTACAATTATCAAGGATTCAAATGAAAAAAGCATCAAAAGTAGCCGCGATCTACAAGCTCAAAACGCGTCGCTTCGCCGCCCCGTTTAGAGCTTGTGGATCTGCTATTTCTGATGTTTTTTTTTGCAATGCTGTTGTCATGTAGTGCAATCATGAAGTAGGACGTTAATTTAGGAAAGAACACAAAAAGTTAAAATGTGGAGATAAGAGCAGGGCAGGAATCTCATGGAGGCCACGAAGGCCGTCGTTGCCCCTCAGTTTGGCCTTGTGCCCCTAAAAACATGGCATGACCTGAGGCCTTAATGCCCCAGCTGACTCTACCACTTTCTCCTCTGTCTCGGTGTAGTCACCAGTGTCTCTTTCTTGTCATGTAGACACCAGTGTCTTTTGTTGAGTCCCCATCTTTAAACCAATCCAGTATCTTTGATTTGTGCAGGGCAAATACTTTTTTGTCCTTCTTCACAGCAGATAGTCTACATATTAATTTAAAATCATCCTTAACCCTTATATTCAATTAATTCTTTCATTGAACTAAAATCTTGTTTTATTTGATGGCCTTCGTGCCCTGGCATTTGGCCTTTGTGCCCTCAAAAAATGGCCTTGCCCCTAAAATGATGAAATTCCAGGCCCAGAGGTTTCTGCCGACAGCAATGATTTGAAGGTTCTTTGTCTCCCCCTCCTGACAGAGAGAGGTAATTGCAGTACATTGTGTTAAAACAAATTAAAACATAAAGCCAATTTTAAAGCCAATTTTAAATACTTCTAAATCTTCCTAACCCAATTTTATTTATTTATTATTTTCAAAAAAATTTAAACAAAATGAATGTTTCTACATACATTTCAACATCTAAAATGACAGTTGCTTCCCCAGATTGAAAGGTATAACAACCTATAGGCTTTCCGGGATCGTTGCATTAATGATACATACTGTACCTATTAAGTCCCGTGTCTTGTGTGTTACTGTAAGTGCAACTACTGCAAGCAAGGCCGAGTCGGTTCCCCTCCATGCAACTTCTGAAATCAAGTGAAGAAAAGCTATCATGCTCAAGCTATCCACAGTTGAGGAGAAAATAATTACTCTGGGAAGGGTGAGAGGCGGGGGGGGGGAGTAAATGAAAATGCAAATGCGTCCTTCATTTGAAATGCAAATTAGTAATCGAATTATGCTGCCGTGGTTTTTGGTCCCACGTGCGCGGAAAGGCCCTCGCAAGAAGCAAATAACCCCAATTATAATCCGTCATGTTTGTCAGCCGTTTTCACAGCAGAAAATCGCCTCCGCCTCAGATTCGGCGTGCACAGGACTGACCCTCCCCTCGGGTCTTGTCTAGGGATGGGATGATATGAAAATGTCATATCACGATTATTGTGACCAAAGAAATCGTGATTTACGATATTATCGCGATAATCAACATCCATTATCCTGGGGCGGAACATTTGCCAAAAAATATCCGATCTACAAGCTCACAACGTGTCGCGTTGCGGTGTGTTGTGAGCTTGTAGATCAGCTATTTTTTGGCAAAGACATTTGATAGAGAGTGAAAAAAAGACTATCAAGTACATATATTATAAGTACCTTTTACCAATTATAGAGGGTTTAAGTGGTACCGGATATGCAGCTCGGCAAATAAAAGGTGAATTGATCCCCCCGGGGAGCCCCCTTGATATGTTCGCCATTCCATCAACCCTTGGTCCCCAAATCAGCACACGCTCAAGGCGGTGTTCAGTTTTTGGACATTAGTGTTTTGAATAAAATTCCATTTCATTTTAGTCATTGGAAATGTTTTACTTTTACTCTAAATCTAGTCGACTAAAATCTATTTTGGCATGCCTAGATGGCGCCTTGTCGAAGCGCCTGATTTGCCTGATTTCGACTACCGAAAATAGCAGATCTACAAGCTCACAACGCGTCTGCGTTGGTCGTAGTTTTAGTCATGATAGCTTAGTTTCTATTTGGTATTTATTTGGATTTTAATTTGTGACAAAATCTGTGAAAAAAGATAGTTAATGAAAGTTTTTCTTCATAGTTTAGTTGTCAAAATGAACACGCACGCACACCAAAGCCGTACTGGACTACGGTGCTCTGAAGCTGGGTTCAAACCTGGATGGTTCGAGCGGCATGATTACATACAAAGTGAATGCAAAGACGAGACGACACGCAAGCGAGCGCGGCGCGAACAATCCGAAAGCGAACGGTCTCCTCCTCGTTGGAAAAATCCAGCTGAAGCGACCTTCGCTTCACCCCCACTCCACCCATCGCGTCCTGACAGCCAATCAGAGTTCATGTCGTCCGGAGACACGGACATGTTTTGAGTGTTTGGAGTTGGGACTTCCTTTTTTCCGGGTGTTTCGCCTTGATTCCAATGGGACATGATATTTTACCAACGTGGACCTGCACGATGCGATAAAAGCGACTAGAATAGAGGAAATAGCTTCAGGTTTTGGACACAGCTTTAGTATAAACTTTCACACCTCAGCTCAAACTTGATGCCTGTAAGCCTGGGTTTCAGCTAAACTCGTGCAGACAACTTTCAGAAAAAACTCCTGTCTGACATATTGACGGCTTCTCCAGCCAGTAAGCATTCCTGAAAGCTTGTCAATGATTCATGACAGATACCCTCATCAGAGGACTCCTAGCAAACGACAATTCCAGACGAGATTATAGACAACAGCCATCATGGTTGAACAGTTCGCTCAGTGGCCCCTTAAAGTAACGACTTGACAGGCTTTTAACCCCAAAACCGAAGAAAATTGATCTTTGCGTCCACCTCTGCCTGCCCATTTCCAATCTCTTCTCTCGGAAGAAGAGTCGGGGAATCCATTTATTTGTCCTTCATTTAAGAAGCACAGAACATCATTGATTCAACCTGATGAGAGCGGAGCAAGAGCCCCCCCCCCCCCCCCCCTCTCACACACACGCACGCACGCGCACACAGACACACACGCACGCATACGTTACACCCAAGGCATTTAGCAATCAGAGCAATGTCTCATTTGATTACGGCCAACTAAACTAAACACGGCCGGGCTTCGCAGCCGCACGTCGCTGCCGATTGATTTCCATTTTTATCAGGCCAACAAACGAGCAGCCGTTGTTTCCGATCCGCTTGTCCACAGTGTTGATTTCGTCGACTAAAAACTATGACGAAAAATGTTTGTTGACTGCGTTGTTTTCATTGTCAAAAACTAAATCAAAACTAAATAAACCACTAGCGAGGGACTAGTGCTGAAGAGAGTCATTTTATATTTGGTTGCTCTCAGGCGTTGCGTGCTGAAAATAGCAGATCTACAAGCTCACAACACGTCGCGCTGCGACGCGTTGTGAGCTTGTAGATCGGCTATTTTCAGCACACAACCAAGTGTAAAATCAGTCATTACGATGCCATCAAGGCCTGCCAAAATACATTTTAGTTGACTAAATCAACTGTAGATTTAGTGAGTGCATCTCGCCACTCCGACATGTCTCCTTTCCGACATGTCTCCATTCCGACACTAACCCTATCTCTAACCCTAAACCGAACCCCCATGGGAGTGTCGCCTCGACAATTAGAAGTCAATTTCGGAGTGGCGACATGTCGGAATGGAGAGAGCCTCCCAGATTTAGTCACCTAAAATCTTATGATATTTAGTCGACTAAAATTAGACTAAAATTAAAGCTTTTCAGGTGACTAAAACATGACTAAAACTAAATTACATTTTATTAAAAAGACTATGACTAAAACTAAATCAAAATCTGCTGTCAAAAACAACACTGCTCGTCCGTCTTGGCTGCCCACTCTTCGCGGCGTCTGTCCGTCAAGGTCGACAGACATACCTCAGTGGAGATGACGAGCGTACAATCTGCCTTGGTGTCCACTTAACAGCAGGTGGAGGGCAGCGCGTCATGGATGTACTGTCAGGGTTTGTAAAGAAAGTCTTTGACAATGAATCACTTCTTTCTTCTCCATCTGTCTCTCTCTCTCTCTCTCTCTCTCTCTCTCTCTCTCTCTCTCTCTCTCTCTCCCTCCAGGTTCTATTCTGAAAAAGGTTTTGCACACTGGCAACTCATTCAAGGTGAGAGCTGTTTCACTTCCTCCACACACAAAGGAACGTGTCCTTTCCTTTGTGCAGCTAAAGTACCAGTCAGACGCCCTCAGACATGCACGCACGCACGCACGCACGCACGCACGCACGCACGCACACACACACACACACACACACACACACACACACACACACACACACACACACACACACACACACACACACACACACTAGGGTATTCACGAATAGTGATTTTTAGTATTTGAATTATTCGACCTCAAAGTATTCGAATATTCGACAGGACTGGCCAAACTGGCAAATATTAAGTAAGCAAGAGGCTAACATTGTGAAAATAGCCGATCTACATGCTCACAACGCCTCGTGTTGTGAGGCGTTGTGAGCATGTAGATCTGCTATTTTCACAATATTTATCTGCGGAACTTATTCACATTAAATGTAATACCTACAATTCCAAGTGCTTGTCAGGGTGGGGGTCCCCAGTTCAAATACGTTTATTTTGGGGGTCACGGCCTAAAAAGGTTTGAGAAGCCCTGGTATAGAGCATTAACAAATTCATCCACCAGGGGCATTGACAACTCATTCTTATGACTTCCTATCTAGCCAAGCTTTATATACTATAGATTTTTTAAAGAGAAAACAATAAAAAAATAAAAATATGCGAATATTCGACTTCAGTGAACAACGTCGAATAGTGACTTTGATATTCGAATATTTGAATATTCGGTGAATGCCCTAACACACACACACACACACACACACACACACACACACACACACACACACACACACACACACACACACACACACACACACACACACACACACCATCACGAGTCTCAGAATGCCTCCTCTCAGTGGTCCTTTTCGTGCTAAGAACCCCCATGTTTGGCCGCGGACCCCCCATCTGAATATATTTGGTGCCGGGGACTCCCAGAAGAGAATATTTGTGTTAAAAAAAACTAAATTATAAAAAAATGTTCCAAACACTTTTGATATTTTTTTAATATCTTTTTAAGAAACCATATAAATGGGTAAAGTGGTTAAATGATTGCGACGCTATATGAACACATTTTGCTGGGGACCCCCTGGAAGCCTCCCAAGGACCCTTTTTAAACATTAACATTAAATTATGATTAAAATCTTAGTGTTTTGGGGCGCCCGCTGGCCTACTGGTCCAGGCGCATACCACATAGGCATTGATGTCTGACGGCGTAGCCGGTTCGATTCCCGATCCGGACAACCTTTGCCGCATGTCACTCCCTGTCTCTCCCCCCATTTCCTGTCAGTCTACTGTCCTATCAATAAAGGCATAAAAGCCCCAAAAAAAATCTTAAAAAAAAAAGAGAAACGTCTTAACTCACTTAGCGCCGAGCGAGCCAGATTTCAATATGAATCTGCGCTTATAACGCCAGGAAATAGCTATATTGAATCCCCAAAATCACATTACATAAACAGGTACACGTGCCTGCGGATGCCACAAGATGACCACTAGAGTGAGCCATAGCTCATAGACTTTCCATGGTCCCATGTTAAGTCAGAATAAAAAACAAGGTTCATGACATAACAGGATGGTACAATGACATGCTCTCCATTGACATTCAATGGACAGGCCGCGGGCCGCCATTTGAGCTCAATACTGCTCAATTCGTGCTTGATCGTCTCAAACCACCATTGGTATGGGCATCGGAACGTATATAGATGCCACACAGAAAGTTTCCGAATCAAAATCCGACCTAGTGAAGCTACGTGAGGGTCGGATGGTTTGCATTGAGCCTAGCGGCTAACAGAGGCCTACGTAAACAGGAAGCTATGGCTTAAAGGTGACGTCATAATCGTATCCTTTTTTTTCCACGGTTTTCATCTGTATGCTAGTCGAAGGTAAGCTAACCGTTCCGCTCCGTCTATCAACCCAAATTAAAAGCTTAAACAATGCTTTTATATAAAAGTCGCTCCGAGTCGCTCGGCACTAAACGCCATCATTAGTTAGTCGCCCCGAAAGTCGCTCGGCGCTAAGTGAGTTAAAAAGAATAATAATAATAGTATTTTAATCAGTGCTCTCTCCTTGTGGTGTGTGCAGATCCGCTGTGAGGGGATCCGTCTCTTCCTGCTGTGGCTCCAGGCATTGAGAGACAACTGTGCGGAGGAGCAGTTCCTCATCTTCGCCTGCCTGGTGCCAGGCTTCCCTGCCGTGCCCTCCTCCAGAGGACCCTGCACCCTGGACACCATCATCTACAACCCCTTCTCCAACCCTCCTGATGGTGAGACATTTACATACTGTACTGTATACACAACATCATATATAGTAGTACATACTGTACACCATCATCTATAACCCCTTCTCCAACCCTCCTGATGGTGAGCACTTATACTATACATCAGGGGTCTTCAACGTTTTCAGGCCAAGGACCCCTTAGCCGAGAGAGAGAGATGAAGCAAGGACCCCCAGATTCCATATAGTTTCATCATTTGACAACACAATCATCAGTGTGTTTTTGATTCATGTCAATTTGTGTTATCAGAACCACTTGAACCGTCAATACTTAATGAACTTGACCTTTCACTCTGTACTTAATTAGTTTGCTCTTTTTCCCCTATACACCAAACCTCTTTCCCGAAAATAGCCGATCTACAAGCTCACAACGCCTCGCAGCGCGAGGCGTTGTGAGCTTGTAGATCTGCTATTTTTGGCTAAAGTTCTCCGAATATGGACGTTAGGGTTCAAGTGGTTAATACACACTAGGGATGGGACGATATGAAAATGTCATATCACGATTATTGTGACCAGAGATATTTAAGATATTTTCGCGATAATTAAAATATCCCCAACATACATTATCCTGGGGAACATTTGCCAAAAAATAACAGATCTACAAGCTCACAACGGGTTGTGAGCTTGTAGATCGGCAATGTTTTGGCAAAGAAATTTGGCAGAGAGTGAATTGTGTTATTTCCAGGTCCGTTTTCCCAATGAGGGTTTAAATGGTACCAGATATGAAGCTCGGCACATAAAAGGTTCACTGGCCTAGCGGTCCAGGCACATACTGTAGCACACAGGCTCTAATGCCTGACATTGTGCCGCGTCTGTTTCCTGTCTACCTCTAGTGTTCTATCAATAAAGGCACAAAAACGCGGCACTTGTCTTGTCTTGTTTTGAGTTGCATTTCGAGCTTGTAGATCTGCTACTTTTGATGTTTTTGTGTGACGCTGTAGTATGATTAAGTAGGGCATTAATTTAACAAAGTTAAAATATGCAGATAAGAGGTTTCTGCTCGACAGCAACGATATATGTTTGTGTCCCGACCTCCTCTGAGCAGCCAAGGTGGTTCCTGAAGAGATCACCCCCCTGGTGCCCGCCGTGGTGGGGGAGAAGGTGGCAGACGACCAGACCTGCTACATCCTCCAGACCATGCTCAGGTTCATGGTCATCCAGGTAAACCCCCACACAAAAGCACAGTTAATCACTTGAACTTGACTGTTCCCATTCTGAGCATTTTGTAATAATATATAAAGATTTGATTAAATTAGACAATCTACAAGCATTTCGGCGTGCGTTGTGATCTTGTATATCTGCTGTTTGCAAGGATAGACCCCTGGGGGATCTGTAGTTCAAGTGGTTGATCAGGGTTCTTCTGGTGATGACAAACCCAGGGGAGGCAGTCCATTTGAACCAGGGGTGTAAAGTAACTGAGTACTACAAAACATAAAATCCTGTATCTTTTAAAACAACTGGATCTCTCCTCCACTAGACCCTCCCTAACGTTTTAGTCTAGTTTTTATTCATATATGAAATCATAACTTAGTTTTTATTTAGTTTTCGTCGGTGAGAAAAAAAGGTAGTCGAAGAACATTTTCCATCATAGTTTTAGACGACGTCATGAATAGGGCTGTCACGATATGACATTTTACATGACGATTAATTGTCACTCAAATAATTGCGATTAACGATTTAGTTGTGTATTTTTCGTTGACAATTACATTTCTGTTTGGCTTTTAGGCTTTGAAGTTGCACATGGCAGATATGACACGTAACCTAAATATACAAAGAAGTGACTGACATATTTGACACCTTTATTATACTTGAAAAAGTGGAAATAGCCGATCTACAAGCTCACAACAAGCTCTCTACAAGCTCACAGTGCATCACATCGTGACGCGTTGTGAGCTTGTAGATCTGCCATTTCCACTATTTTTTAAAATGTTTGAAAATATATGAACATTTTTCAACATGAAAACGATTATGACGATTATGACAAAAAAATTGTGATTATGTAAAATAATAATAATAATTGTGATTATGTCATAATTGTGAGAGGCATAGTCATGTACTCTGTCACCTTCATGGTGTTGTGTTTTTGTTTGTGTCTCACAAGGCGTCCAGTCTGGAATGGAAGAACAAGGAGAACCAGGACTCTGGCTTCAGGTTCCTCTTCAGTCTGTTCAAGAAGTACTACCTTCCACACCTCTTCCCATCCTTCACCAAGCTCACCAACCTCTACAAGCCTTTATTAGGTAAAGCAGACTGTGTGTGTGTGTGTGTGTGTGTGTGTGTGTGTGTGTGTGTGTCTCTGTGTGTGTGTGTGTGTGTGTGTGTGTGTGTGTGTGTGTGTGTGTGCGTGTGCGTGTACGCGTGCGTGTGTTAGGGATGGGACCATATGAAAATTTCATATCACGATTATTGTGACAAAAGAAAACACGATTTATGGTATTATCGCGATAATCAAAATCCATTAGCCTTGGGCGGAACTTTTGCCAAAAAAATTGCAGATCTAGCTTGTAGATCGGCTATTTTCTGGCAAAGACATTTGATAGAGAGTGAAAAAAAGACTGTATCAAGTACGTATATTATAAGTACGTTTTACCAATTCTAGAGGGAAAAGTGGTACCGGATATGCAGCTCAACTAAAGATGAATTGAACCCAGTGACGGAGGATGATATCACGATAAATGAAATCTCCACGATACGATTATCGTGAGTGTTTTTTATCACGATATACGATAGTATCGCTTATCGTCCCATCCCTAGTGTGTGTGTGTGTGTGTGTGAGTAATGTGTCGTTCATGAGTGATTCATAAGAACGAATCACAAGAATGAATCATGAACAATTCCTTCATTTCCTTAAACTGTTACGTTCACGCTCTCGTTCATACGTGCAACATGACATTTAGGCCTAACCTATAGAATAGGGCTAAATCAGAAATCAGCCTACAAAACAAATAATTGCTACATACTGTACATGTACTGTAAGCCCCTCCCAAACAGCAAAATGTGTTCCCGGCCTGAATGGGTTAAAACGCTCCTGCGATTATGTTTTTCACGGGACGATCGCGCTATGAACGGTTGGCGTGAACGAATCGTTTGAACGGACCGTGGATGTGAACAAAATGATTCGTTCATTGAAATGAACGGGATTTCCCATCGCTTTGTGTGTGTGTGTGTGTGGAGGAGGCGTTGTTTCCTTTATCCATGATGGTTGTCTGTTGTGTCTGACAAGTTAAAGTATGTCAACTGTATTGTATGTAACAATGTTCTGCCGTCTAGGCACTTTGTAACTTTTGCGTTTTCCTATTGTGTGACTGCACTGGTAGGCAGCGTTGATGTCCTTTCTACGTGGCATTCTTGTACTTCTGTTTGTATGGACAAGTATTTCACATGTGTGTTGGTGTTCATTACGTAAAGACTGTAAGTTTGTTGGTGTTTGCTTGCTTTGCTGGAATGCTGTATGTAACATTACCACGGCCAGGGGTGTATTTGAACCTGAGAGTTGTCCGTTGATTGAGGTCTGGATTCTCTGGAATCTTTAGATGTGTTCTCTGAAGCACGTCTAACTGTGTTTGTTCAAAATATGACTGCTATTGAAAGGTTCATATTGGACCCGGCTTGTTCTTTTGTCACGGTTGCCAGTTAGTGTCCTGACTGCTGCAGACCATACTTAATAACTGCTACTGTACTGTAACCAAGTGACCGTACTATTGTAAGTACTTAAATAGCGCTAAAAGTCGCAAGGCAAAAAGCTTAAGCAACAGCACCCTCTTTGCCAACAGCAAAAGTAGCAGATCGACAAGCTCAAAACATGTTGCTTCGCGCCGTGTTTCGAGCTTGTAGATCTGCTACTTTTGATACTTTTGTCTGACACTGTAGTACAGGAGTGTCCAAATGCGGCCCGATTACACATTTTATTCGGCCCGCGGCTTCATTCCTATACTGTAGGCCTACTATAAACGGCCCACCAGCACCGTCAAACAAGAATATTTTATATTATAATTTGTCAGGATTCCTTGTTCCCGGTTGTCTCATTCTGAAGGGGTCACCTTGCACGTCTGGTTACATTTGGTAATGTGAAATAAGGCAGAGTTATTTGTGTATTGTTCAGAGCACACACCAGACAACAGACCGTTGATATTAAATATTGATGATGGTAGTTAAATAAAATATTGTAATTGCGACACATATGTACAGTATGTGACTTTGTTATGGTCCGACCCAAAGTCGGCCCTTGGGTGTTTTAATATTTTCTAATGTGGCCCCCTTTGAAAAATGGGTGGACACCCCTGCTGTAGTACAATAACTTACTTACTGTACTTACTACTTACTGATGAGTACGATTAAGTAATAAGGCATTAATTTACAAAAAAAAACACAAGCAGTTAGACTATGGTGATAGGAGGTTTTTGCCCGACAGCAGCGATAGGGAAAACGACACTAGTCTTCGTCGCTGCTCCACGAGTCTTTAAAGGCAGGGTTCACTTCCACTTCCGTGTCTGGGCCGCGGAGGACCGGGACCCAGGCCAATATGTTACAGTCTCGACCTCCGCTGTACAGCTCCTGGCGGTCGGGGTGGAATTGGCAGCAGTCGACGTGGCCGTAATGCCCTCTCAGCGTAGTGACCAGCTGGCCCGTGTGGACGCCGTACACCGCCACCGAGCTGCCGCACGGCACAAACGCGAACTCTGTGCCGCCGCCGCCACCGGACACCGCAAACTTAAACCCCTTTCGTCTCCCGTTGGACACTTGGCCGTAGTTCACTGCCACGCTCTCTCCCGTGGCGCTGTCCCACAGCCGCATACGGTCGTCCGTTCCCGTGGAGAGGAGGAAGAGGCCGTCATCGCTGAAACACAGGCCGTTCGCTCTGCCGCCGTGGGCCGACGCGTTCGCCGCCGCCGCCGTCGTAGAGGCCACTTTGGATTTGTCGCCGCAGTGCCGGTCTAGCGCGAACAGGCTGCCGGCCGCCCGCCGGACGTCCCATACCCTCACCCCGCCGTCTGCGCTGGCGGTGGCCAGGATGTGCTCGCGCCTGGGCGACCAGCGCACGGAGAGGACCTCGTCCCTGTGACCTTGGAGAACGTGAACGTGAGAGCCCGACGTCAGGTCGCACAGTTGTACCTTGGGGTCTTTGGTGCCGACCGCGACGAGGCTGTGCTTAGTGGCGACGGGAGACATGTGATGACAGAAGACGTTTCCATCAAACTGGTAGACCTCAGCCGGCTTCAGCGTCTCCGTGTCCCACACCTTCATGGTCTTGTCGGAGGAGCTGGAGACGAACATGCCCGTGTCGTGAGGGTACCACTGGACCGTCTCCACGCTGGACCCGTGGACGTGCCTGCTGGACCTGCCTACGGTGCAGACGGCCTGGCAGGTGTACTGAGGCGTCACGTCGTGGTTCTCCAGATCGTAGACGACTATCACGCCGTCCGCTCCTCCGGACAGCATGTATCTGCCTTCTGTCCTTTCGATGTCGATGGTGTTGACGCCGCTGCCGTGGATCCTTTGCACGTCTCTGCCGGCGTTCAGCTCCAGGCTGAGAATCCTTCGAGTCGATTCTGCATGTTTCAGACGTAAGGGGTCGTCTAGTCCAGCCTGTCTTCCCGAGAGAAGACCCAGCATTATGTCTGCCTGCCTGAAACTGTGAATGTTTGGTTTTAGTCCCCAAGTCTTGGGTTTGATCGGTGGGTGTCGACATCTAATTAATGCACAAAGCACCTTGTAGGACTGACGTCCTTGTGTGAGGACACCCGAAATGCAGATGATATCTTCTATCAATACAGCTCAAGAGGACTTTCTGCTCATCCATCTGTCATGGAGTCCTGTTTTGTGCGCTGCTTCCTATATTGGTTCAGTGGCACACACGTCTTGCAAAACCCGACCAATCCGTGTGGCCGATGGGTTGGGTTGGCCAATTAGGGAAACTGAAGCTTGTTGAATCTCCCTAGGCCATGGCTACACAGAGCTGGATTTTTCATATATCCCGGTTTTTCAGATATCCACATAGAAAAATATCTAGGTCCACACGGAGCTGGATATTTCATATATCCCGTTTTTTCAGATATCCACATAGAAAAATATCTAGGTCCACATGACAAAGATATCTAGGTTTAACAAGCACACACACAGTAAAGTCTTCAGAGATATCCGGGTTCCCTGTCTACACGGATCCAGTGAATCGGATATTTTTCAATCTCTCCACTTATTTATCCGGTTTAAAAAATATCCAGCTTTGCAGCCGAAATATCCAGCTTCATGTGGCTGCAAGCCCCAACAGCACAAAAACATTTCTAGCTTCAGAAATATCCAGCTCCGTGTAGCCATGGCCCAATACTAGAGGTTTGCGCCCACTTCGCCCTTTTTCTAGTAACCTGACCAATCATGGAAATTGGCCCACTTATAGTCTGGTCAAAGTGTCATGTGAAGCCACCAATCCTCAAGCTTATCAGACATATGCCCGTTTGTGATCTGGTGGCATAGGGGCGGCCCCTCTCATGGCACAATCACTGTGTTATTTCAAGGGTTTTCCAATCCAGGCACAGACGTCCCGCGAGGTTTGACCAATCCGCAAATCCATCATGTTGTTGGCTGACATCACGATCAAGTCACCGTGCATCAGTTGTATCTTTATATGCAGCCCCCGAGTCTATGACGTCAGGCTTGGATGTTTCAGTTAGCCCCATATATGGAGGGGGGCCGCAGTTCAAATATGATTATGATCAGCCTGGAAAGGTTGAGAACGACCTATACGAACCTAATGTATATCCCTGTATGGGAGCAGGGGCGTCACAGGGGGGGGGGGGGGGGGGGGGGGACTGAGTTATTTTATACTTCAGCTATTGAAAAATAGCAGATATACAAGCTCACAGTGCGAGCTCGTAGATCTGCTATTTTTGAAAAGTCGTGAAAATGTGTGCAAATCTTTGAATATATGTACTTTTTAAGCGAACATTTGTAACTCACATTTTGCTTCTGGGGGGTCCCTGGAACTAAATATTTTGAGATGGGGGGTCCGTGGCCAAATACATATACTTTTTGGGGTCCTTCACCTGAAAATATTTGAGCACCACTGACATAGAAACATAGGTTTTTCAAAAAAGAAATATTCAAAACATAGGTTCTTCACAAAAAAAAAGAAAAAATCCATTTTCACGATTTCTCAAAAATAGCAGATTTACAAGCTCACAACGTGGCGAGTGCAGCGCTGCGAGCTTGTAGATCTGCTATTTTTCAATAGTTAAAGCACAAAATGTGAGTGAATCGTTGTACCCAGGGCCCAGAATTTGGTGTGACACCCCTGTATGGGAGCCATGCCTTTGTTTCTGCTTCTGATTCTCTCTGTCTCTCTGTCTGTCTCTCTCTCTTCAGACCTTCCCCATCACAGACCTAAACCCCTGTACGTCTCTCTCTCTCTTCAGACCTTCCTCATCACAGACCTAAACCCTTGTACGTCCCTCTCTCTTCAGACCTTCCTCATCACAGACCTAAACCCCTGTACGTCTCTCTCTCTCTTCAGACCTTCCTCATCACAGACCTAAACCCTTGTACGTCCCTCTCTCTTCAGACCTTCCTCATCACAGACCTAAACCCTTGTACGTCCCTCTCTCTCTCCAGACCTTCCTCATCACAGACCTAAACCCTTGTACGTCCCTCTCTCTTCAGACCTTCCTCATCACAGACCTAAACCCTTGTACGTCCCTCTCTCTCCAGACCTTCCTCATCACAGACCTAAACCCTTGTACATCTCTCTCT
Source organism: Nannobrachium achirus (assembly GCF_963921795.1). NCBI lineage: Eukaryota > Metazoa > Chordata > Actinopteri > Myctophiformes > Myctophidae > Nannobrachium > Nannobrachium achirus. The sequence goes on along the minus strand of NC_137827.1, from coordinate 13,363,413 downwards.
CTCTTCAGACCTTCCTCATCACAGACCTAAACCCTTGTACGTCCCTCTCTCTTCAGACCTTCCTCATCACAGACCTAAACCCTTGTACGTCCCTCTCTCTTCAGACCTTCCTCATCACAGACCTAAACCCTTGTACGTCTCTCTCTCTTCAGACCTTCCTCATCACAGACCTAAACCCTTGTACGTCTCTCTCTCTTCAGACCTTCCTCATCACAGACCTAAACCCTTGTACGTCTCTCTCTCTTCAGACCTTCCTCATCACAGACCTAAACCCTTGTACGTCTCTCTCTCTCTTCAGACCTTCCTCATCACAGACCTAAACCCTTGTACGTCCCTCTCTCTTCAGACCTTCCTCATCACAGACCTAAACCCTTGTACGTCTCTCTCTCTTCAGACCTTCCTCATCACAGACCTAAACCCTTGTACGTCTCTCTCTCTCTTCAGACCTTCCTCATCACAGACCTAAACCCTTGTACGTCCCTCTCTCTTCAGACCTTCCTCATCACAGACCTAAACCCTTGTACGTCCCTCTCTCTTCAGACCTTCCTCATCACAGACCTAAACCCTTGTACGTCCCTCTCTCTCCAGACCTTCCTCATCACAGACCTAAACCCTTGTACGTCCCTCTCTCTCCAGACCTTCCTCATCACAGACCTAAACCCTTGTACGTCTCTCTCTCTCCAGACCTTCCTCATCACAGACCTAAACCCTTGTACGTCCCTCTCTCTCCAGACCTTCCTCATCACAGACCTAAACCCTTGTACGTCCCTCTCTCTTCAGACCTTCCTCATCACAGACCTAAACCCTTGTACGTCCCTCTCTCTCCAGACCTTCCTCATCACAGACCTAAACCCTTGTACGTCTCTCTCTCTCCAGACCTTCCTCATCACAGACCTAAACCCTTGTACGTCCCTCTCTCTCTTCAGACCTTCCTCATCACAGACCTAAACCCTTGTACGTCTCTCTCTCTCTTCAGACCTTCCTCATCACAGACCTAAACCCTTGTACGTCTCTCTCTCTCTTCAGACCTTCCTCATCACAGACCTAAACCCTTGTACGTCTCTCTCTCTTCAGACCTTCCTCATCACAGACCTAAACCCTTGTACGTCTCTCTCTCTCCAGACCTTCCTCATCACAGACCTAAACCCTTGTACGTCTCTCTCTCTTCAGACCTTCCTCATCACAGACCTAAACCCTTGTACGTCTCTCTCTCTTCAGACCTTCCTCATCACAGACCTAAACCCTTGTACGTCCCTCTCTCTTCAGATCTTCCTCATCACAGACCTAAACCCTTGTACGTCCCTCTCTCTCTTCAGACCTTCCTCATCACAGACCTAAACCCTTGTACGTCCCTCTCTCTCTTCAGACCTTCCTCATCACAGACCTAAACCCTTGTACGTCCCTCTCTCTCCAGACCTTCCTCATCACAGACCTAAACCCTTGTACGTCTCTCTCTCTTCAGACCTTCCTCATCACAGACCTAAACCCTTGTACGTCCCTCTCTCTTCAGACCTTCCTCATCACAGACCTAAACCCTTGTACGTCCCTCTCTCTTCAGACCTTCCTCATCACAGACCTAAACCCTTGTACGTCTCTCTCTCTTCAGACCTTCCTCATCACAGACCTAAACCCTTGTACGTCTCTCTCTCTCCAGACCTTCCTCATCACAGACCTAAACCCTTGTACGTCTCTCTCTCTCCAGACCTTCCTCATCACAGACCTAAACCCTTGTACGTCCCTCTCTCTTCAGACCTTCCTCATCACAGACCTAAACCCTTGTACGTCCCTCTCTCTCCAGACCTTCCTCATCACAGACCTAAACCCTTGTACGTCCCTCTCTCTTCAGACCTTCCTCATCACAGACCTAAACCCTTGTACGTCCCTCTCTCTCTTCAGACCTTCCTCATCACAGACCTAAACCCTTGTACGTCCCTCTCTCTCTCCAGACCTTCCTCATCACAGACCTAAACCCTTGTACGTCCCTCTCTCTCCAGACCTTCCTCATCACAGACCTAAACCCTTGTACGTCCCTCTCTCTTCAGACCTTCCTCATCACAGACCTAAACCCTTGTACGTCCCTCTCTCTCTTCAGACCTTCCTCATCACAGACCTAAACCCTTGTACGTCCCTCTCTCTCTCCAGACCTTCCTCATCACAGACCTAAACCCTTGTACGTCCCTCTCTCTCCAGACCTTCCTCATCACAGACCTAAACCCTTGTACGTCCCTCTCTCTCTTCAGACCTTCCTCATCACAGACCTAAACCCTTGTACGTCCCTCTCTCTCCAGACCTTCCTCATCACAGACCTAAACCCTTGTACGTCTCTCTCTCTCCAGACCTTCCTCATCACAGACCTAAACCCTTGTACGTCTCTCTCTCTCCAGACCTTCCTCATCACAGACCTAAACCCTTGTACGTCTCTCTCTCTTCAGACCTTCCTCATCACAGACCTAAACCCTTGTACGTCTCTCTCTCTCCAGACCTTCCTCATCACAGACCTAAACCCTTGTACGTCTCTCTCTCTCCAGACCTTCCTCATCACAGACCTAAACCCTTGTACGTCTCTCTCTCTCCAGACCTTCCTCATCACAGACCTAAACCCTTGTACGTCCCTCTCTCTCCAGACCTTCCTCATCACAGACCTAAACCCTTGTACGTCCCTCTCTCTCTTCAGACCTTCCTCATCACAGACCTAAACCCTTGTACGTCCCTCTCTCTCTTCAGACCTTCCTCATCACAGACCTAAACCCTTGTACGTCCCTCTCTCTCTTCAGACCTTCCTCATCACAGACCTAAACCCTTGTACGTCCCTCTCTCTCTTCAGACCTTCCTCATCACAGACCTAAACCCTTGTACGTCCCTCTCTCTCCAGACCTTCCTCATCACAGACCTAAACCCTTGTACGTCTCTCTCTCTCCAGACCTTCCTCATCACAGACCTAAACCCTTGTACGTCCCTCTCTCTCCAGACCTTCCTCATCACAGACCTAAACCCTTGTACGTCCCTCTCTCTTCAGACCTTCCTCATCACAGACCTAAACCCTTGTACGTCCCTCTCTCTCCAGACCTTCCTCATCACAGACCTAAACCCTTGTACGTCTCTCTCTCTCTCCAGACCTTCCTCATCACAGACCTAAACCCTTGTACGTCCCTCTCTCTTCAGACCTTCCTCATCACAGACCTAAACCCTTGTACGTCCCTCTCTCTCTCCAGACCTTCCTCATCACAGACCTAAACCCTTGTACGTCCCTCTCTCTTCAGACCTTCCTCATCACAGACCTAAACCCTTGTACGTCTCTCTCTCTCTCCAGACCTTCCTCATCACAGACCTAAACCCTTGTACGTCTCTCTCTCTCCAGACCTTCCTCATCACAGACCTAAACCCTTGTACGTCTCTCTCTCTCCAGACCTTCCTCATCACAGACCTAAACCCTTGTACGTCCCTCTCTCTTCAGACCTTCCTCATCACAGACCTAAACCCTTGTACGTCCCTCTCTCTTCAGACCTTCCTCATCACAGACCTAAACCCCTGTACGTCCCTCTCTCTTCAGACCTTCCTCATCACAGACCTAAACCCCTGTACGTCCCTCTCTCTTCAGACCTTCCTCATCACAGACCTAAACCCTTGTACGTCTCTCTCTCTCCAGACCTTCCTCATCACAGACCTAAACCCTTGTACGTCCCTCTCTCTTCAGACCTTCCTCATCACAGACCTAAACCCTTGTACGTCCCTCTCTCTTCAGACCTTCCTCATCACAGACCTAAACCCTTGTACGTCCCTCTCTCTCTTCAGACCTTCCTCATCACAGACCTAAACCCTTGTACGTCCCTCTCTCTCTCCAGACCTTCCTCATCACAGACCTAAACCCTTGTACGTCTCTCTCTCTCCAGACCTTCCTCATCACAGACCTAAACCCTTGTACGTCTCTCTCTCTCCAGACCTTCCTCATCACAGACCTAAACCCTTGTACGTCTCTCTCTCTTCAGACCTTCCTCATCACAGACCTAAACCCTTGTACGTCCCTCTCTCTCTCCAGACCTTCCTCATCACAGACCTAAACCCTTGTACGTCTCTCTCTCTCCAGACCTTCCTCATCACAGACCTAAACCCTTGTACGTCCCGGTGACGAGGAACAATGAGAGCACGTTCTGCACCAGGGACCAGTACCTGGCTCCCCGCGTGGCCTTCATCACCTGGCTGGTCACCTTCTTCCTGGAGAAGAAGTATGTCAGCGCCGCCTCCCTGGCGCCCGGCACAAAGAACGGCACAGAGGTCCTTCCTAAACTTATCCAGGTGAGTGAGGTCCTTCCATAGACTGTATAAAAGATATGGACAAAGCAAAGCCATTGTTTCCATGCAGCGCAAATGACACAATATGGGTCCTTGGCATGGGTGTTTCCATCATAGATTGTAAAGACACCAGTGGATGCTATTGGCTGCCAACGGTCACGTGCAACCGCAGAGATACATGGGAGAATGTGGTCGGAGCCTCCCGAAATACAGCACACGAAGAAGAACACAGCCGGCTGGTATTAGTTTAGTCGGCCACGCCCCCCGCAACTTTATCATCAATTTTAACATAAATGGACCTTATTTTCACAAAACGTATATAATCATGATTGAAAGGCAATTTTTAACTAGCGATAGGAACCATAAAGTATTTATGAAAATGTTAATTAAGGTTAGAAAACGAAAGGGGAAAATGAATGGGGTCCAATGGAGAACAATTCTTTTTGCGATCGGCCGGGGGGGAAATCAGCGCAACTAGCGGCCAACCATAGGAAGTTTTAGTTCCGTATTGGAGTCATTTTAAATCGGCGGAACTATGCCCCTGGGTCCTTCCTAAACTCATCCAGGTGAGGTCAAGGCTTCAGTTATTAGGACCGCCGAGGTCCAGTGGTGTAAAGTAAATGGTAAATGGCATTTAAATGGTAAATGGCATTTATATAGCGCTTTATAATTGTGCATTACATTCACCCATTCACGCACACATTCATACACCGATGGCGGTGGAAACCATGCAAGGCACCAACCAGCTTACCGGGAGCAATTAGGGCTTCAGAGTCTTGCTCAAGGACTCTTCGACAATAACTCAGAGGGAGCCCGTATTCGAACTGGGAACCCTTTCGGAAACCCTTCGTGCTCTAATAATGGTTTCTCTACCCCTGAGCTATGCCGCCCCCTAATAACTAAGGACATTTACGTAAGGAACATGCCAGAGTTATATATGTAGGTGAAGTACAACATATTATTTGGGTCTCTAAAGAGGGCAGGAAGGCCATCAAATAAAACAAGATTTTAGTCCATTGAAAGAATAAATTGAATTTAAGGGTTAAGATTTAAAATGTTATACGTAGACTATATGCTCTGAAATAAATACATTGGTATTTACAATCTGATCCATGCTCAGCCCTGCACCAATCAAAGACACTGGATTGTTTTAAAATGGGGACTCCACAAAAGACACTGGTGTCTACATGCCATTTTTTGGAGGGGCACTAGGCCAAACTGAGGGGCAACGACGGCCATGGGCTTCATGGCCTCCCTGAAATTCCTGCCTTGGTCACATCTGCCATGTGCAACTTCAAAGCCTAAAGGCCAAACAGAAATGTCAACGACAAAAACACAATTAAATCGTTAATCGCAATTATGCGAGTGATAATATTGTCATGTAAATTGCCATAATCGTGACAGCCCTACCTGTGTGTGTGTGTGTGTGTGTGTGTGTGCGTGTGTGTGTGTGTGCGTGCGTGTGTGTGCGTGTGTGCCTGCGTGTGTGCGTGCGTGCGTGTGTGTGCGTGTGTGTGCGTGCGTGCAGACTGTCACTGCAGGCAGCAGCAGTCAGGAGAAAGGCTCGTCGGAGGCCAGCGAGGCCAACGGGCCGACAGGAGAGCCCGGTCAGAACCACTCCAACAGCAGCACGCTGTCTGACCGCCGGCCCAGCGACTCCTCCCTCTGCAGCATCGAGGAGGAGCACCGCTGCGTCTACGACATGGTCCACTCCATCCTGCTGTCCACACGAGACAACGTCAACTTTGTTAACGAGGTCTTCCACCAGGTCAGCACCCCCCCCCCCCCCCCCTTTTTTTTCTTTCTTTTCTGCCTTTGTATTTGATGTTATGCTTTTGAAACTGATATTATCCTAGATAAAGTATGTTCTATCCGTCTGTCTTTCAATGTTATATGAGATACTTAAAGTGTGGTTCCTGTGGAAATAAGCCTCGGCTTTCTAGGATCTCCTTTTAGTTGACCTTGTACCAGTGATTTGTACTGTCATGAAACTGTACTTTTTTCTATTGCAAACTTCTAATAAATTCTTCAGTCAATCAATCAATCAGCACACCTGCATATTGTCGCTGTCGGGTGGAAACCCTGTATGTCCGACACCGTTCGTTTTGTATTTATCGTTTTAAAAATGAACTAAACTTGTGAAAATAGCCGATCTACAAGCACACAACGCCTTTGTATTTATCTTTTTGAAAATGAACTAAACTTGTGAAAACAGCCGATCTACAAGCACACAACGCCTTTGTATTTATCTTTTTGAAAATGAACTAAACTTGTGAAAATAGCCGATCTACAAGCACACAACGCCTTTGTATTTATCTTTTTGAAAATGAACTAAACTTGTGAAAACAGCCAATCTACAAGCACACAACGCCTCGCGCCCGCGAGGCGTTGTGTGCTCGTAGATCGGCTGTTTTCACTGCTTTTGTGCGACGGCCTTGTCTGATGAAGCAGGGCTTTGCTTTGCGAAAAAAAATTACAAATTTGAAACTTGGAGATACGAGGTTTCTGCCCGACAGTGACGATATTCTTTATTCATAAAGGGATCCCTGGCTAATATGTCAAATATGCCTTAATACGTTATAATTGTCCTCTTTAACTACAATGTAAAATTAAAAACACCTTAAATATTGATTTTTTTCTGGAAATAGCTAATCTTTCACTCAATAGGCAAAATGCCTGTCGCAAGTTGGTGATGTCATAAAACCATGTGTGGTCTATCCCTATGGAATTTATGGCATGAATGTGGAAATAAAATCAAACGTAATACTTCCTATGGTTAATATGAGCATCAAGTCTTTTTTCTTTTTGCACATGCATGCCATACATTTAGCAGATCTACAAGCTCACAGCGCGGCACCGAGTGCCGCACTGCGAGCTGCTATTTTTCAATAGTTAAAGCACAAAATAATGCATGATGATGTGTTCCCAGTCTAAATGGGTTAAACCCCCTCCCCCTATGAAGAACATTCATGGGGGGCCCGCAGTGAATCCTTGTACCCAGGGCCCAGAATTTGGTGCGACACCCCTGAGGCTAGCGACCCACAAATTGGTCCCGACCCAGGGTTTGGGAACGACTGCTCTGACGCACTCTCACAAATACGCATTCCCCCCCTCCAGGCCTTCCTGCTGCCTTCCTGCGAGGCGTCTGCCACCCGGAAGGTGATCAAGGTGTACAGGAAGTGGATCCTGCAGGACAAGCCGGCCTTCATGTCAGAGCCCGACAAGAGCAGCCAGGAGGAGGAGGAGGAGGTGGTGGTCATAGGTCAACCCCTGCTGAACCCCACCGAGACCGACAGCACGCACGCACAGGTGACCCCACACAGACACACACACACACACACACACACACACACACACACACACACACACACACACACACTTATTTAGGCATTTAGTAGACGCTCCTTAATCCAGGGTGAGTCGCAGCAAGCAAAGGCAAGCACGAGGTAATAAATCAAATGCATGTAAATCGTAATCTAGGATCATCAGTCTAAAGAATATAATATACCGTAGCTTGGGGTCTTCGTTAGCCGCGACTGAAGAGAAAAACTCAAATTCCCACAATGCAGCGGGAGATCCGATTTTTCCAGAAGATTTTCCATACAGGCCATTGAGGCCAATATTATGAAATTCGCAAAAATGGATTTATCTCCTAATCTAACTCCAGACCACGTTCTTGTTTAATTTTTGGTTGTTGTTTAGTTACACATTTAGGCTACTTTTCCTAGATTCATTTCATAGTTTTCAGGCTACTTTTCCAAGACTAATTTCATAGTTTTCAGGCTACTTTTCCAAGACTAATTTCATAGTTTTCAGGCTACTTTTCCAAGATTCATTTCATAGTTTTCAGGCTACTTTTCCATGATTCATTTCATAGTTTTCAGGTTACTGTTCCTGCATACGTTTCACAGCTTTTAGGTACATTTGAATGGATTGTAAATGTACAGCTGAATGACATGTGGACATGAATGACATTGATCTTGGACAGATGTTGGAGAGTCACGGTCACAGACGCACGTCCAGCTGGGGCCGGACGTACTCGTTCAGCAGTGCCATCAACCGGGGCTGTCTGACAGAGGACCAAGGCCGGGACGTCAAGGCTGGAGTCCAGTCCACACTACAGGTCTGTCCCCGCTCCAAAATAGTCTGTCCCTCGTCCAGGGGTCTTTAACATCTTTTTCAGGCCAGCGAGAGGCATCATGAGCTTGTAGATTGGCTATCTTTTGTCTAAAGTTATCCTCGGAATGGAGATTATATAGCCTGATTTCAGACTCAGCTCACGCTTTAGTCTGAAACTGTGCCCTATTCTGAGCGATTTACGTCAGGAGCAAAAACGTATCGGTTCGGTTACATAAGCGATAACCATTAAGGAAATGTGTTTAAAAATGTGCTATTTCACCCAATTGAAAAAGGGAAAACACAACAGTTTTCTCCTCATAATTAAGCTCCCTATTTGCACATTAAAAACAACAATACAGCGAGGAAGAAGAATATGATACAAATGGGCTTGACACAGAAATGTGTGACTGAAGTTATGCGGGAACGCCTACTGAGTGGCAAAAAACTACTTTCTGGCCTTGACAGCCCATACATCTCTCTATATTAAACGACATTAAATGACGTTAAACTCATTTTGCTACTCACTTTGCCACTCGATTTGCCACTCGATATCCTATTCACTTTATGCATGCCCATACCCTCTATTATTGCATCATGTCCAACGTGACATTGTGACACCGTCGGCAGGTGTTCCTGACCAACTCGTCCAACGTCTTCCTGTTGGAGCCGTGCCAGGACGTGCCAAAGCTTCTGGACAACCAGGTGGAGGTGTGTCGGGGCGTGCTCAGCATCTACCGCCACATGATCATGGAACACACCATGGACACACAGACATGGTCAGTGGAACACACACCACCCGCTTGAATCGCTCCATCAACCCGTTTTGACCGGGAACGCATTATTACGCATTATTTTATGCTTTAACTATATTAAAAAATAGCAGATATTGACCTTGTAGGTCTGCTATTTTTTGAAAAATGAAAAAATGCGTGCAAGGCTTTGAATATTTTGACCCGATTCTATTAGTGTCTTCTAAATCCTTCTAGGTTTTTATTTTTTTGGGAAAAACCTATGTTTCTATGTCAGTGGTTCTGACGGTTTTTCTTGTCAAGGACCCCTAGAATTACGTGTATTTGGCCACTGACCCCCATCTCAAAACATTATGTATCAGGGACCCCCCAGAAGCAAATATTTGAGTTACAAATGTTCGCTTTAAAAATACATATATTCAAAGACTTGCCCATCCGGAAGTGGATCCGTTTCTGGTCCCAAAACCGGAAGTGCTTTTTATAAGGTGAAATAAGAACCGCATAGCGGCGATCGAAGTTGGATTGTTTTAGAATCGAATCAATTAAATGGTCGCCAACCTCGTCACTGGCGTATTGGACAGCCTCCAAAACTCGTCAAACTTGTCATACAAAATAGCACTCAACGCCTCCCAGCGTGAGGCGTTGTGTGCTTGTAGATCTGCTATTTTCGCTAGTTTTGTGGGACGGTCTTGTATGGTGAAGCAGGGCTTTACTTTACGAAAATAACGTACACATTTGAAACTTGGAGATACAAGGTTTCTGCCCGACAGTGAAGAAATGGTTGTACTGTAAAAGCAAATTACGACGTGTAATCACTAGTGACTTGTACCTGAGAATTGGAAGCAGTCCAAACAACCATGCTACCGTATCAGTCTCTGCTGCCACTAACAGCATAACTATGTTTTATCTCTATCTGTTGTCAAGCAACATTTATGACCCCAACCCTAACTCGTGTGTGTGTGTGTGTGTGTGTGTGTGTGTGTGTGTGTGTGTGTGTGTGTGTGTGTGTGTGTGTGTGTGTGTGTGTGTGTGTGTGTGTGTGTGTGTGTGTGTGTGTGTGTGTGTGTGTGCTACAGGGAGCAGCTGTTGCAAGTGCTACTGAGGATCACCGAGGCGGTCATGAAGAGGCCGCAGGAGAACCAAAGAAAAGACTCCTTTGCGGAGAGTTTAGCGTCCATTCTCTTCAGGGTCAGTTTCCATGTGTTGTACATGCCTATGTTGTCCACCAGAGGGTGCTGAAAATGCCCCAAACAAAACAAAAAGCTGTCATCTCAACCAAATTAGAGGCAATAAATCTCTGCCTTTAATTAGCGTGTTTTGAAGGCTTTTATTATTATGAAAGGACAGAAATTGAAGAGACAGTAAAGTGGGGTCTACAGCTAGACTCAACCCATATAAAAGGCAATCAGGCTTATTATAAAAAAATGTGGGCAATTTCATTTTAGGCAAAGATTTTCCCAATATTGTAGATCAGCTATTTTCTGCATTTTTCCATGACACCGTTGTAAATATAAAAAGATCGATATATATATATATTTTTTTTTCTCACTGATTCGTTCATAAATCCCAAAAAAAGGAAAATATCTTGGCTATTTGAATAATCAAAAAAGTAACAGAATTAATCACTTGACATCATCGACAGTTGCAGCCCTGGGCTATAACTGTGGCCGAAAGGACCTGAACTACTAACAGTATAGTATTTGTTTGCAGCTTCACATACAGTACAGTACAGCATGCAACAGACACAAACATTCACAAAGCAGCCAAACGTGGGTCCGGGGTCGCTCTCAACCAGTAAGTGGGTGTCACCACTAACAACGTCCTCCTCTCTCTCTCTCTCTCTCTCGTGGCGGCGGTGGCGTTCCTCCTCCAGACCATCATCGTGGCGTGGGTGCGCGCCAACCTGTGCGTGTTCATCTCGCGGGAGCTGTGGGACGAGCTGCTGGCGGTGCTGTCGTCGCTGACCGCCTGGGAGGAGCTGGTGACGGAGTGGGCGGGCATCATGGACTCGCTGACGGCCGTGCTGGCGCGCTCCGTCTACGGCCTGGACATGAGCAGCCTGCCCCTGGACAAGCTCAGCGAGCAGAAGGAGAAGAAGCAGAGGGGACGTGGTGAGGGAGGAGGCCGGGGCGTCACAAGTAGGGATGGGACGATATGAAAATGTCATACCACGATTATTTTGACCAAAGAAATAGCGATTTGTGATATTATCGCGATAATCAAAATCCGTTATCTTGGGGCAGAACATTTGCCAAAAAATAGCCGATCTACAAGCTCACAACGTGTCGCGATGCGTTGTGAGCTTGTAGATCTGCTATTTTTCAATAGTTAAAGCACAGACTAACGCAGTGAATCCTTGTACCCAGGGCCCAGAATTTGGTGCGACACCCCTGAGAAAGGGTGCAGGCTCAGAGGTGTGAAGTAACCAAGTACATTTACTTGATTCCACCCACTGCCATATGACAAGTTTGACACGTTTTGGAGGTTGTCCAAAGCCCCATTTCCACTGTAGGGCTGACCCAGAACTAGAACCAGAACCAAGAACTTTCAAGAACCTGTGAAGTTCTGGGACCAAGTTCTGCTTTTGTTTCCATATAACCAGAACTAACCAGGGTCCGAGCAGCAGCTACTACTTCAGGAGCAGGACCTAAAAAAGGTTCCAGGAACCTTGCCTGAAACCAGGCCGTACGCAATGGAAACAAAACCAGAACCAAAAAAATTGGTTCAGGTTCTGCAAAGTTCTGGTTTCACCTTGCAGTGGAAAGGGGGCTCAAGACGCCAGTGACGAGTTTGACGACCACTCAATTAATTAGATTAAAACAATCCAACTTTGATCACCGCTTATTTGATATATTCCCATATATTTCCTGCGTTCCCCTTGCGCACCAACCCCATTGAGATAAACAGACAGCGATCGGATAAAAAGGTTTCTTATTAAAGAACACGGAGGATACGGGTAATTATAGAATGCCGTACCGTATTTAGACAGGTGTGAGACTTTAATTAGCACTTTGTTTGTGAAATCTGAATGTTGGTGTAGTTGTAGGGGCTAAATATAAGTCGCTCTGCCCGAACCCATGTAAACCCGTAAACATGGCGGTCGGGGCTTGGTCTCTACGACCATGCGTGAGCTACGATGGGCTAAAATCGCTATGGGAAACCCGGCCATTGCCAGTTATCACAGACACTAAATTGCGGTTTGTAGTCTAAAATGTTGACCTAAAATCAGTTTGGGAAACCCGGCCAATATGGAGGAGGCGATGCTTCCTGCACCCTCGATCTGTATCCTGAAATACTTGTCTGTGCAGCTGCTATCGTTTGTGTTCAGGAGTTTCTTGTAAGACGTGAACACAAAATAAAGACCTTAAACGTGTTTTTCAGGGGTGATCAGCGAGTCCCAGAAGTCGGCGGCGGTGGCGCGCTCCTTCTCGCTGAGCTGGAGGAACCAGCAGGCGGGGGCGGAGCAGGGGGGCCCCGGGGGGGTCCAGGAGAACATGAGGGTCCGCTCGGCCACCACGTCAGGGGCCCCCGGCGTGGAGAAGGCACGCAACAACGTGCGGCAAAAGGCCTCCGGTAAGAAACCCCGACTCGCACTGCACCGTCTGACGGATGAAATGCAAGGGGAAAAAAACAAAAAACAAACGTGTCTACACACATAGCATATCGTCACTATCTGCCACAGCCCGAGTTTCCCGAGTTGGAAGCCATTTTGAAAAAAAAAATAATAATAATATATATTTTTTTTTTTTTTTCAAAATTTTTTTTTATAAAAAAAAATCTAAAAATGCCTCAAATGTATTAGGCATGATCGCAATTGCGAAATTGCATGTTTAGCCCCATAACAAACACATCTTTCAAAATGTCAAAAATGGCTGTTTTGTCTGACTTTGAAGGCTTGTATCTCATGAATGCCTGAACGGATTTCCAAGCGGATTTTTTTGTTTGAAAGCTGTTAAAAAGTACTACACATATGGTGCATGATCTAGGCATGGGCGTGCACGATCCGTGCACTAAAAATTGATCCGTGCACTAGAAATTTAGGAAGGTGGCAGTGTTTGTTTTGTCTGACTTTGAAGGCTTCTATCTCATGAATGCCTGAACGGATTTCCAAGCGGACTTTTTTGTTTGAAAGCTGTTAAAAAGTACTACACATATGGTGCATATATGGTGCATGGGCGTGCACGATCCGTGCAGTAAAAATTGATCCGTGCACTAGAAATTTAAGAACGTGGCATCCTGGTACTTGGCAGCCATCTTGAAAAGGGCATTCAATGAGTTAAATGATTTATCATTTTAAATGATAAATACAAAACAAACGGTTTTGAACACACAAGGTTTCCACCCGACAACAGCGATATCCAACCAGTACAGCAGGGATCTTCAACAGGGGGTCCAGAACCCCTAGGGGGTCCTCAGAGTTTCTACAGGGGGTCCTCCAAATCTATGTGGGTTTCTTGGGGTGCAAGAGCCAAATGTCAAGTTCATAAGTTTGTAAGTGGTTAAATGTCTGGAAAATACACATCAACATGAATCCAAAATATAGAAAGGTTTGTGTAAAATAAATAAATAACAATTTACCAAACACTGATGGTAGTGCTGTCAAACCGGTCTAAGTGGTTATCTACAAAATCTATGGAAAAGTTTAACTGCAACACAATGTTCTACAATATGTATTTAGTGGGGATCCCTGCTTCATCTCTCTCTCTCAGCAAAGGGGTCCTTAGCCTATAAACACCCTCTAGTACAGTATGTATGTGAGGTTAACTGAGGGTTCATTTGTAACGGTACATTTTTTGGACCTCCGGTGGTCCCTGGACCAGCCTTTGAGAACCAGTGCCCGTACATCAAACAGTAACAGCCTTTAAACAGCCTTTAAACAGCCTTTACAAACGTCTCTTAACCCATCCAGGACTGATGCTGATTGTAAAACCACCTTCTAAATCCTGACTTAAGTTTTCTGAAAAACGATTTATTCAAAAATGACACAAAAACATAAATAATAACAATACCGGTAATTAAAAAAAATAAAACAAAAAAATGGTCGGGTGGAAACCCTCATTTTTTGAGGGGACACGGTGGTGCAGTTGGTAACGCTTCGCCTCACAGCTAGAAGGTCCTGCGGTCGATTCCTGCTGGAGACGCTGTGGGCGCTGGGGCCATGTTCTCTCCTACGCGTCATCAGTGCCCATACCCTAGGTGGGGTTGGCAGAAGGGCCTTTCTGTGTGGAGTTTGCATGTTCTCCCCGCGTCTCCTAGGGTAGATACCCTCACAAAAAACATGCAGTAATCCTGGTCTCTATACTGCCTCCCCCTGGCCAGCCGGGGCACCTGATGGAGGGGAAAGGAACTGGTTGGAATAACGTGTTCCTTCCACGCACTACGTCCAAACGGGGAAACTCCCCGCTGTCAGGTGAAAAGAAACGGCTTGGACTCCTCATGCATAGAAGGAAGCATGAGTTCAGTCCGTTGCTCTCCCCAGGTTGGCAGAGGGAGGATTACATTAGACAATTGACACTGGGTGAAAAATGGGTTACAAAATCGTGGGATAAAAATGTAAGCATTTTGTATTTATCGATCTCAATATGTTGTTCCAGGGACCCCCCCAGAAGCAAATATTTGAGTTATAAATGTTTGCTTTTAAATACCGGTAGATATATTCAAAGACTTGGCAAAAAAAAATCAAGATTTTTCAAAAATAGCAGATCTACAAGCTTGTAGATCTGCCATTTTTCAATAGTCAAAGCATTAAATAATTCTAGTCCTTAACGGGTTAACAAGTATGACACTTTGGCGTTTGGTGTTATCTCGACACCGGCGCCGCATTCATCGGGGCGAACCCGCCGTCCGATGTTTCCAGTGGCACTTTTTGTGGGCTTACATTACTGATAACATTATCTGTCTGGTGGGCGGCCTGGCGTCGGCAGCCACGCAACTGTGTGGGGCCAGATTACTGTATTGATTGCATATGAAAGCCTCCAGACAGGACAGGTCGCGTGTGTACGTTAGCCCAGGTGCCTCTGAAAGGCCCCGCGCGGCGCACAAAAGAAGCCAGCAGATGGCCTCCATTGTTCCCTCTGTAACATGTCACTGGCCAGTGTCAACATGTTTCCCTGTCAGGCACACACACACGTACACACACACACACACCCACACGCCTACACAGTACACACACACGCACAGTTCCCCTTCTGTAATAGCGTGTCAGAAAAGCGGCTTTTTAGGCACGCGTCGTCGCGCCGTTCGTTCAATTCAGACAACGACGGACGCCTCTTATCTGATGAGGTGGTGGCAGGCTAATTATAAGTTGAGCCGGGAGTGGGGGTAAACTAGCACTAAGTAGCCTTCCTTGTTCTAAATGTCATCTAGGCAGAATGATTTTCTTTGAATGGTTTTCTGAAAAAAAAAACGATGTCTCTGTATCAGTGGTGCTCAAACTTTTTCATGTCAAGGACCCCTAGAATTATAAGTATTTGACCGCGGACCCCCATCTAAAAAATATTTTTGTTCCAGGCACCCGAGAAAGAAAGACTTGAGGCACAAATGTTCGCCTTAAAAAAGATATATTCAAGGATTTGCAAAAAAATATATATAAAAAAAATAGCAGATCTACAAGCTCACGAGTGCCGCGCTGCGAGCTTGTAGATCTGTTATTTTTTTAATAGCATAAAATAACAGTTAAAGCGGTCAAAATCTAAAGTGACACGGATGCGTTCCAAGCCTTTGAAGGCTTAAATCCTCCCCACACATATTTCTGTGTCGTCACCGCGGTCGTATCCCACTGACTCACCTGCCAATAAGGATCCCCCCAAAAGGAAGACAACAGGGCCTTTGTCCGACTCGTCCCGTACCAACACTGGCAGGCGCCGCCGCTCCGGCCCGCAGGAGTACGTGCAGTGACCATTATCTCCCAAACCGCCCGGCTTCCCTCCCCCAAACACGGGTCCATTTGTGTTCGTGCAGGCGCCCGGCAAAGCCGGATGAAACCGCGGTGGATTCGAACCCACGACCTCCGTGGTGGTGGGCAGGGACTGTAACGTTGCACCGCCCGAGCGCCTCGTCTAGGTAGAATGTTGACCTGTGTTGATTCAAGAAACTCCTTCTAAATCCTGAAAGTTTTCAGAAAAACTATTTATCCAAAATTAAAAAAAAAAAAAAAAAAATGTGTTGGGTAGAAACAAAAAAAAAAAACTGTCCAAAACAGTTTGTTTTGTATTTATCATTTTAAAAGGATCCCTGGCTAATACAACAAATATGCCTTAATACATTATAATTGTCCTCTATAACTACAATGTAAAATTAAAAACACCTCAATTATTTTATTTCTTCTAGAAATAGCTAATCTTTCACTCAATAGGGGAAATGCCTGTCGCAAGTTGATGATGTCATAAATGTCATGTGTGATCTATCCCTATGGAATTTATGGCATGCATGTGAAAATAAAAACAAACGTATTACTTTATATGGTTAATATGAGCATCAAATCAATATATACACATATTCAAATGTGTAATTTTTCTATTTTTGCTATAAATTCGATAGGGATAGATCACACATGACATTTATGACATCATCAACTTGCGACGGGCATTTCCCCTATTGAGTGAAAGATTAGCTATTTCTAGAAGAAATAAAATAATTGAGGTGTTTTTAATTTTACATTGTAGTTATAGAGGACAATTATAATGTATTAAGGCATATTTGTCGTATTAGCCAGGGATCCTTTTAAAGATGATTTACAATAGTGAAAATAGCCGATCTACAAGCACACAACCTCTCGCGGTGCAAGACATTGTGTACCATTTTCACAAGTTTTTATGCGACAGTCTTGTATGATGAAGCAGGGCTTTACTTTAGGAAAAAACATGCTAATTTGAAACTCGGAGATACAAGGTTTCTGCCCGCCAGTGACGATATGTTGCTATACACTGTACATAGCAACAAGAACCGTCTACCCGTCTGTCCAGCTCTGCTGTTTTCTTTTTTCAAAGATTAGTTTTTTGGGCTTTTATGCCTTTATAGGACAGTAGGCAGTAGGAAATGGGGGGAGAGACGGGAAGTGACATGCGGAAAAGGTCGTCTGGATCGGGAATCGAACCAGCGACGCCGCCAGGCATCAGTAATGGTACTGTAAATAGTAATAAAGAAATTGCCGGCATTTAGGCACTTGCACGCATGCTCCCTTGCACTGAAATCAAAGACATTAAAATCGCTAAAACAATAGAAAGCAGTAAATGAAAACATTTTAACAGTAAAGCCCTTTGCACACAGGACAGTTGCGTTTTTTTCGTTTGCGGCATGAATAAAACGCATTGGATTTGGTGTGCAAGGCTGTGCGGAATCGGCGCTGCGGATCCAAAAAGGAGTCATAAAAGGAGTGATGAGTTTTTACCGCATGCGACAAGACGTTCGATCGAACTGGGTTCGATCGAGAAAAAAACGCACGGTGGCAGCCACTCGTCGCACGGCTAATTCGGAGCCGGTGTGCATGAGGTCATAGAGAATCATTGTTTTCTTTTCAAAAAATGATATTGTCCGTTTTATCCGTGCGGTTAAACGCGCCTGTGTGCAAAGGGCTTAACACTCATCTTTTCTTTTCTCTAATTACAATCTAAAATATGAACCCTTGTTGTAAAAAAAAAAACAAAGTCGTCCTTTAATAGCCCACGCCTCCTTTGCACGCGGGCCGAGATCTCAAAGCAGACGCGGGAGGAAGTGTGTGTGTTTGTTTTTGAGTTTATTGTGTTCTGCTTGTTTATATTTGCACTGAGCAGACATGATTGAACATGAAACAGAAGCGTCTCAAGTTCCCTTGTTCCTGTTCTCCTTGCCTAATTGGATTTCTCTCACATTGATCTTCAAACGCCCCCCCGGCCCGCCGTCTACCTCTTCGCCCGCTCCTCCACCGTAGACATCAATAGCATAGTTGTTTTTTTCATAGTTTCATTAAGGTTGTAATTAATGCTTATTAATATGCATAAAACGGGGAAACTGATCTTATCTCCCTCTGGAGGAGGACGCGCACGCACATACACACACACACATACACACACACGCACACACATACACACACACACACACACACGTACACACAAACGCAAGTCCCATTTATACTCGCTTACCAAAAAAAGAACAGATAAACAAGCTGTCGACAATAGCTCACAGATCAGGCAAGCGACACCCGCGTGCTGTGGCGTATGAATCAAGATATTGAGTCCTTCCCTTTCATTGCTCACGTTGGGATTATAGGCCTCAAGTGTCATCCACATGATACTGGAGCCTAAAGCTGGTTGCACACTGCTGCGTCTTTTCGTTGCGTTTGGGAAATCCGAAATCCGTTTTTCAGGGAAAGGAGAGAGCAAGGGACCCAGTGGCGACAATTGGAAAAAATCAACCCTGGTCCGAAAATAAATACGAAATGGGTGGCACTGTACTAACGTCATTGACTTAAAGGGGAAGACCACCCATTTTCAATATTGAACTATGTCATTAATATACCTAAGAGGAGTTGTCAAGTTGTACTTTACAATATAAACCCCAAAATCAATCCTCCAGTTCTAGGCAACACAGAAGGGGGGGGGACTTTTTTTTTATTTCCACACAACTCCTCTAAGGTATATTAATGACATAGTTCAATATTGAAAATGGGAGGTCTTCCCCTTTAATGTGAGGTGGTAGCTACTGTACATATGTTGACGTTAAGCTATAGTTGGTACTAAAAGTAACTGTTTTCTTATGTTATTATGAGCATCAGAATAGCAGGCTTGACTTATTGCGACCGTAGGTCGCATTTACTACCAAAACCACCACCGGCTGTCCGTCCCTGAGTGAGTGAGTGAGTCACACGTCACACGTCACACTTTTGCCCTGCTTATATCTCCACAACCGTTGCCCCCATCCATGCCACATTTTGCACACACACTCCTTACCTGCCAAACTACAACCTCCAAGGAGCTTCAGGGACCCCCAGGTCCCTGGGGAACCCCCAGGTGTAAAAAATGACCAAATGTGCAAAAATGACCAAATGACCACCCCAACGGGGCTGCTCACGGGGAATTCCTGGGGACCACCCACTCCTGGTGCTCCAGAACGGATGCAAAAGTGGTGACGCCCCCAGTGGAGGACCCCCTCCACTGCAGCTCACATAAAATGCCGTAACTCGGGCTAGGAGCGTCCGGGAGAGCCGGGGCCGGTACCTATTCGTCCGCCAAGGCAACGCGGAGACCCCACCCCTCATTTCTCACATGGCCCTCTTCTAGCGCCACCTTCAGGCCGATTTTTAAAACACATTTTTGGCCACTGCTCCTACAGTTTTGGCCCTAAAATCACGCAAATTGCTACACAGTATGTCTACACTCATCCCATCAACATGAATCTGTCCCATATAGCGCCACCTTCAGGCCGATTTTTAAAAACACATTTTTGGACACTGCTCCTACAGATTTTGCCCTAAAATCACGAAAATCACTACACAGCATGTCTACACTCATGTCATCAACATGGATCAGGAAGATTTTGGAAAAACAAATTTTTGCCCTATTTGTGGAGATAAGTGACCTACGGTCGCTTATCTTAGGGATTAGGGAGTCTTACTGGTACTTATTTGTATACCAAAAACAGACGATATGCAAGCTCACAATGCGCCACGCTGCCACGCGTCGTTCACTTGTAGATCAGTGGCGTCAGTTCAGCAAAAGCTAGAGACAGGACAGGAGTCCTCAAAAATCGGGTTTATGACTTAAGGTCTTTGCACACTGCTGCGTTTTTCGGGCCGAATATCGGAGTGAATTTCGGAGTGCGTGAATAAAAAAATCTACCTCACGTTATGTCAATCACGTTTGCACACTGCCGCCCGTTTCGTATTTATTTTCGGACCAGGGTTGATTTTTCCCGATTTCCGCAGCTGTCGCACTGACTCCCTTGCTCTTTCTCTTTCCTCTCTCTCTCCCTGGCCTACGGCTTTCGGATTTCCAAAACGCAACGAAAACACGCAGTGCAGTGTGCAACCACCTTTATATTTAAAACTAGTTTAAAACGTATTTTCCCCCCTGGACCCAGGGTATGGCAGCTGCATACCCCTGCCATACCCAATTGACGCCCCTGTTGTAGATCGGTTATTATAAGGCATGAAACCAAGTATAATTTGAGCATAATCCCTCGCTTGAGAGACAAATCCACTCTGCATCCTTGATCCAGCCGAGGCACTAATTAAACTAAAGTCTTAGAAACAAAAGCAATCCCCAGCATAAATTAAGTGTCTTAAATGCAGAGTGTCACTCATTATTTCTTATTTGTTTTTTAGTTTTTGTTTTTGAAGATTTAATGGAAAAACGGGGGCTTTTTTGTGATGTACCAATCGTGGCGGTTGGAGGTTTCTTTGTTGAGGTTAAGAGCCCTCGAGTGACAAATTGAAACGAGTGCGTGGCTGTTAACCCATTTAGGCCTAGGATTATTGAATGCTTTAACTATTAAAAAAATAGCAGATATACAAGCTCACAGCGCGGCACCGAGTGCCGCGCTGCGAGCTTGTAGATCTGCTATTTTTGAAAATCATGAGTTTTATTTGCAAGTCTTTGAATATATCTATTTAAAAGCGAACATTTGTAACTCAATTATTTGCTTCAGGGGGGTCCCTGGAACAACATATTTTGAGATGGGGTCCGTGGCCAAATACCTGTAATTTTGGGGGTCCTTGACATGAAAAAGTTTGAGAACAACATGATTTAGAAGAAGGATTTAGAAGTCGGGTCAAAGATCGGGTCAAAGATATTCAAAGACTTGCACACATTTTCACGATTTTTCAAAAATAGATCTACAAGCTTGCAGCTTGTATATCTGCTATTTTTCTAAAGTTAAAGCATACTATAATGGTTAAAGTGGTTAAAATCTAACGCGACTCGGGTGCGCTCCAGGTATTTTAGAGTTAATGTATTCTCACTTCTTAGATGTTTAATTTCCTGTCTCAGTAACTTCACTCTGGATTTTTCTTTCTTTTACTGTGGAATCATAATTTGAGATTAATTAACATTTACATGCAGTTTTTGACTGGTACAGGATGTCTACTTATTTAGACCAAAACTTGTGTTATTTTATTTGGTTTAATTTCGATCCCTTTTGGAAAATAATGAACAAACAATTTTTAATGGTGGAGTTAAATGTTTACTGGGGCAGGAAACAAGCTTAATGAAAAACTATAAATTCATTGCAGCACCAATGCAAAGCATTTTTAATGTGTTAATACAGGTTTATTTACAGCACTGTACAGTACAGTACTAGGATATAACAGCAGTTGATTGGTTTCCATACCTCTTGTCCCAACCTAAAGCCTGATTTACACTCCGTGACAGAATCAGATTCAACTTTCTCACGTCACAGTCAGGTTTACATGTGTAAAAGAGTGGGTGAAATGTTTTTGTACGAGCTCCATAACTTTTGATATTTAAGCCGTCAAACTGTGTGTTGCTGTGAGCTTGTATATCTGCTATTTTTCGATGGCTGAAGTATTGATAGTAGCTATTGAGAAGGGGGAGAGAGAGATCAATAAAAACGAGTTACACATAGTACCCGTAATTGCCGGACTATAAGCCGCGGCTTTTTTTTCCCATGTTTTGAACCCTGTGGCTTATACAACGGTGCGGCTTATATACCGATTTTTACAGCTAACGGCCAGTTAGTTAGTTTTACAATGGTCTTTTACAAGGATTTAAATATAGATTTGTACAGCTAACGGCCACCAGGGGCGCTCTAGCAGGAAGCAGGAAGGACACCTGCGGCTTATAGTCAGGTGCGGCTTATATATGTAAACATTTGTTTTTTGTTCTAAATTTAGCTGGTGCGGCTTATATTCAGGTGCGGCTTATAGTCCAGCAATTACGGTACCTACCGTATATCTATCCGGTGCGGTAAGTATCTGAGGTAAGACATAAAGGTGTGTGAGCATAGCAGCACATATACGCTATACTGTGCATGATATGCCATGGACGTTAGTTAAGGTATGAGAAAAAAACTAAACAGTGTTGCGCACCAAATAATTGCCGATCTGCAAGCTCACAACTTACCGCAATGGGGCAAGTTGTGAGCGTGTAGATCTGCTATTTTCATCATTTTCGTCATTGGTCATTGTAACTATTGTGCCCTTGTCTTGAAACCACAGTAATTTGCAGGGCATCACGGTCGCCCCGCCTGTGTAATAATTGGACCAATTTAGTTTTTCCTTCTTTTATGTTTTTTTGGTTTTAAAGCACTGTTAATCTGTACCTGAAACCACTTTAACCCTTATGTTATGCTTTAACTTAAAAAAAAAAAAAAATAGCAGATATACAAGCTCACCGAGTGCCGCGCTGTGAGCTTGTAGATCTTGTAATCTTGTAAATCGTGAAATGTTTTGCAAATCTTTGAATAATATATCTTTTTAAAAGCGAACATTTATACAGTAACTCAAATATTTGCGGGGGTCCTTGACATGAAAACGTTTGAGAACCACTGATTTAGAAGACATTTATAGAATCGGGCCAAAATATTCAAAGACTTGCACGTACTGTATTTTCACGTATGGTTAAAGTAATTATGCTTTCAATATTGCTAGTTTCCTTTACCATTCTGTAGTACGCTGTCATTGAATACTTTCTGCTTTCCTTTGCTTTGTTCCTTCTTTTTTTTCTCTTCCTCTTCCTTTCCCCCTTCTTTCTCTCTCTCTCTCTCTCTCTCTCTCTCTCTCTCTCTCTCTCTCTCTCTCTCTCTCTCTCTCTCTCTCTCTCTCTCTCTCTCTTCCTGATGGAAGCTAAGCGAAGCCAGTCCATCAGCAACTGTGTCCACCTTTACGAGTTGCCCGCTGCTAAAAGCGTTCCTATGCTGCTTCACACTGTGAGCTCTTTCTTGCCTGGTATCTCTGGCGGTAACTCTGCTTGTTCTCACAGACTCTCAGGTAAAAGTGCGTTCTTCTGAAGCCTGATTTATATACCTCCCGCGTAGGGCTGTCACAGTTATTGCATGATCGTCTAATCGCAATTATTTGAGGTAATCGCAATTATTTTTGCATAATCGTCATAATTGTTTCCATGTTCAGAAATGTTAATATGGTTACAAACACTTTCAAAGAGTAGTGGAAATAGCAGAGCTTATAGATCGGCTATTTCCACAATCAATGTTATTTTTTTAAGTATAAAATTGTCAAATATGTCAGAAAATTCTTTGTATATTTAAGTTGCCATGTGCAACTTCGAAGCCTAAGAGCCAAACAGAAATGTAATTGTCAATGACAAATACACAATTAAATCGTCAATTGCAATTATGTGAGTGACAATGAATCGCCATGTAAAAGTCATAATCGTGACAGCCCTATTCCCGCGTAGAACGACGGCGTTGCTTGCACCAAAAGCCGAGTTGTTATTATTGGAGGGCAAGCGACGCCGTCTCGCGATGGCATATAAATGAAGCTTGAGGGGCTGCATGTGGCTGTGTGTTTGTGTTTGTGAACCTTCTCTATCCTGTTCTCGCCATCTGTCTTTCATACCTCTCTGTCTGTCCTATCTGCTACCACTGTGTCTGTTAACCTTACTGTGTGTCTGTCCTGTTTATTTGTTTTTGTTGTGGTTTCAATGTTTGCTGTCCAAAGTCATCCGAGCAGAGACCTCGATGCTTCCAGGAAGTTGTACCATACCTACAGTACTTTACAGTTTGGGAGCGGCCATAGCTTAGTCGGTATAATAATAATAATAATGAAATGAAAATGCAGCTCAAATGAAATGCAGCTCAAAGCGCAGCTAATAATTAATTGGTGATTGCAGATAATTGGTGCACTGTGGAGCACTGTGGAAAGAAATAACGTTGCATGATATAAACTGATTCAAGGTGTGGACTATAGTCTCATATACCACAGCAATTAAAGGAAAACCAGCCAGTCCGTTTCTGCATCTCCCTCGCATGTGCTCTCGCCACAGTCCATGTCCGTGGTTCTCAAACCGTTTAATTTCTATGTCCCCCCGGGACCCCACTTTGAGAACCACTGGTTTGTGTCATGTCCACTCAGATTGTCATCATGTAACGTCACCTTAACACATGTGGAATGTAAATTGTCATGATGTAACTGTCGTGAATGTCTTGATGATGATGTGCTTTGAGCGATGATAAGAATGGAACGGTTGGAACATGATGTTGTCCTAACTTCCCTCTCCTCTCCTCTCCTCTCCAGACGTGGAGGAGTGCCAGCTATCAGAGTGTGGTGGAGAGGAGGACCTGGGGGGTGCTGACAGCCCCCTGCCACGTAGCAGCAGCACCTCTGACATCACCCAACAACTGGCAGACACCTTCCCAGGTAGCCCTCCCCCTTCCCTGGCATACATGCCCAATAGCAGTACATACAGTAGCTCCGATTACGTACAGTAGCTCATTGCATTGTTATAATAGGATATGAACACGTGGACACACTGAACCTCACATCACCAGGCTTTTATACACGCAGCGGAAAATGAACGACTCAAGGAACGACGATGTTTGAGGAAGTGACAGAATTTGTTCCTCTCCACACAGAAGACATAATCCCTTCGATACGGATCACTCACGAATGTCACGACACTATCATCAATGTCTGTTGATTGATTTGAGACCTCTAGGTTTCATTTGCCTATGGTTTGCCTACTTGCCTCCAAGTGATGCTTCAAGAGTTGATGGCTTCAAAGAAACTGTTCTCAATTTCCTTTACCTGGCGGTAATGTGATTTTTCCAAACGTTAACATTTATTTGCGTCTGTCCTCCAGCCCAGAAGAGGGAGTGCTCGCCCACCTCCTGTGGTTCTGACGGCAGGACGTCAGAGGGCAGGAGAGAGACGGAGAACAACAGCGAGACACCGGCGGTGAGAGTCATACGTGTCACCCCTCATCAGGGGCGTCACAAGGGAGTGGGACTGAGTAACTATAGGGCCCAAGGCGGAATTATTTCATACTTTAGCTATTGAAAAATAGCAGATCTACAAGCTCACAGCGCGGCACAGAGTGCCGCGCTGCGAGCTTGTAGATCTGCTATTTTTGAAAAAAGTTGTGAAAATGTGTGCAAATCTTTGAATACCGGTATATGTATTTTTTTAAGCGAACATTTGTAACTAAAATGTTGCTGCGAAATAGTTTGAGATGGGGGTCCGTAGCCAAATAGAATACATATCATTTTGGGGGTCCTTCACATGAAATATTTTGAGCACCACTGACATAGAAACACTTTTTCACGATTTAAAAAAAATAGCAGATCTACAAGCTCACAGCCACGCTGTGAGCTTGTAAGTAAAGCTTGTAAGTAAAGTACAAATACCTCACAATTGTACAGTAAAAAGTACAGCACTTAAATGTATATAAATAAATGTACAGGTACTTAGTTACTTTACACCACTGAATATGACGTTGTAATTTCGCCTGCGAGGGGTTTGTTTGACGACGAGAGTCTGTCCCTCAGCAGTCTTAACTTGGTGATGTCTTTGCTCCTTAGATCCTCATCAGGCGGAGCTGCAGTCCAGCTGAGCTGGACAGCAACAGCACTGAAGGGAACGCCAGCACAAACGCAAGGCCCAAGCTCAGAGAGAAAAGTAAACTTAATATGTGTACTCATTCACTTGATCTGTGAAGTCATCTGTGATTCTGACAAATCTTTAGATTAGGGAATGTTTGACAATAATGGCATGCCTTGAGAGTAATATTATGAATTGAATATGAATCAGAAGCAGAACCCATTCTGAACGGGTACACATTAAAGTGTATTACCCCCTCAGGCCGGGAACACTTTTTAGTGTATTACCATTAGCCAATGGGGGAGCACATTTCTTGCACATTTCTTGGTGACGTCACCACCAACAAGTGCAACATTACCTGATATAAATAACAAGGTGCAATTTGGCACCTCTACAGAGTGCCAGCTTGCCCACCCACAAACAGTACTGTACATACACAGGGGTTAAAGTTCTCAGTTCTGGGGGCTGATTTCCGTCTTGAGGATTCCATAGGGGCTATTTCTGAGATCAGTGCAGATCTGCAAAAAAATAAAACAAGGGGGAGGTGTCGTGGCGTTAAAGGAGTAGTTCACCCCCAAAATGACTTTTTTTCTATTGATTACTCAGGCCATGGAGAGTAGAGTTCAATAATATTTTTTGGTTTTTGTCACATTCCTAAGACAAAATTTTGATTCGAGTAAATTTACCCCCATTGATTCCGGATGGTGACCAGTTTCGAAACGGGTCACCATCCGGAATCAATGGGGGTAAATTTATTGTTATCACATTTTTGTCTTAGGAATGCGACAAAAACCAAAACATATTATTGAACTCTACTCTCCATGGCCTGAGTAATCAATAGAAAAAAAGTCATTTTGGGGGTGAACTACTCCTTTAATGACAAAGTCTTCAATACGCTAGCAAAGTGATCTCCAAACTAAAAAGCAGTCATAATTTCAAGATACTGTATGAGTATTTGAATTGGCCAGACTAGCAATAGAAAACAACAGAACTTCAGAAGATACTTCTTTAAAATGAAGCATGGATTGGCACACACACATTCACTGAAGGCAGTTCAGAACTTCAGGGAAACACCCCAAATATTGGTTTGCTTCAGAAATCACATATTGGGACATGCTCTGAAAATAAATGTCAGTCTTTTTTTGGCTTTAACCCCTGCATACAGACAGCACTAAACAGCAGTAAAAGTAGTACTTGCACGCTCTGCAGGATCACAAGTAGGCCATATATGGCCGCGTGTGCACAAGGGGCAAGTTGGAGTGCAGTCTAGCTTTTATATTAATTGTATTTTTTCAAAATGTCTCTCCTTTACAAATATTTGAGTTACAAATGTGGTATAACCAGTAGCGTTGTTCCACCCCGTCCTCCGTCCAGGTGAGAGTGTGAGCAGCGACGCGTCCAACGGCTACCTCAACGACACCGAGGGTCCCTGGCAGCCCTGGCAGGCCTTCGACGAGGAGGCCGACACCCAGTCCACCCAGTCTGCCCACATGGACGTCACCTCGGACCCCCAGAACCACCGGAACCTGCTGCTCAGCCACAACGAGGCCCTGGCAGGTACCGTACAGCTTGTAGACCCCCAGAACCACAGGAACCTGCTGCTCAGCCACAACGAGGCTCTGGCAGGTACCGTACAGCTTGTAGACCCCCAGAACCACAGGAACCTGCTGCTCAGCCACAACGAGGCCCTGGCAGGTACCGTACAGCTTGTAGACCCCCAGAACCACAGGAACCTGCTGCTCAGCCACAACGAGGCTCTGGCAGGTACGGTACAGCTTGTAGACCCCCAGAACCACAGGAACCTGCTGCTCAGCCACAACCAGGCTCTGGCAGGTACCGTACAGCTTGTAGATCCCCAGAACCACAGGAACCTGCTGCTCAGCCACAACCAGGCTCTGGCAGGTACCGTACAGCCTGTAGACCCCCAGAACCACAGGAACCTGCTGCTCAGCCACAACCAGGCTCTGGCAGGTACCGTACAGCCTGTAGACCCCCAGAACCACAGGAACCTGCTGCTCAGCCACAACGAGGCCCTGGCAGGTACCGTACAGCTTGTAGACCCCCAGAACCACCGGAACCTGCTGCTCAGCCACAACGAGGCTCTGGCAGGTACCGTACAGCTTGTAGATCCCCAGAACCACAGGAACCTGCTGCTCAGCCACAACGAGGCCCTGGCAGGTACCGTACAGCTTGTAGACCCCCAGAACCACAGGAACCTGCTGCTCAGCCACAACCAGGCTCTGGCAGGTACCGTACAGCTGGTAGATCGACTATGTTTGGCTACCTTTTCGCGACACTCTTTTACGAAGTAGTGGGGGCAGTGTTTCTCAAACTTTCACATTTCATGTTCTCCCCCTTGACTCTGACTCTAGTAACTAAAGTTTTCAAATAAATGTAGTGGAGTAAAAGAACAATATTTTCCTCAAAGATTGGAGTGGAGTTGGAGGTAAAAGTTTTGAAAATTGGAAATACTCAAGTAAAGTACAAATGCCTCAAGATTGTACTTAAATGTACTTAGTTACTTTACACCACAGCTGCTCAACATACTTTTGTTCAAGGTTTCTTTATTGGAATTCTCCAAAACACATACAGGTCAATAAGACACAAGCATACAAAATGGGTGTACATTGCTTAACATACTTTTGGTTGTTGATTTGGTTGTCTCACAACTGGCGTGAGACTCGGTGTATCATGCGCAGAGTTTTGCAGAAAATAATAACGGTAATATATGAAATGACAAAATGATGCTAGGAAGGAGTGAAAGAAATGATGTTTGTGTTTTCATAAATCCATTCTGAGGCTCTGCTCTGGAATCAAAGCGCTATCATCCGAGCGTGGCAGAGCACAGATTGAATTAGTAAATCCCCGGTGAAAATGCTTAACTGCCACGATGGTAAAGAGAAACATTATTCCCATGATGGAAAATGAACATTCCAACATTTTTTTTTCCAACATGTCAATAGCAATGTACATTGCTGTTGGGCAGAAACCTCTTATCTAGGGTTAAGTGATTTCACTTAAGTTTACTTTAAGTTTCAGTTTCAGTTTTCGTGTAGGTGACAGATGATGCATAAAACATGCACCACGGCGTTGGGAAAACGGTTTAAATCGCTTATTTAGTCTCATTAAATTCAGAAAAGCCCCTGGCGTAGTCTCGCGTGGCTAGACTGTTGCCTAACGCAATTTGCAAATGCTCTCTGGCTATGCAAGACTACAGTACTGGCAACAGTTCCGCTTGAATGGAAAAACATTACAAAACTAGCGATTTAAGCCGTTGTTTCATGCCCTGGTGCATGTTTTATGTACTGTGGGATGGAAAACCATAGTCTGGGAGCTCGGAACTACCTTTACTTTTTGGATAAAATTTCGTTTTGAGTGTTTTCCAACTTGATGTGGAGGCGGTCCGGGCCATCGCTACGCCACCTTTATAGGACCTCATCTCGGAGCACAACAGTATGCAGCGACGGGTGAGGTTCTATATGGGGCTAAGTGCGGGTAGGCCTTGGTGTGCGTAAGGCCCCCACTCGACCATGATTTGAGGAAGGCCCCACTCTATCCTGATTGGAGGAAAACCTGTCACCCGACAGTTTTGGTGGAGCAACTGAAACTGCTTTTTTCTCCTCACAGGATAAAAAGTGTCCATAATTATAGACCAAACACTCAACTAGTACTATCAGAACATAAGACCCATTTTGTTATTATTTGAATTAAATGAAATCACTTACCCTACCTTTAACGCCCTGCTTGACCACACAAAAGCATCAAAAGTAGCAGATCCACACACTCGAATCCGGTTGTGAAGCAACGCGGTCGTTCACCTGAAACCAGAAACCAAATGTCAACGTAACATCCTCGTGTTCAGCCATGACACTCACCCAGACTGTTATGTTATGTGTGCACGCTAACGGAACTGTGTATGTACTGTATGCTCCCAGAGATGTGCAAAAGAAATGTGTTTTCAATCTTGTTTTGCCTCGAGAAACATTAAATCAAATCTTTTTTTAAGGAAGTGTGGCAGTATAAGAACCCTGACCGCGAGGCTGCTGTAACCTCACACTGACCCCACCCCTCCCTTACATGTACGCCATGTCACCCCATAACGCCCTTAAACCATTGGGATGTGGAACACATTATGACTTTAACCAGTATTTTATGCTTTAACTGTTAACGAAAATGTATATATACAAGCACAGAGTGCCGCGCTGCGAGCTTGTAGATCTGTTTTTGAAAAATCTTGAAAATGTCTGCAAGTCTTTGAATATTTTGATCCGATTCTATAAATGTCTTCGAAACCCTTCTTCTAAAGCAGTGGTTCTCAAACGTTTTCATGTCAAGGACCCCCAAAATTACATGTATTTGGCCACGGACCCCCATTTCAAAATATGATGGACCCCCCAGAAGCAAACATCTGAGTTACAAATGTTCGCTTTTAAACTATATACAGATCCTTCTCGAACAATTAGAATATTGTGTTAAAAAAGCATTGCAGATGCCATAGAACCCCAAATCATAACTGACTTTCCACTGGACTTCAAGCAACTCTGACTTCAGAAGGTTGACATTTCTCTATTATAAATCCTTGTTTTGAGTGGTCTCGTGTAATATTGTAATATTTTGAAATATGGACTTTTGATATTCATGAGCTGTATGCCATAAAAAAAGTTTCAACCAAAAAAGGTTTGGAATAATTCACAGAATGTCCAATGTATCTAGAATATATAAAAGTTTCAAGAAATATATGAAAGTTTCAAGAAAATGTACTTTACACAATATCAAATTCTTTCAAGAAAGATCTGTATTTTGAAAGATTTTCCCCAAAAATCACGATTTCTTTTTTTTTCTCCAAATAGCCGGTGCCGCGCTGTGAGCTTGTATATCAGCTATTTTTTTTTAAATATTTTAAGCATAAAACAATGGTTAAAGTGGTTCCGGGTCAGTGGGTTTAT
Organism: Nannobrachium achirus; assembly: GCF_963921795.1. Lineage (NCBI taxonomy): Eukaryota > Metazoa > Chordata > Actinopteri > Myctophiformes > Myctophidae > Nannobrachium > Nannobrachium achirus. The sequence goes on along the minus strand of NC_137827.1, from coordinate 13,332,820 downwards.
CAAATCCAGTATGAATGATGTGTGTCATCCTTCCCTACCTTGTACCTTCTCCTCTCCCTTCCCTTCCCCTCGTTTTGTTTTTAGGTCCTCCTCAGTATGTTCCTCATGCGCTCTCGGCGCCGCCCCCATCCCTCCACCTGTACCCCCAGAACCCCCCCGCCTCCCCGGCCCTGCTGGTGCCCACCGACTGCCCACTGGATGACAACATAGACCAGTCTGGGTTACACATGCCCCCCAACCACCTGGGTATTATAGCCTATGGCCGAGACCTCTCCCTATGTACTATACTATCCTCTATCCTCCTATTACTGCTCTTAACCACCTGGGTATTATAGCCTATGGCCGAGACTTCTCCCTACACACTATACTATCCTCTATCCTCCTATTACTTACTCTATATACTGCCCTTAACCACCTGGGTATTATAGCCTATAGCCGAGACTTCTCCCTACATACTATACTATCCTCTATCCTCCTATTACTTACTCTATATACTGCTCTTAACCACCTGGGTATTATAGCCTATGGCCGAGACCTCTCCCTATGTACTATACTATCCTCTATCCTCCTATTACTTATATTACTGTATATACTGCTCTTAACCACCTGGGTATTATAGCCTATGGCCGAGACCTCTCCCTGCATACTATACTATCCTCTATCCTCCTATTATACTTACTCTATATACTGCTCTTAACCACCTGGGTATTATAGCCTATGGCCGAGACCTCTCCCCATGTACTATACTATCCTCTATCATCCTATTACTTACTCTATATACTGCTCTTAACCACCTGGGTATTATAGCCTATGGCCGAGACCTCTCCCTATGTACTATACTATCCTCTATCCTCCTATTACTTACTGTATATACTGCTCTTAACCACCTGGGTATTATAGCCTATGGCCGAGACTTCTCCCTACGTACTATACTATCCTCTATCCTCCTATTACTTACTGTATATACTGCTCTTAACCACCTGGGTATTATAGCCTATAGCCGAGACCTCTCCCTACATACTATACTATACTATCCTCTATCCTCCTTTTACTTACTGTTTATACTGCTCTTAACCACCTGGGTATTATAGCCTATGGCCGAGACCTCTCCCTACATACTATACTATCCTCTATCCTCCTATTACTTACTGTATATACTGCTCTTAACCACCTGGGTATTATAGCCTATGGCCGAGACCTCTCCCTACATACTATACTATCCTCTATCCTTCTATTACTGCTCTTAACCACCTGGGTATTATAGCCTATGGCCGAGACTTCTCCCTACGTACTATACTATCCTCTATCCTTCTATTACTGCTCTTAACCACCTGGGTATTATAGCCTATGGCCGAGACCTCTCCCTACATACTATACTATCCTCTATCCTCACTGTATATACTGCTCTTAACCACCTGGGTATTATAGCCTATAGCCGAGACCTCTCCCTACATACTATACTATCCTCTATCCTCACTGTATATACTGCTCTTAACCACCTGGGTATTATAGCCTATGGACGAGACTTCTCCCTGCATACTATACTATCCTCTCTCCTCCTATTACTTACTGTATACTGCTCTTAACCACCTGGGTATTATAGCCTATGGCCGAGACCTCTCCCTATGTACTATACTATCCTCTATCCTCTTATTACTTACTGTATACTGCTCTTAACCACCTGGGTATTATAGCCTATGGTGAGACTTCTCCCTACGTACTATACTATCCTCTATACTCCTATTACTTATATTACTCTATATACTGCTCTTAACCACCTGGGTATTATAGCCTATGGCCGAGACCTCTCCCTACGTACTATACTATCCTCTATCCTCCTATTACTTACTGTACTTACTGCTCTTAACCACCTGGGTATTGTGGTCTACATTCGAGACTTCTACCTTCATACTGTATACTATATCCTCCTCTTCTCTGTTGTACACTCTCTTCTTAACCACATGAACCCTAGTGTCCATATTCTGGTGGTTATATTCTGCGCAAATAAAACATCTACAAGCACACTTCTGAGCTTGTAGATCTGCTATTTTCAGTAAAGTGATTATGGGCCCTATCTTGCCATACCCCTACACTTTTTAGCGATTTATTTTATTTTATTGTATTTAAAAATAATTCTATTAGCTCTACAAGCTCACAACGTGTACCATGTGGATTGGCTATTTTCACAATTTTGAAATGTTCTTCAAATAGTGAATAATACCTAAGAAGTCTAGGCATGAGTGTTAAGGTTGCATGCAAGACAGGGCAATTGGTGTAGAGGGAAACAGGGAGCAGACCTAGTATAGAGCCCTGGCCATATACTTATCCTGATCAACTAAGTATATAGGGTTTAAGTGGTTAATCTTAACATTCCTTAATAAAAGGGAAACTTTACTCATTTTAAACCAAACCACGCTTGCCCCATATTTCTTTGAAATGTTGACATCATGAGACCATGACGTCAACAGGGTTGTTTTGAGTCATCGGGCTTAACAGTAATGTACGCCTTGATTATGTGAAAGTAAACACGTCAGATGATGCTGTCAGACGCGCGTGACAGCATCCAGCGTCCCTTTGAAGTGCAGTCACGATACACAAGAATGCATTATTTATTATTATATTGAACAAAAGGATTGGAGTTGAATTAAAATCAGCGAAGTCGCCCTTTCTATTTCATGGCTCCCCGTCATTTTGGTTCATTCCTTCTTTTCAGCAGACCTTCTGTTTCCTCTGTTTTGACTTTCTACTACAGAGCAACAATAACACAAGAGTGTACACACTGTACTGTGCAATCTGTCATTTTTTCTACCAAGGGCAGAGCAAGCGATCGGAGCATTTGAACGAGTTTCATTGAATAAGTGCCTCATATCTGCTACACGACGTACAACGCTGGACTCATCCTGACTTTCTCTTTCACTGGGGTCTCTACCTTCCTCTAGAGCAGGGATTCTCAACCTGAGGGGACCCAGAGGGGGTCCCCACATTAGTTTGGGGGTCCCCAGATGATTAACTTAATGTACAACATTGTTTTCTCTCCCAACAGTAAATAAACCAACATAAAGTTTAAGCGTATACTAGTATAGAGGGTATCTGCCTATTTTAAAGCGACAATTTAAGGACTTTTTAATACCTCTAAAATGACAAATTAAACATCGGCCAAATTGTCAAATATTAGAGGCAGAAATTGTGAAAATAGCAGATCTACATGCTGTAGATCGGCTATGTTCACAATAGAACCGTGTTATACAAAATGTAATGCCTCAACGCTTAGTGTTCTTCAGGGTTGGCGGGGGTCCCCAGTTCAAATATTATTTGGGGGGTCGCGGCCTTGAAAAGGTTGAGAACCACTGCTCTAGAGGCACTTCCTTCCTTCCTCTCCGCTGTGCTCATGCAGTTTATGACTAACGTCCACTTATTCCATGTCCATCTTCTGCAATGCATGAGGTCACCTAAAACCCTGTTTTTCCCCAGGAGTGCTTTTTTGACACACATTTTTGACGAAACGCTTCTGATTTGGGCTGCGGCTTGAGGATTCACACTATTAACTAATGATGAAATAATCCCAGTGCTGTTCTGTGATAACTTGACAAGTTCTCATCTAACCCAATCAAATACTATTCAACCCAAACTGTCAATGCACTTGATTTACAGGGATGGATACCAGAGAGGTATATGTTTATTAAGCCGTTTAGGCCTAGAATTATTTAATGCTTTAACTATTGAAAAATAGCAGATATACAAGCTCGGTGCCGCGCTGTGAGCTTGTATATCTGCTATTTTTTGAAAAATCGTGATTTTATTTTGCTTTGAATATATCTTTTTAAAAGCATTTGTAATTCAAATATATTTGCTTCTGGGTGGTCCCTGGAACAACATATTTTGAGATGGGGGGTCCACGGCTTGAGAACCACTGATTTAGAAGAAGGATTTAGAAGACATTTATAGAATGGGGTCAAAAATATTCAAAGACTTGAACAAAAAAAAGATTTTTCAAAAATAACAGATCTACAAGCTCGCAGCGTGGCACTCTGTGCCTGTGAGCTTGTACATCTGCTATTTTTTAACAGTTAAAGCATAAAATAATGGTTAAAGTGGTGAAAATCTACTGCGGCGCAGATTTGCACTCGGGCCTAAATTAACATTATCATTTTACAATCTCCCTCCCTCTCTCTCTCTCCCCCTCTCACCCCCATGCAGACAGCAGTGAGTGTCTGGCTGATGACATCAGCATCATCGCTGGCGGCAGCCTGACCGGCTGGCACGCCGACTCGGCGTTCGTCCTGTGGCGGAGGATCCTGGGCATCCTGGGAGACGTCAACAGCATCCGCTGCCCCAGGATCCACGCCAAGGTCTTCTCCTACCTGTACGAGCTCTGGCACAAGCTGGCTAAGGTAACGGGTTGAAAGAATTATGAATTCAAAAACCAGCCAAGACAGTGGTTCTCAAACTCTGAAGGTCTCCCCAAACGGGTCCATTTGGTTCCATTTGTACACTGTAAAAGTTACAGACGGGTAAGGGTCAATTTAGACCCCCATAAAGGAACCTAGAGAATCCCCTGAAATCCACTTTGAGAACCACTGAGATAAGAGATTGGAAAATCTAGGCTTAATGCTAGGTCTAAATAATAAATGCACAAAGACAAAAACTAAGGAGTGATTGAAATTTGTTTGAATCAGTTTTGTATACAGACACAACACAGATTAGTTGGTTACCTGTATATATATTTTTATAAAGCCCAGATTTTGTTATTTTTTCAGTCAACTACTTTTTTTCACATCTACTCCTTCCTTATCGTTATATATTATATTATTATTAACTATAATAACCTTGGTACGGTAGAGGCCCCATGCCATGCCACTCATGCTTGAACAAAGAAGGACACGACGGACGGTGGATCATAAAGTTTGTGCTCATTGTCTTGACGTGGTTTCAGATCCGGGACAACCTTGGCATCAGTGTGGACAACCAGTCGTCCCCGCCCCGCCCCACCTTCATCCCCCCTCTACGCATGCTGGCCTCCTGGATCTTCAAGGTAATGGCTGCTTGTTCTGCCTGACTATTTAAACCCATATTAGACCAGGATTAAGCCTATGCGTTCTTATACCCTTCAATCCGGGAAAGCATCTGTGTCATTTGTTTTTGTCAAGGACCCCTTGGCTGTGGACCCCCTTCCGCCGTAATGAGTCTGGTAGTCCATTGCACATAGGAGTAAAAGACTTGTTATTGTGCTGAATGATTGTTATATAGTCCTGGAAATGAATTGGGTAAAATATTCTGGATAAAGTTTTGGAAATTCATTGGTAAAAATGTGTGGGAACCCTGTCTTGTATATCTGCTATTTTGGAATTGCCAACGTATACATTCCTTGAATAAAAATGTCAAGTAAAAGAAAAGGAAGAAAAACTAAATCTGTATTTTTATAAACTGATTTTTTATTTTGTCACATGCGCACATATTTACAGGGTCAACATTTTACATAGTTTTCATCATCATATTACAGTCCATTTCAATCCTCTGTGTTGTCATTCTTCTGGGTCGTGTATTCAGTCCATTTCTCCCATTTTTCAAAAAACAACTTCTCTATCCTGAGTCTATGTGTAAATCTCTCCATTACAGTACATAGATTTCCTCCACAATGCACAGCCACTGCTCACAAGTTGGGTATTCACTTCTATACCACAATCTCGTTATTGCTTTTTTGCTGGCTACCAGAAGCACCTTGACCAGATACATGTCGTCTCCATGTGTGTTTTCCTGCGTCAAGTTTCCTCGGCTGTGAAAACAGCAGATCTACAAGCACACAACGCCTCGCAGTGCGAGGCGTTGTGTGCTTGTAGATCTGCTGTTTTCACTACTTTTGTGCGATGGCCTTGTGCGATTAAGCAGGGCTTTGCTTTGAGAAAGAACATTCAAATTTGAAACTTGGAGATACGAGGTTTCCAGCCGACAACGACGATGCGTTCATGGTCAGCGTCCATGTTTCCACACTCCTGGTCCCAGCCAGGCTAGGTCCAACAACGTTCCCGTAAATGAGTGTTAACTCAACGTGTGTCCACAGGCCACCATGCTGCCTGCAGAGTACAAGGCAGGGAAGCTGCACGCCTACAAGCTGCTGTGTGAGATGATGACCAAGCCTCAGGACGTGGTGCCCAACACAGACTTCCTGGTGCACCTCTACCACATCATGCACAAGGGCTTCACCAGCGACGACCAGGTACGGACAGCGGGGGGCGCCATATGCTCACAAACCCAGCGGTGGGGGAAAAAAGTGCTCAATTGTTTCAGTTGAATAAGTGTCAATAGTGCAATATAGAAATACTCTGTTAGGGTGCACACACACCAAAATACCTATGAGAGGGGAATCTGCATTCCGCCAATGTATTTCAATGAGAATGGAGCGTTTTTTGCAGCATGAAACAGCTCCATTCTCATTGAAATACATTGGCGGAATGGGGATTCCACTCTCATAGGTATTTTGGTGTGTGTGCCCCCATACGAGTAAAAGTCCAGGATTCAAAATGTACTTGAGGTAAAGTATGAAAGTATTGGCATCAAAATGTACTTAAAGTACGGACAGTGAAAGTACAAAATGTTTGAAAATAGCCAAGGTGTATAATAGGGCTAAAGTGGTTTATGTTTATTTGACCCATTTAGGCCTAACCTATAGTTAGGCCTAAATCAGAAATTAGCCTACAAAAACAAATTTGTTGCTACATACTGTACATGTACTGTAAGCCCCTCCCATACACTAAAATGTGTACCCTGCCTGAATGGGTATTATGGTGTATACCTGCAAAGTAACTAGTAACTAAAGTTCTCAAATACATTCAGTGGAGTAAAAGTACAATATTTGGATCTGAGATGTAGTGGAGTAGTAAGTAAAAGTATTGGGAATGGGAAATACTCAAGTAAAGTACAAATGGCTCAAAAGTGTACTTAAGTACATTACTTAAATAAGTAAATCTATTTAGTTGCTTTACACGTCTGCAACAAACCCCTTTCACAAGGCTGTGTCTGTGTGAGGGGCGTGTGTCATTCTCGTTCCTCACCACTAGGTGGCTCAGCAGTCCACAAACCATTCCATGTCCCATGTTGGCTGGACAAGAATAATGTCTCTTTTCTTCACTCTCTATTTAGTTTATGGTTCCTCCCCCAAAACATGGGCCGCACCACTTTACTTAGTCTTGGACACCTTGCATTGATTGTCTTGTTTCTTGGACACTTTATGTATATATTCTTCTTTTATTGTGACAGCTTTTTGACACATTATGTTTATATTCTTCTTTTTATTGTGCCTTGCTTTTTTCTTTTTTTTCTTTTTTTTTTAACGTCTTTGTAACTTGTAACCTTAAACTGCTGTGCTGCCTCTGGGCAACAGATTTTCCCCCTTGGGATAATAAAGGTATCTCTCTCTCTCTCTCTCTCTCTCTCTCTCTCTCTCTCTCTCTCTCTCTCTCTCTCCAGTCACCTGTGACAGGGTCAGCTTGGGGACAGCTGCTCATAGGCCTGTCACAAGAATTATTACATAATTGTCTGATTGCAATTATTTTACACGATCGCAATTATGTTGGCATAATCGTCATAATCGTTTCCATGTTGAAAAATGTTCATATATTTTCAAACATTTTCAAAAATAGTGGAAATAGCGGATCTACGCGTCGCATCCTGTAGATCGGCTATTCCCACTATCATTGTTCTTTTTTAAAGTGTAAAGTTGTCGAATATGTCAGTAATTTCTTTTGTATATTTAGTTTGTGTCATATCTGCCATGTGCAACTTCAAAGCCTAAAAACCAAACAGAAATGCAATCAACGACCAAAAAAAACAAAATTAATCGTCATGTAAAATGTCATAATCGCGACAGCCCCTGGTGGCGATTCGAGGGTCACGTGGGTTCGTTGCAGTGCGCGGGGGTGGCCGAGGCTTCTTCCAGGCGGCGGGAGGCGGGTATGACATTGAAGGGGGGGGGGGGGGCATTTGCATTTCTTTCACCATAGTAAAAACTGCATTCATGGTCTGGAGAGGGCAGGGGCTCAAGCCCCCTTTGGTGTCTATGTGTGCATGTGCCTGGTTGTGTGTGTGTGTGTGTGTGTGTGTGTGTGTGTGTGTGTGTGTGTGTGTGTGTGTGTGTGTGTGTGTGTGTGTGTGTGTGTGTGTGTGTGTGTGTGTGTGTGTGTGTGTGTGTGTGTGTGTGTGTGTGTGTGTGTGTGTGTGTGTGTGTGTGTGTGTGTGTGTGTGTGTGTGCGTGCGTGCGTGCGTGCGTGCGTGCTTTGGTATCTATAGTGCCATCTTCCCGTCTCCAGCCGTCACACCCTGGCCGCTGCAGAGGGACGCAACTGTGAAAAACAAAAGATGGGGGATGAATTAGAGAGAGAGAGAGAAGATGGAGATTAAATTCCTTTATTTTCCATCTGTATGCATGTGCGTGTGCGCGCGTGTGTCCATTCTATTGCCTTGTCTTGGCAGTGCGTCAAAGCTTATTAGAGTGTTTTTTTCCGTGTCGTTAAATAATGTTTGGAGTCCCCGCCGCGTGTACGCGATTAATTAAGGACTGAAGGTCTGTCGCGCGCCGTTAGACTGACAGACACGTCGGCCGGGGGGCCCCGCTGTGTGTGTGTGTGTGTGTGTGTGTGTGTGTGTGTGTGTGTGTGTGTGTGTGTGTGTGTGTGTGTGTGTGTGTGTGTGTGTGTGTGTGTGTGTGTGTGTGTGTGTGTGTGTGTGTGTGTGTGTGTGTGTGTGTGTGTGTGTGTGTGTGTGTGTTTCCGAACAGGAGAGTGTGTGGGGGTTGGCGGGGGCAGGCCGGGGGAACGCAGTTTTGGAGTAGAGCAATGGATGTATGTGTGTGTGTGTGTTTGGTTGGGGTGCGAGGGTGTGGGTGGGGGGGGCAGCATTCTCCTGCTTTTGTTGTGGTTCAGTATAATGCGTCGGGGGGGCTAGGGGGGGCTAGAGGGGGGAGGCAGGGCCCACTGAAGCGTGCTCAAATTGGCCGGAGAAAAGAGTCCTCACGCCACACAATGGAGGACAGACGCACGCCTGCTTAACATAAGAAAGTGGCTCTCGCCCCCCCTTCCTACCCCCCCCCTACTCCCCCCTACCCCCCACCACCCCTCCTTCTTCCTCTCTGACCACCATCCCTCTCCTCTCCTCTCCTCTCCTCTCCTCCCAGCCACACATATATTATTTTCGTTTTCAAGTCCATCGCACACTTTCTTTCTACTCCCATCTATTCGTCCCCCTCTCTCTCTCCTTCTCTCTCGCGATGGGGCTCGCTTGCCCCACCTTTTCTTCCCCCTAGCGGAGCATTCAGCGTGCGTCAACCTAAGTGCACACATGCTTGAGACGTTCTAGTTTTGGGGACTGAGTGGTTCGGGGGGGGGGGGGGGATAAATTGACTCTTTTCAGTGATAGACATTTTTTTTCAAACACGTTATTTCTCATTTGCAAATCTTCGCCCAATTAAAATCCTAACTTGCATGTGGAGCTTTTTTTCACTGCAAGGGGGAAGGGGGGAGGGGGGAGGGGGGGCGAGGAGTGGAATCGTACCGGGTTGTTGCCAAAGTTCACGCCCCTCGCGGCTTGGTAGCTTCTGTTAGCATGTGTAAAGGTACGGTTTCATGACGGTACACTTCACTGGTACAAGGTCAACTTGTTTTGTTTCAATTGGGGTCCTTTTTAACTCATAACATAGAATGACAGACAAATAATTGGTACAGTTTTTGGTAAGGATTTGTTAGTTTCGACTGTGTGTTGTTTAAGTGTTTCATTTTGTATTTACACTACTGTTGTGCTGTCTGCGGAGATGCGCTTGACACAAGAGGTCTCCCTTCGCAGTGACTGGGTGGGGGCGTGAACTCTGGCAACAACCCGGTCCCATTCCACTCCTGGTGAGGTGGGGGGGTAATTCCCAGGCAGTGTGACTAGATGTGAGTGAGTCTAACCTTCCAGGGTAATAACTGTTCCCCTTGGAGGGGTTTTCCTCCCTGATCTGGAAGGGTATGAAGGTCAGGGTTAGCGGCCAAATACATGTAATTTGAAGGTCCTTGACATGAAAAGGTTTGAGCACCACTGATTTTAGAAGAAGGATTCAGAAGACATTCATTGAATCGGGTCAAAATGTTCAGACTTTCAATATTTAAAAAAAATAGCAGATCTACAAGCTTGCAGCGTGGCACTCTGTGCCGCGCTGTGAGCTTGTATATCTGCTATTTTTGTATATTTAAAGCATAGAATAACGGTTAAATGAATAATGCGTAATAATAATGCATTCCAGTTCTAAATGGGTTCAAGTGCTGATGTGGCCTATTATACAGTAGCTACTTCTTCTTGTGCTTGTTGCCATATAGACCTGGTTGCTTATTCCTCTCGTCAGAATCCGGCGGCACCGTCTTGCCTCTCGGTCTGACTGATGCGTGCGTTCATGCTCGCCGAGCCTCCACCAAGGCACAAGCAGGGGACAATAGCAGTAATCTATCTAATAACATCACTCCCTCACCTCATTGCACTGCAGCACACGTCCGTGTCGCCGCTTTGTGGCAACAGCGCGGCACACAACTCCCAATACAAATAATATCATAGGGCATGGGTCTTCAACAGGGGGTCCGGGACCCCTAGGGGGTCCTCAGAGTTACTACAGGGGGTTCCTCCAAATCTTTGTGATAGAAACACTTGAACCCTAGTGTCCGTATTGGGAGAGCTTTAGCCAAAAATAGCAGATCTACAAGCTCACACCGCCTCGCACTGCGAGGCGTTGTGAGCTTGTAGATCGGCTATTTTCGGCAAAGAGCTATGGTGTAGAGGGGAAAAAGAGCAGACTAAGAACAGAGTGAAAGGTCAAGTTTTATAAGTATTGACAGTTCAAGTGGTTAAATATCTGAAAACACAAATTGACATTAATCCAAAACACACTGACTATTGTGCTGTCAAACGATGACTATGGAATCTATGAAAAAAGGTTGTGGGGGTCCCTGCTTCATCTCTCTCTCAATTAAGGGGTCCCTGGCCTGAAAACGTTGAAGACCCCTGTCATAGGGTCAGAGGGAGGGTGTTCAACGTTTTTCAGCCCAAGGACACCCTTGCTGGGAGAGAGATGTTTTTATAGTGGGTTTGGGTTAGGGACGGGGTTAGGGTTAGTGGTTGTACTGTTAACTCACTTAGCGCCGAGCGACTTTCGGGGCGACTAACTAATGATGGCGTTTAGTGCCGAGCGACTCGGAGCGACTTTTATATAAAAGCATTGTTTAAGCTTTTAATTTGGGTTGATAGACGGAGCGGAACGGTTAGCTTACCTTCGACTAGCATACAGATGAAAACCGTGAAAAAAAAGGATACGATTATGACGTCACCTTTAAGCCATAGCTTCCTGTTTACGTAGGCCTCTGTTAGCCGCTAGGCTCAATGCAAACCATCCGACCCTCACGTAGCTTCACTAGGTCGGATTTTGATTCGGAAACTTTCTGTGTGGCATCTATATACGTTCCGATGCCCATACCAATGGTGGTTTGAGACGATCAAGCACGAATTGAGCAGTATTGAGCTCAAATGGCGGCCCGCGGCCTGTCCATTGAATGTCAATGGAGAGCATGTCATTGTACCATCCTGTTATGTCATGAACCTTGTTTTTTATTCTGACTTAACATGGGACCATGGAAAGTCAATGGGCTATGGCTCACTCTAGTGGTCATCTTGTGGCATCTGCAGGCACGTGTACCTGTTTATGTAATGTGATTTTGGGGATTCAATATAGCTATTTCCTGGCGTTATAAGCGCAGATTCATATTGAAATCTGGCTCGCTCGGCGCTAAGTGAGTTAAGTACCTTGAAAACCATAAAACCAACATGAAAAAGAATCGTGATAAGATCATGTATCGTGATTCAGCTTGCAAAAATATTGTGATGTTGTATTTTTCCATATCGCCCACCCCTATCGGGGCATGCAACTCTCCTCCGACTCTCTGGGCGATGCGCGTTGAAGCTGACATCTGTGTACTGGGTGTTTGGTCCATGAAACCCACCTCACACCTGCTGCTGTCCCACAACAAAACAAGTCAACTCAACTTACCGGCATGAAGGAACAAAGAAGTCAAGTCTTGTGCCGCTACCTTAATGCCCGTTTGAAATGTGACAGTTGACCCCCAAACCCCAGACGTGGTTAATCATTGATGACGCCTCGTTCTGCATAGCAATACAGGTGGGCAGGGGCGTCACACCAAATTCTGGGCCCTGGGTACAAGGATTCACTGCGGGTCCCCCATGAATGTTAACTATTGAAAAATAGCATATATACAAGCTTGCAGCGCGGCACTATTTTTGAAAAATCGTGAAAATGTGTGCAAGAAACCTATGTCAAGGACCAAGATGATATGTATTTGGCCACGGACCCCGATCTCAAAATATTTAGTTCCAGGGACCCCCAGAAGCAAAATTTGAGTTAAAAATGTTCGCTTAAAAAATACATATATTCAAAGATTTTCACAACTTTTCAAAAATAGCAGATCTACAAGCTCGCAGCGCGGCACTCGGTGCCGCGCTGTGAGCTTGTATATCTGCTATTTTTCAATAGATAAAGTTATAAGGGCCCCTCCACCACCTTGGGCCCCAGTAACTCAGTCCCACTTTCCTACCCCTTGTGACGCCCCTGCAGGTGGGCTACACAGCCGGGGCTTGCTGGGAGAGAGCCATTTGGAAAATCCCAAGCATTTTAGATTTCATTTTCTGACCGATAACAGTTCACTTTGAATATTAAATTAGCCATAGCTTCTGGCTGCTGGCCCACGATTATAAAATGACAAAAAAAGAAAGAAAGAGGAAACTGCATGTCGTGATAATGCCATGGCCAAGAGATAGGAGATAGTGAGTTTGATAGTGGTTAAACTGGCACAATAATGGTATGAATTGAAAATAATAACTAGAAGCAGTGCTCTTCCGAGCACAGGTCTCCACCAGGTCAGGCATGTAATGTGTTTTACATAAGTCGGCCTCCTGATGGCGCTATAAAAGGCTGATGTAAAAAATGCAGGGAAAAGGTTTTACCTTGGCCTCTAAGGAGTGCGCATACAAAGTTTGACACTAATCGGTGGAGTTATAGGTGAAAACATGAATCGGCCTGTTATAGCGCCACCATGAGGCTGATTTGATTTTTCTTAAGTGGCATTTATTCCTCTGCCTATTGGGAATGTGCATGCACAATTTCACCAAAATCGCACACTGCGTTCAGGATTTCAGGCATTTTATTCAAAACTGACCAATCCTGCAAACTTTGAAAGCCAGTTTTAGCCAATCAGGATGGAATATGGAAAATCTGACACATCCATGTCGATCACATGACTGTAGAGATACTGATTTACGTGATTTTTGGACAAAATCTGTAGGAGTACTGGCAAAAGTTAGTTTTGCAAAAGTCGGCCTCCTGGTGGCGCTAGAACAGGCCCATGTGAAATATTTGGGGCAGAGGTTCTGAATTGGTGTCGAGGGAGTGTGTGTGCACAGTTTGGCAGCGACCGGGCCAACGGCGCCGGAGATTAGCTGGTAACGGACAAACGGACGGACGCACGGACGGACGGACGGACGGACGGAGGGGAAAACATACTCTCCCTCAGCCTTCGGCTGGTGGAGACAATAATAAAAAAATAATAATATATGAATACCGCTAATAACCGTTAAGCAAGCGGGACTCCTCTGCGTAACCACTAGGGCATAAACGAAAAAGTTGACAAGTCGACTTCATTACATAAGTCGACTCCCACCAGAGAAAGTCGAACGTCGAAGTTGAAAAAAAAAAAAGAAAATCCTTCGGATTTCTTCTATCATTATTTTTGCTCCATGTGTAGGCCTACGTCTGTACAGCATTCAAACAGTAGGATTGATTATTGTCAAGAACGGGGGGTCCCCACATTAATTTGAGGGGTCCCCAGATGATTAACTTAATGTGAAACATTGTATTCTCACTAAACAGTACACAAACCAACATAAAGTTTAAGTGTATAGAGGGGTATATGCACATTTCTAAAGTGACAATTTAAGGAAATGACAAATTAAACATTGGCCAAATTGTCAAATATTAGAGGCAGAAATTGTGAAAATAGCAGATCTACATGCTCACGAGGCGTTGTACAAAATGAAATGCCTCAACTCTTAGCGCTCCTGTTAAAATAGGATTATTTTGGGGTCGTGGCCTGAAAAGGTTGAGAACCACTACTTTAAATGTACATTATCTGTAAAGGTCCTGGTCTAGTTACTGTAAAACGGTACAAGGATATGCAGTTTGGAGTGAAGTAATGTTCTGGTTAAGCCAGGTGCCAGCAGGTGCACACACACATTGTCTGGCTGCCTGGAGACGAGGCCAAATGAAGGAGAGAGGAAAAAGTCCCTAGGTGGCCCCTTTCAGAGTTACGTTAAGCCTTGAAGACCTTCAACATTTTAACCACTTTAACCATTCTTTTATGCTTTAACTATTAAAAAATAGCAGATATACAAGCTCACAGAGCGGCACCGAGTGCCGCGCTGCAAGTTTGTAGATCTGCTATTTTAGAAAATGTGTTTTTCTTCATTTTTTCTTCATTTTTAATCTTTCAATATGTCTTTTAAAACATTAAATAATTTGTAACTCAAATATTTGCTCCTGGGGGTCCCTGGAACGAAATATTTTGAGATGGGGGTCAGCGGCCAAATAGATATAATTCTAGGGTTCCTTGACATGAAAAGGTTTGAGAACCACTGACATAGAAACATGCGTTTTTTCAAAAACCTTAGAAGGATTTAGATGACGTTTATAGAATTGGGTCAGAATATTCAAAGACTTGAACATTTTCATGATAAAAAAACAGAAAAAAAACAGACCTACAATCTCTTATATGTGCTATTTTTCATAGTTATAGTATAATAGTTAACGCATAAAATAACGGTTAAAGTGGTTAAAAACTAAAGCGACAAAGTTCCCGGCCTCAATAGGTTAATGCATCTTTTGTCGGAGCGCGGGGACCATTCTTTTCTGCCCACACAGAGCCGCACGGAGGGGCCCAATTCCCATTTCTATACATACACCTCAAATCAGGTTCCCTCTACTTAACGCCACACAATAGAAAACACTTTGTACTCCCGGAACGTCTGTGGCTGTTCCTCCGAAACGCTCATCTCCAGCAATCAAGCAACAGTTTGTCGCATGCTAATTACCGCTGACTGCTCCCGCGCATTACGCCTCGGAGGTCAATTACCGTCGAAATGAGGGTAAAATGGGCCTCCGAGCCAAAACGCGCTCTCCTGCAATTTTCGTACGTGCGCCACAGCGGGTAGTGTTTTGACTTCCTGCTTATTGCTCCACCGCGTGTTTATTCTATTTCTCTTTTGTTTGCCTGCACTCCCCTGTTTACCCAGGATTCATTTGAGGTGATTAATGACACGGGTAGGGGAGGGGGGAGGGGGTTTACAGTAGGGCGGGCGTGTGTGCATGTGTGTGTGTTCTAGGGATGGGACGATATGAAAATGTCATATCACAATTATTGTGACAAAAGAAATCGCGATTTATGATATTATCACGATAATCACGAGTAAGACTCCCTAATCGGGAGATAAGCGACCGTCAGGTCACAGTATACACAAAGAGGCCTGTAAGTGGCATTGGTTCCAGCCACAAGTTTGTACGACAAACGGTCGCAATAATCAAAATCCATTATCCTGGGGCGGTACATTTTCCAAAGAATTTAACATTTTCCAAAAAAATAGCAGATCTACAAGCTTGGCTATTTTTTGGCAAAGCCATTTGAGAGAGTGAAAAAAAAGTACCTTTTACCAATTAAGTGGTACCGGATATGCAGCTCGGCAAAATAAAAAAGTGAATTGAACCCGGTGCATGACGGAGGACGATATCACGATAAATTGAATCTTCACGATACGTGTGTTTTTTGTTTTGTTTTTTCACGATAGACGATAATAACGCTTATCGTCACATCTCTAGTGTGTTCATCTGTGTCTGGGTGTTTGTGTGTGTGCGTGTGTCGTGTTTGCCGAGGTGCCCGTCGGCTCGGGGCAGAAGCGGAGGCCTGATGTTTGAATTGCCCGATTTACAGGCGTTTTATGGCTGCCTAGGAGGCAGGTGTTGCTGCTGTGGACCTTGCCTCTGTACACAAACATGCACACGCATGTCAAGAGATAAGAGATAGCAGCAGGCCAGGCTTCCTGCTCCCCCGCCTCAGATGCTGCATTGTGATACCAAGCTGTGTGTGTGTTTGTGCGTGTGTCTTTTTTTTTTTTTTTTTTAGATATTGGTGTGTCAGATTTAGGCCTAGAATTATTGAATGCTTTAACCAGTGAAAAATAGCAGATATACAAGCTCACAGCGCGGCACCGAGTGCCGCGCTGCGAGCTCCTAGATCTGCTATTTTTGAAAAAGTCGTGAAAATGTGTGCAAATCTTTGACTATAATATGTATTTTTAAAGCGAACATTTGTAACTCAAATCTTGCTTCTGGGGGGTCCCTGGAACTAAATATTTTGAGATGGGGGGTCCGTGGCCAAATACATATCATTTTGGGGGTCCTTCACATGAAAAGGTTTGAGAACCACTGACATAGTAGTCTCTCAAGAACAGACTAACTGAGCTCCATTTAAGTGAAAAGGACCTTTTCTTTGACGATGGCTAGCCAGATTGCTGAAATAGAAACATAGGTTTTTCAAAAAATCTTAGAAGGATTCAAAAGACACCTATAGAATCGTGTCAAAATTCTAATTTTCATGATTTTTCAAAAATAGCAAATCTACAAGCTCTAGCATAAAATAATGATACTCAATAATGTGTACCCGTTCTGAATGGGTTAAGATATTGGTGTGTCAGTTAATATGAATTATGATTTGTCTTATGGATGAACATCTGACTTCCATTATGAGGAAGGTATATTGGCCTATATATGTTTTTTGTTTGTTTTTTTAAGTTAATGATCGGGAATTTCGTACCGCCATTGATGTCTTTTTTTTATCGTTGAGGAACAGAGACCATGTTCTGGTGTGTGACTTGGGTGTGGTTGAAAATTAATTATACACCGTATGATGAGTAAATATTGACTCTTTTTTGAATAAAATACAAATAATAAATGATGAGAGGGAGGGGGGTGTTAAGAGAGGACTGTATTGGTAAAGCCTGGGAGGTGAGATATGACCAGCTACAAACAATTATTTCTTATTGATTGATTGGATTATTCAGTAATCTTTCAGTTATGAAAAATACATTTCACAAGTTATCTGAACTCAATCTGACAAGAATGTGCATAATATGTTTACATGTTACTGTATATGCTATACTATAAAATGCAAAAACGTAATATTTTAGTGGAAATATTTGCCTGAAACACCACTAACGTATCATTAACCGATCATTCCATAATTGTGTTAGCTATAAACGCAATTATTATTTTATAGTAGATTATGTCGATAATTTATCATCTCACCTTCACTACATCAGTGGTTCCCAAACGTTCTAGCTCGAGACCCAAAAGAGAGATTTGCTGTCTCCCCATGACCCAAACTAGTAAAAATAGCCAATCTACAAGCACACAACGCGTCATCGCCACGCGTTTTGTGCTTGTAGATCTGCTTTTTTCACTACTTCTTCAATTGTTTTATTATTATTATTATTATTATTTGCGAGGGTAGATCGCTACTTAGTATGAAAACCTCCAGCTCATGTCTCTCTGTCCATCATTCCAGCTCAGCAGAAGGATATAGCTGACCTGTTCTGACATCACAATGATGTTGCAAATGAATTCCGTCCATGTCCCTTTAATGCCCACATATGGAATGTGTCACAGTGCGTGACACCTCATCCCAGCTCATCCATATTTGGGAAAATATGGCCACATTTTGTCCAACTTAAACTACCAACTGCAACGCAAGTCACACTTGCAAATGAATTCCGTTTTTGTCACTTTTATGCCCATTTATGGAGATCCCTGATGTCATCAATTTTATGCCCATTTCTGGGAATTCCCATATATGGACCTATTGTGTCAGTCTAATGTGGTCTATGACATCAAACATCTATGATGTCAGACGTTATATCTCCATATTTGGGAAAATATGGCCACATTTTGTCCAACTTAAACAACCAACCAGGTCTGTGAATCTTTTTGGTCGAAGTTGATCCCATGCCAAAGTGCCAGCGCTCGCCCTGCAGTCTGCTGTCACCCAGGGCGAGGTCGCTTCTCGCCATTAGGGTGTCTTACTGGTTATTATTATATATTTTTTAAGGATTTTCTTTTTTATTTATATATTTTTTTATGTATGAAGTATTTAGGTACACAGTATCTCTAAAGTCATGTCATCAACATTGATCTTTCCCATTTCCCATATTCCCTCCTGATTGGCTACGATTGCCTTATAAAGTTTGTGTATGCGACGTGGCGGTCGCTTATCTCCCGATTAGGGAGTCTTACTGGTTTATATATATTTTTATGTTTGAAGTATTTTTTTTTCCACCCTTTTGAAATAACGTAAAAATGGTAACAAATAAAATAGGGGCCATTTACTTGGTGCGCGACCCACAACATGCATCCTGAAAGAACCGGTGCGCTGCATTATTAAGACAAGCTCTTGCAGTGAACGTGTGGCGCGTCACCACCAGCCTGGAATGACACTGCAGCCGTGCTGTAGCCACCACCATCAGTCCCCAGTGAGACTACATGTTCCTCCACACAACACAACAACACAGCATATGGCAACGACCGAGGAGAGAGCCATCTGCTGCCGGGTTAAAGTAGCTCAACAAAACAATACCTAGACCCTGGCTTTAATTACAGGTGTATGCGCGTGCGTGTGTGCCTGTGTGCCCGTGTGTGTGTGTGCGTGCATGTGTGTGCGAGAGAGCGAGAGACTCTTCCGAGTTGAGTTCTTTTGTTCCCCGTGTTGTTGTGTTGTGATCGTTCCATCTGCTGCCTATTTTTTTCCCCTGGCTTGCATTTGTTCCCTGTCTTTTACTGAGATGGACTCGTTGACGTTGAGTGCTTTAATCTTACCAGTGTCTGTCTGGCAAGTTACTTTTAAAAAGTAATTAGTCATAGTTACAGTATTAGTTACTCTCTGGAAAAGTAACTACCGGTAGTTACTAAATTAAAAAAGTAACTAGTTACTAGTTTCTTTACTTTGATAAAAAGGTAAAATAACATTCCAAAGACTTATGCTGGTTGCACACTGCTGCGTTTTTTTGCTGCGTTTTGGAAATCTGCAAAACCGCTGTTCAGACCAAGGAGAGCGAGAGAGAGAGCTGTGACCCAGTGGCGACAGCTGCGGAAATCACATTGTGCGCGTGACCGCTGCCGCTCATGGCTGTTGCAAGTGTTGCCTTTCACGCGGAGAAGATAATGTGCATGACATGAGTGAGCAATAGTCCAAAGAAAATGGTGTTGTTTTGACCAGACGAGCAACGGGGGATAAACAACAGAGAAACAGACATTTTAGCCCAGAGGAATGGATGTGAACGAGGGAATCTCCATATATGGGTAACTGGTCCGATATACATCACTGAACAGACGGCCAAGACATGGCGCGGCCTCACCCTTTGAGGCGTCTTACTAGTTTATGTATTTGTGTGCGTGCGTGCGTGCGTGTATGGGTCCATGGTGGTCTATGTCCTTTTCTTCTGTTCTGTTGCTGTCATGGCTGCCAGTTCCCACCTGATGTCATGTGGGAGTTCAGACTGCTCCAGACCATGCTGAGTGACTGCTAGCTTGCATAACATCTTCAGGCCAGGATTTAAGTCTAGGATGTACAGGTCACCAGAAATGCGTAGGTCTTTGCATCCTCCATGGATGATAATACGATCTCCCACCATGCAACAGCACATCGCATACATCCTACAGGGGTCTTTCCCCTTGGGCTCAACCTGCTTCCAGGAAAAGGCCTCCGGACTGAATTTCCACAGATCATTGAAGCACTGGTTCCCGTTCCGGCCACCAAATATGTACAGCTCTCCATTGTAGGCAAAAGCTGAATGTTCGCTGCGTCCTTCTGGGAAAGGGTATCCAGAAGGCATGCTCAGCCAGCAGCTGGTTTCTGTGTCAAACACTCGGATGCTGTTGCAGGAGCCGCCTGCATAACCCCCAAATACAAACATCTTTGTCCCGATGATGGTGGCAGAGTGAAGAGATGAAGGTGGTGGTGGAGTGTCTCTGGTGTTAATTAAAGACCAGGTCATTATGGTGGTGTCCAACTTGTACATGTCATTAGTATAGCCAGTCAGATGGGTGTCTCCTCCATACACAAACATTGCCTTCTCCAGGACGCAGGCTGAGTGGTGGCTCCTTGCTCCTGGAATAGTCCCAGAAATAATGGGTTTGAACCAGCTGTGGGTGTCGACATCAAAGGCATAAAGCACATTGCAGTAAGGATACCATCTTCCCCAGATGTAGACAATCTCTTCTATCAGCACAGCTGTGTGGCCCAAGCGTCTGGATGGAACCTCAATGGGACTTTGGCCTTTTCCATTTGTCACTGGGGGCAGCTTCCTCCAACGCAAAGACACTGTGTTGAAGATGTGGACGTCAATCTGATCTAAACGGTTGTGCAACCCTCCAAATGAGTACAGCTTGTGTCCGACTACCACAGCAGCGTGCCATAAATCCTTAAGTACTCCTGTCAGATGTATCGTCCAGTGAATCATTTCGCACACCAGCACCACTGTGAATGAGTGCGACTAATTTACAGAATAAACCGTTAGACAATAGTTTAACTAGTCGGAACAAGTTGTTGAATGGCACGTTGTTTATTGGACGGTTACTTTTAAAGGACAAGTACATAGGCTGTGATGACGATGTTGTGATGTCATTAGGTGGTGACTAGGGATGGGCTGATAAGCGATATTAGCGTTTATATTGATAAAAACACTCAGGATAATCGCATTGTGGAGATTTAATTTATCGTGATATCGTCCTCCGTCATGCACTGGTACATATGTACTGTGCACCAGAGCGGTGCACAGTACATACAGTACATACATAAGCACGACCACTTTTGGGGTACATTGGCAGTAAGGTACTGTACAGTACACTACACTACAGTCCAATAAGGTACAGTACAGTACACTACAGTACAGTAAGTTACAGTACACTACAGTACAGTACAGTAAGGAAGTGGGCGTGGACTCTGGAGGTGAGTGGCCCGAAGGGCCGCGAATTTCTAGTTGATGCAGTCTTTTTTTCCCTCTCCTTCAAATGTCTTTTTGATGTCAAGTAGGGATGGGACAATATGAAAATTTCACATCACGATTGTGACCAAAGAATTCATGATTTACAATATTATCGCGATAGTCAAAATATACCTAATATCCATTATCCTGAGGCGGGACATTTGCCAAAAATAGAAAATAGAAAGTGAAAATAAATAAAGTAGTTTTAGGGGTACTGGATATGCAGCTCTGCAAATAAAAGGTGAATTGATCCCAGAGCATGACAGAGGATAATTTCACAATAAAATAAAATCTCCACAATACGATTATTGTGTGTGTTTTTTTTTTGGTGGCAATAAACAATGATGGCGATTATCGTCCCATCCCTAGGGTCAAGTATCTTGCTCAAGGAAGGACACTTGGTCAGTAACCCAGGGGGTTCAACCGGGGATTGAACCATGGTTTCCTATGGAAATAAGCTTGGTCTTTTCTAGGATCTCCTTTTAGTTGACCTTGTACCAGTGAACTGTACCGTCATGAAACTGTACCTTTTTTCTATGCAAACTTCTAATAAAGTCTTCAATCAATCAATCAATCAATCAAACCTTCCGTTTACCAAGCTGCTGCTATACCTCCTGAACCACTTCTGTCTTTTCTACAATACATCGACCTAACATGAAAATGAAAAGCATGAAAAAAATCACACCCGTGTGAAGTGGAGCTGTGTGTGTGTGTGTGTGTGTGTGTGTGTGTGTGTGTGTGTGTGTGTGTATTGCAGTTGATGCTCAGGGCAGGCTAGACTCAACAGCACCTCTCTGGTCACCCAGGATCATGTGTACCGATTTTTGTGACATTTGAAGAAAATATGTAGGAAAAGGAGCAAAAAGTGTGTTTTGGAGAAAATTCAAGATGGCGGAAAATCTATCCTGGCGCAAATGGGCGTGGCCTATATGGGGAGATGCGTCTTGACCCAAGGAATCCAGGGAAAAAAGAATTTTAATTTTCCGATCTACGGTTCAAGAGTTACGGGGCAAAACGTAAAGTGGGCCGTTATAGTGCCACCATGAGGCCGAGTGATGTAATTATTTTTCGATTCATTCTTAAAATCATTATGAATCTCCTCTCCGAGGTTTGAAACTGTAGCTCCTATGGTTTACGAGAGAAAAATACTTGAAAGTGATTTCTTGCATTGTCCCATTATAAGTCAATGGGGACAATTAAGCGTCGTTTTTTGCCGATTACGTCGGCATGGTAAGGCGGATCGGAACGAAAGGTAATAGAACACCATTCCCGGCCGAGCCGCACATTTTGATGTATATATTGCGCGAGTGGCGTAAATGGTGCGGCACTAGTTACGCGCCGAAGTCAGGCTACATACACACACACACACACACACACAGACAGACCCACACAGCCACGTATAGGGAGCTGCACACAGCTCCAAAAACGCCACAAATAAAACCAACACATCTCCGGAATGGAGAGATGTGGAACAATTTGGCTGGATTCCTCGCAGAGGACTGACATCACAAGTGCGTTTCGTTTATTCTTGTGCGGTTTCCTGCTCGACGCTAATTTGCTCTTTGGCAACGTTATACACTTCTCGTTGAAAGAATATGAAAGCTCTTGTCATCTAATTTAACTAAAGTGATAGAATTGGCTTTGTTCCACTCACTGATGCATGTTGGGGCATTCACGAATAGTGATTTTTAGTATTCGAATTATTCGACCTCAAAGTATTCGAATAGTCGAATATTCGACAGGACTGGACAAACTGTCAAATATTAAGTAAGCAAGAGGCGAACATTGTGAAAATAGCCGATCTACATGCTAACAACGCGAGAGGCGTTGTGAGCATGTAGATCTGCTATTTTCACAATATTTATCTGCAGAACCGAGTCACATTAAATGTAATACCTACGATTCCAAGTGCTTGTCAGGGTGGGGGTCCCCAGTTCAAATATGTTTATTTTGGGGGTCACGACCTAAAAAGGTTTGAGAACCCCTGGTATAGAGCACTAACAGATTCATCCACCAGGGGCATTGACAACTCATATTCTTATGACTTCCTATCTAGTCAAGCTTTATAAACTATATCTTTTTTTAAACAGAAAACAAATAAAAAAAAACGAATATTCGACTTCAGTGAACAAGGTCGAATAGTGACTTTGATATTCGAATATTTGGTGAATGCCCTAATGCATGTTCCTCTGTGTGTGTGTGTGTGTCTGTGTGTGTGTCTGTGTGTGTGTGTGTGTGTGTGTGTGTGTGTCTGTGCGTGTGCTTGCTTGTGGGTGCATCCTCCAGGACATTCTGAACACAGTCATCCGCTCCTGCTCTCCGCGGTTCTTCTTCCTGGGTCTGCCTGGCTTCAGCATGCTGCTGGGAGACTTCATCAGCGCTGCGGGCCGCGTCCTGAGCACCGAGTCCCTGGAGGTACACGCAATAACACAACACAATGATGATTGAACATGCTTCATTTAACAGGATTTAAAAAGCATGCTTACGTTTCTTTTACGACGATATGTCCAAGTGTCTAGGACACTTCGAGGTTGAGCAAGTAGTTTTGATTAGTAGTTTTTGATTTTAAATTCTGTCGATTATATATATATAAAAAAATGAAATAATCAATTCTCTTTATTGATTTATAACTAAGACACAAATATATCTTGTGAAAAGGGCTTCTTGATTATTGGATTCATCCAAAAGTGAAAAAAATATGGATCATAGAAGTGTTGACGCCACGAAACCACAGCGTGTAAATCACTCGATACCCTCGCACATTTCATGCGGTGGAATCAACACGATCCCATCGGTACGGAGACGTATGTGTGAGTGAGCAGAGTGTTTTTTCCACGGTGCATGAATGAGCTCATGTGATGTTCCTGGAAGCAGTTGTTCATGTGCCATTTAGTGCATTAAAACCACTTGTGGGCAGAGCATGTCCAGTTCTCTACCACAGTTACTTTAGCTATTGAAAAATAACAGATATACAAGCTCACAGTGCCGCGCTGCGAGCTCGTAGATCTGCTATTTTTGAAAAAAACTTGAAAATTTGAATATTTTGACCCGATCCTATAAGTGTCTTCTAAATCCTTCTAAGGGTTTTGGGAAAAAACTATGTTTCAGTGGTGTCAGTGGTGCTCAAACCTTTTTGGAGCGGTGAAAGCGCTCCCAATAGACAGGTATGTCCGTGGGTATGTGGGTGGCTGGGTGGCTGGGTGGCTGGCTGGCTGGCCGTGTCCGTCCGTAGCCTGGCAATACCTTGAGTGGCCACACACAACACACTAGTTAAAGGAGGGGCGCTGTTTTGTGCAGGCCAGGCACACTCACCACTCACTCACAGGCACAGTTTACACTCACTCACTCACTCACTCACATAGGGTACAGCTGCTCAAATTCACTGCTCCACTTCGAACCGAGGTTTGATTTTTGTTTGAAGGACCCCTAAAATTATATGTATTTGGACCACGGACCCCCATCTCAAAATATTTAGTTCCAGGGACCCCCCAGGAGCAAAGTTTGAATTACAAATGTTTGCTTTAAAAAACACATATATTTACACAAATGTTCACGTCTTATCAAAAATAGCAGATCTACGAGCTCGCAGTGCGGCACTCAAACTTGTATATCTGCTATTTTTCAATATCAAAAGTATAAAAGGATTCCAGGCCTCTATAATGGGTTTAATGACATCCCGTTGGTGTTGTTTCATTTGTTCTCCAGGCTCCCAGAGTGGAGGCTCAGACCATCCTGGGCTCCATGGTGTGCTTCCCAAACCTCTACCTTCACATCCCACTGCTGCAGCAGGTTCCCCATGACATCGTCCTGAGCAACGAGGACATCAAGGTACACTACAAAGCCCATAAAGTGGAGAAAAAAACGCTGTACAGGGTTCCCACGGCCATGAAATTCCTGGAAATATTTTGAAATTAGAAAAATATTTTTCCAGTACTGGAAAAGTTTTAGAATTCATCAAGGTCCTGGAAGGTCCTGGAAAAAAATAGCTATGCATTGTCTTTGGTTATTGATTTTGTTAATGCCTCTGAAATTACAAATTAAACATGGGCCAAATTGTCAAATATTAGAGGCAGAAATTGTGAAAATAGCAGATCTACATGCTCACAACGCCTCGCAATTTTCACAATAGAACCATGTTATACAAAATTCCTCAACTCTTAGTGATCGTCAGGATTGGGGGTCCCCAGTTAAAATATGATTATTTCGGGGGTCACTGTCTGAAAATGTTGAGAACCACTGGCATACACTACCTGTCTTTGGGCATTGCGCATAGGCGACTTGTTATAGAGTTGAATTATTGTTATATAGTCCTGGAAATTGGGTTAAATATTCTGGAAAAGTT
This sequence comes from Nannobrachium achirus, assembly GCF_963921795.1. Classification (NCBI taxonomy): domain Eukaryota; kingdom Metazoa; phylum Chordata; class Actinopteri; order Myctophiformes; family Myctophidae; genus Nannobrachium; species Nannobrachium achirus. The sequence continues at coordinate 13,307,313 of NC_137827.1, read as the reverse complement.
TTGGAAATTTTTTGGAAATGAATTGGTAAAAATGTGTGGGAACCCTGGCTGTATAAACAAAATTATACAACAGGTAGTTCCGAAAGAAGCAATCCGATTGGTTGAAATAGCTTTCTACCTGTGTGAATAATGAGCACAGCACTACCGCACGGTATCACCAAACAAAGTAGTGACCGACCACATGTCTTCTGTGGAAGAATGTTATGCAAAACGATCCTATCTACAAGCTCTCCATGCTTGTAGATACTGTAGGCTTTTTCCCAGTTATTATCTTCCATAAAACCGTAATGGTCTGGACATAAAGGCAACGCTTAAAAAGCCTCAACCTGTGATTTCTTCACCGGGTGGGCACTTAGGTGAACAGCAGGAACACTAATAATACCAAAACATGAATTTACAAATTGTGTTGTTTAGGAAACAACGCTAGTGTGGGGGGCTCCTTTCACCTGGGTTCCCACGGTCATGAAATTCCTGGAAATATTTAGACATTTGGAATTGATCAAAGGTCCTGGAAGGTCCTGGAAAAAATAGCTATGCATTGTCTTTGGTTATTGATTTTGTTAATACCTCTGAAATGACATATTAAACATTGGCCAAATTGTCTCATATTAGAGGCAGAAATTGTGAAAATAGCAGATCTACATGCCCACAACGCCTTGCGTTGCGAGGCGTTGTGGGCATGTAGATCGGCTATTTTCACAATAAAACTGTGTTATACAAAATTCCTCTACTCTTAGTGCTCGTCAGGGTGCCGGGATCCCCAGTTGAAATATGATTATTTGCGCATAGGAGTAAGCGACTCGTAATTGAGCTGAATTATTGTTATATAGTCCTGGAAATCGGGTTAAATATTCTGGAAAAGTATTGGAAAAGTTTGGGAAATGAATTGGTAAAGATGTGTGGGAACCCTGTTTCACGGTCTTTCACAAATCTAACACAATTTTCCTCCACAGGAATACCTGGTCAGCATCCTGCTGATGACAGCCAGGAACGAACACTGTGAATTAGCCAGGTAAGAAGGCTTTTATGTGTCTCTTACTTACTTACACTGACTGGTACAAGCAGCCACATGCTGCTGGGACCTGTTCAGCACAACATAACGATACAGCACAACATGAAAGGGAATAGTTGTGAAATAATTATGAAAATAAGGCTTTTATGTGTCTCTTAACTCATTCTGTGCCAATGACGGCTTATGACGGTTGTTTCCAATAGCCCTGTGTGCCAATGACGGCTTATGACGTTTTTTGTGTTTTTTACATTTTTTTCATTTTTTTTTTTTTTTTTTTTAAAGATGTCAAAATTACCTGAGATCAGAGAGATGCTTTTCTCTGTTTGTGTGTTCGCTCCCTCGTTTAGCTGATTGAGAAAATGTGTGTTCATGTGTGTCCATTCTAGTGGATGGACACTTTTTTTCATTCAAACAGCTCTATCTCTGGTCGTGGAACCATTTGTCCGATTGACAAAATTCTTTTTGCCACTGAATCACAACTACTGTGTCTGTTTCTGTGGGGAAAAAAAATATATAAAAAAAACACATTTTTTTTCATTGCATAGTAAAGAAAAACATACAAAATCTCGGCACAGCTACCTTGGAGCCATTTTGGCATCTGGCACAGAATGAGTTTAATTACTTACACTGACTGGTACAAGCAGCCACATGCTGGTGGGACCGGTTCAGCACATGAAAGGGAATACCGGTAGTTGTGAAATGTAAGCATAAACAATTATGAAAATAATTAGGAGCTGTGTTAGGAGCTTGTAGATCTGCAGATCTGCAAATCTGCAAATCTTTGAACATGTATTTTTCTTGGCCAACCTTTGTAACGTGTTGTTGCAGGTGTATCGCGGTGTGCAGCCTGGGCCTGTGGGTGTGTGAGGAGCTGATGCAGGACCAGATCCATCACCTGGTCAAAGAAGCCATCAACATCCTGGGAGTGACTCTGAAGGTCAGTGACGATTGTATGCAACATGGAGTCTAGGGATGGGGCGTTAAGCAATATTATATGAGAGGGTGTTGGTTATCATGATTATTGGACAGCCTGCGTAGCGTCATTGTAGACTTGTTGGACAGTACTATCATCATGTCTTGTGTACAGTTTAATAAATAAAAATGTTTTGCTTTGATCTTTTCTATTAATATCTTGGCTTCGTGTTGATGTGAATTTTCAGTCATTGAATGTAAGAAAAAAAGAAGTTCCCTTCACAAAAAGATTTGGCGGCCCCCTTGTAGAAACTCTACGGACTCCCTGTTGGAACCATGAAAACTAGGGTTCATGTGGTTAACCAAACAAAACCAAAACGATTTGTGGGTATATTAACACAACACCAGAGACATTGCCTGAACATATTCTACAACGTATAACAGTACTAGTAGTAGTTTGCCAGCACATTTTACTCATTATCTCCGCCAGGTCGGGTAGGTCGGGTAGACCGGGAGGGGGCAGACGTCAACTCTCCCATGAATGTGTATATATAGCATAAACGACTTCATGTTAGCATCCTGAGTTTTTATCCCAGGGCCTATTTTAGTTTTTACTACCAGAAGCTTACAGTAGATGGAAGCTTCTGTTTACATCAGCCAAAATGATAGTTGATTACATAAATGGCCTGCAGAACAATTTCAGTGCGCGTAAAAGTGAGGAGAGGGAAAGAGAGAGAGAGAGAGACCTTCGTGATGCGACTCTGTAAACATTTTATTTTGTTTTTCGGCATGCGAGTGAAGGGAATGCTCTGACATCCCAGTGGTGACTGAGACCTTTTTTTGGGGGGCTCTTTTTTAAATTTTGGGTAGAAATAAAAGGCTTTGGTGGTGGTGTAATTTCCTGGCTACACGCTCTCGGTTGATGTGGGCCAATTTAAGCAGCCACATCTCCCCCTGCTCCCAGCTCCACCCCGCCTCCCCCTCTCCTCTCTGTCTCTAATGGAGCAGTAATCACTCCACTGCACAACTTGACACACAGCCTCAACCAGCCCCAAAAATAGAGTGTGTGTGTGTGTGGGGGGGGGATGGGGGGATGGGGGGAGGCTTCTGTAAAAGCAGGTGCTGAACTCACAGAGCCCCTTTTTGTGTGTGTGTGTCCAGTGGTGTCGCACCCCAGAAGCAAAATTTGAATAAAAAATGTCCGCTTATAAAATACACATGTTCAAGGACTTGCACACATTTTCATGACTTTTCAAAAAAATTTCAATAGTTAAAGCAGATAATAATTCACCTCCACCTTGGGCCCTAGTAACTTAGTCCCACTTTCCCCCCCTTGTGACGCCCCTGTGTTTGTCCATCTCTCCCGCTCTCTCACATTCTCTGGCCTTGTTGCACGTTGTGAGAGGCTTTCAGAACACCAAGAAATGGGCAAATTCTATCTTCTAGTGCAAAGAGTTTCAAATCACTTAAGAAATCCTACGTTTGAATGAAAATGGTCAACAACTCAAATCCTTCCTGGCAATGAGTTCCCCAAAGGCGGCGAAAAAAAAATTAAGAGTGTGAAAATGAGGCGAGAATTGAAGTGGAAACAAAATTATGCTTATTATGCGCACAGCGAGTGAGAGAGCCACGGTTAAAAACTAAGTGAACAAAATGTTTGACGTTCTGTGCAGCCCTGTAAGTCGTTCAAAAGGCGTGACGGCAGTGCTCGTCCATTTCTGCCATATCATGTTTCCTCTCTCTGTTTTAGGCTGCCTGTATTGCAGACGGTTGTTCTGAGCCCATTAAGACCTGGGACGCATTATCACTTTAACCATTATTTTATGCTTTTAACTAAAAAAATTGCAGATTTCGTCACTGTCTGGCCAAAACCTCAAAAAACTAAATTTTTGAGTTTTTTTTTTTTTTTTGTCATAAATCAGGGCTATTGAACACCCTTTACATCTGAATGTTGGTTAAAATAATATCGAACCAATGGAAAGTAGTGAAAAGTGCTTGGGACAAAACCTCCTAACGCCACACTTTCTGCCAAACCAGCTAACTCCACCTGATTGGCCCTCTCTTTTTTCATAAATATGTGCTTTTGAACACCCTTTAAGTCTGTGTGTTGGTTAAAATAATATTGAACCAATGAAAAGTAGTAAAAAGCCCTTCGGTCATAACCTCCTAACTCCACTTGAGCTCATTTTCCTGAAAATGAACATTTTGGAGTTGGGAGGTTTCGGCCCGACAGCAGAGATACAAGCTCACAGCGTGGCACTCTGTGCTGCATTGCGAGCTTGTAGATCTGCTATGTTTTGAGAAAACACAAACAATCGTGCAAGTCTTTGAATATTTTTGACACGATTCTACAAATGTCTTCTAAATCCTCCTTCTAGTTTGGGAACAAGGCGGTGGCCCAGGTGGCCTGTGACCTGTTTCAGCTGCTCATCTCCCACTGGGAGCACCTTCAGAGGCTGGAGCCCAGCCTGCCCAAGAAGATCATCCAGGTAGCACTCTCTCTCACACACACTAGGGCAGGGGTTTTCAAAGTGGGTGACGGGGCACCCTGGGGTGCCGTGATGCCAGTCCAGGGGTGCCGCAAGATAATTTGATAATATTTGGAATTTATTTGGACACTTATTTACATATTGACATATTTAGTATTATTTTAAACTTGAAGTACAAAGTTATTTTCAGTCAGTTCTAACCAAAATGTCTTATTATCTCAACGTTTTCCTCGCAACATAATCACTAAAATATCGTCACTGTCGGGCAGAAACCTCGTATTTCCAAGTTTCAAATATGTACGTCTTTTGGTAAAGCAAAGCCCTGCTTCATCATACAAAGACTGTGGCACAAAAGTAGTAAAAACAGCCGATCTACAAGCACACAATGCCTCGTGATGCGAGGCGTTGTGTGCTTGTAGATCTGCTGTTTTCACTAGTTTAGTAATTTTTTTAGATGATAAATACAAAACGAACGGTTTTGGACATACAAGGTTTCCACCCGACAACGACGATATGCTATAAATATAAGGTGCTGGGAGTGAAAATTATAATGTAGGGGTGCCTCGGATTAAAACAATATTCATGGGGTGCCCTGAGATAAAAAAAAGTTTGGGAACCCCTGCACTAGGGCTGCGAATCTTTGGGTATCCCACGATTCGATTCAGAATCGATTCTTGGGTCGATTCTTTTTTTATTTTTTATTATTCTTTCAAATCCAAACGATTCGATTCCGAAACGATTATTTTCCAATTTAAAAACGATTCTCGATTCAAAACGATTCTCTATTCAGTCCATAGGATTTATATCAGGATCTACTCCAGTCTGCTGGCATGAAAGCGGAGTACATTTTACGTAGCTTTTATAATTGTGAAGGTTTTATCAACTCATTGCAATAATGTAAACACGCAAAGGTAAATCCAAGACAACATGTCTGATTTGTTCATGCTCGCACACATTATTTTAACTTGTACAAACACAACATGAATTGAAATAAAACTCATAAAAATCGTTTTTTTTTAACACTTATGTTGCAATGATTTTTTTCTCTTCAATGTCTCGCGTTGCCATGGTTACCATAGACTTCCATGTAATTGTGCAATTGTGTAAAAAGTGCACGCCCATGCCTAGATGATGCACCACGTGTGTAGATGCTGTTCACAGCTTTCAAACAAAAGAATCCGCTTGGAAATCCGTTCAGGCATTCATGATTTATGGGCCATTATGTTTTCTTCAGATGTAAACAAAAATGGCTGCCATGTTTGAAAGAATGGGTTGGTATGGGGGTTAAACATGCAATTTCGCGATCGCGATCATGCCTAATACATTTCTGGAGGTCCAAATTTTTTATTTTTTTTTTCAAAAACGGCCCAAACTCGGGAAACTCGGGGTTGGCACAGCGTTGGTATCAATACAAACTCGGGAAACTCGGGCACCAGATGTGTTAAATTGAGAATAGATTCTCATTCCTTCCATGTTAGAAATTCGAATAGATTTTTTCCTGCACCCCAAATCACGCACGCACACCCTCTCACTCTCTCGTAGAGCTCTGGTTCCCAACCTTTTCAGGCCGTGACCCCCCCCAAAATACTCATGTTTGAACTGGGGACCCCCCCCCCCCACCCTGACGAGCACTTGGAGTTGTAAGAGTTGAGGCATTACATTCTCTTAACTCTGTTCTATTGTGAAAATAGCAGATCTACATTGTGAGCATGTAGATTGTCTATTTTCACAATTTCTGCCTCTAATATTTGACAATTTGTCCAAATATTAGAATTAATATTTGGCCAAATTGAATTTAAAAATGTCCTAAAGGTCCTTGAATTGTCTTTTTTTAAATGTGCAGATACCCTGTATACACTTAAACTGTACGTTGGTTTGTTAGCTGTTGAGTGAGAAAACATTGTTACACATTAAGCTAATCATCTGGGGACCCCCCCTAAATCATTTGGGGACCCCCCTGGGGTCCCGGCCCACAGGTTGAAAACCACTGTTGTACAGAAACACTCAATCAAATACATATCCATCATCCAATAAGGCCTTGTCGAGATTCCACCAAACCAATGTAGTGAAACGTGAAACCCTTGTCAACATCCTGTCAACAACAATAATTATGATGATGATTTCTTTGGAAACTCATTTTTGTCTAACTATAACCTCCTTGAAGATCATATCCTGTCAACAGGACAGCTAAGCCTCACACTCAGTCTTCTGCTTGTTCCATGCACAGATCTTTGTCGCCACCATCTCCTTCCTGTTGCCGAGCGCAGAGCACTCGTCTGTGGAAGCAGATAAAAAGGTAAGGAGACAGGAACTCCTTCAAGAGGTTAAAACCTGGCTGTCTGTCAGTCTGTCCATCACGTCACGTCACACTTTTGCCCTACTCATATCTCCGCCACCGTTGCCCCTATCCATGCCAAACTTTGCACACACACTCCTTGGCTGCCAAAACCCGCCAAACCACAACCTCCACCCATTTCTCACATGGCCCTCTTCTAGCGCCACCATGAGGCCGATTCTTGCAAAACACATTTTTGGACACTGCTCCTACAGATTTTGCCCTAAAATCATGCAAAGCGGTACACAGTATCTCTAAAGTCATGTCATCAACATGGATCTGTCCCATTTCCCATATTCCCTCCTGATTGCCTTCTAAAGTTTGTGTATGCGATTGCGACCTGATGGTCACTTATCTCCCGATTAGGGAGTTTTACTGGTATATGTAGTTAACATAGCATTGAATTCAGTTGAAGCACTGTATGCAAAATCGTTGAGCTAAAATCTTGTAGATCTGCTATTTTCAAAGAATCTTGAGAGCATGTGAATATTTTTGAGACATTTTTACACAAATCTCGTATGGGCGCATACAAAATTGTCACAGAGAATTTTCAAACGGGGGTCTGTGGCCAAATACGTCTGTACGTTTGAGAAGCACTGCTCTCAAGGACTTTGCTTTGGAGGCATAGAGGAATTTTACACTTGATACTGTATCATCATTTATGTATTTTTACCATGTGAAGCTCTCTGCCAAAGACAATTGCCTTACCTCTGGGTTTCCCAAAGTGGGTGCTGGGGCACCCTAGGGTGCCGTGATGCCAGTCCAGGGGCACCTCAGAATAATTTGACATCACTTCACTATGCTGTAAAACAGACCTGATTTGCGCTGTTCTTGATGAGTTCTCTTTCCATCTACGGCCAACTCTCTTCACCAAAAATAGCTGATCTACAAGTTCACAACGCGTCACGTTGTGACGCGTTGTGAACTTGTAGATCAGCTATTTTTGGTGAACCTTCCTCCCAGAATGCAGGGTGGTTAAACGTCAAATATAACGTTATTTTCAGTCAGTTCTGATGGAAACATAGCCTGTCATATCTCAGGTGGAAAGATGTGTATATTTACATTGCGTAATAGGATGAAAGATTCAGAACATCAACTGAGGTGTACTTCAGGGGTGCCGTGGATGAAAAGGTTATTTACAGGGGTGGCCTGACTCAAACAAATTTGAAAACCCCTGCCTTACCTTACCTTCAAGGGGTCATGACATTTAAAAAAAAAAATAGCTTTTCTTCATGTTTCCTGACGTCAATTACACCCTAAAAAAATGAACATTCAACATTCAGTGTTTTTTTTGCAATCTGTAGTTTTTTGAACAATAAGGCTCAGAAAAGTGAGTTAATTCTCCTCTGGACATACGCATCATCATCCAGGGGAGGATGTGGGTGTAGGGGAGGGTGTATCATTCACCTTTGATGTTACTTTACACTGCGTTTGTATCGTTCCAATGCATCATTTACCATTTACCAGTTCAGTTGTTGCGTTCTCTCTCACCTGTCCTACAACCACCTCCTCCCCTGGATGATGATGCGTATGTCCAGAGGCAAATTAACCCACTTTTCTGAGCCTATATTCCCAAAACTACAGATTACAGAAAAACCACTGGATGTTTTTTTGGGGTGTAATTGAGGTCAGGAAACATGATAATTTAATCTTTTTGATGTCATGACCCCTCTCAGGTGCACTGACTGACTGTGTTGTTGTTCTTCCTCGTCAGCTGATCGTGTCGCTGCTGCTGTGTCTGTTAGACTGGTGCATCGCCGTGCCCCTCAGTCTGCTGTTGGAGCCCATCACCATGCCAGTGGACGACCCCCCGTCCCACAAGGCCCCGCTGCTGGACTACATCTACAGGGTGGGTGCACCGCCGCTGTCTGCCTTGACCAGGGGTTCCTTTTCAGGCCAAGACCCCCCACAAAACAATGTTTCACATTAAAGGAGTAGTTCAACCCCAAAATGACTTTTTTTCTATGTACTGTATTACTCACGCAATGGAGACTTGAGTTCAATAATTTTTCTTTGTATTTGTCGCATTCCTAAGACAACAATTTGATTGTAGTAAATTTACCCCCACTGATTCCGGATGGGGACCCAAATCCATCCGGAATCAATGGGGGAACATTTATTTTAATCAAATTATTGTCTTAGGAATGTGACAAAAATCTAAAAATATTTCTGAACTCAAGTCTCGCTGGCGTGAGTAATCAATAGAAAACAAATCTTTTTGGGGGTGAACTACTCCTTTAAGCTAATCATCTGGGGACCCCCCCAAAAATCATTTGGGGACCCCCCTTGGTGTCTCGACCCGCAGGTTGAGAACCACTGGTCTTGACCAACGGCCACCTCGTCTTTGACCCTGAGCGGCCCAGAGCATGTCACTATAATTAGCCTCACCTCCGGCAGTGACCCCGTCAGTGTGCCTCCATTTCACTTTGTGTTGACTCTAGCGCGCGTGTGTGACATTAACGGCTCGTCACTTGCGGTGTTTTATTTATTATCCGGGTGGGGGAGTGTGTCCCTCCTTGTAACCCGCGAGCGTGCAAGCGCGCGATTTATCCGGTTGAAACCTTTTTAGTTTTGCTCTTTTTGTGCCGCCGGTTCGTCCGAATGACGCCTCCAGTTATTTTATTTTTTTTACAATCCGATTACAATTTAAGGCAGGGGGCTTCAACAGGGGGTCCGGCACCCCTAGGGGATCCTCAGAGTTACTACAGGGCTCCTCCTAATCTTCCAATTCTTTTTTTATGAACAGCTTGAACCCCAGTGTCCATATTCTGAGGACTGTAGCCAAAAATAGCTGCGAGGCGTTGTGAGCTTGTAGATCGTCTATTTTCGGGCAAAGAGGTTTGGTGTATGAAAAAGAGCAGACTAAGTACAGAGTGAAAGGTCAAGTTTATTAGGTAATGACGGCTCAAGTAGTTAAATATCTGAAAACACAAATTGACATGAATCCAAAATACACTGTTGCTTGAGCTGTCAAACGATGAAACTATATGGAATCTATGAAAAGGTTGTGAGGGACTGGGGGTCCCTGCTTCATCTCTCTCTCTCAACTAAGGGGTCCTTGGCCTGAAAACGTTGAAGAGCCCTGATTTAAGGGCGAGAGAGAGAGAGAGAGAGAGAGAGAGAGGGAGAGAGAGAGAGAGGGAGAGGGAGGAGCTCCCCGGGTGTGTAAATGAATGAGGTATTATTCAAGCGGCGCCTGCCCGGGCAGATGCGGTCAACGGCAGACCCTTTGTGAGCGTGTCAGCCCCGATAAGAAATGGTCAAATTATTCAAACAGAACCTTTTGTCCACTTTGATAAGCTCGTGGCTATAAACGCTTGTCCCCGAGATTTGAATTGAATATGTCTTAATATGAGAGAGACTGCAGCTGCTATGAAAGGGGAAAAGACAATTAACATGATTGGTTGTCCGGCGGGCCGAACAAAAGAACAGCGACCCCACTGGTTTTAATTGGAAATAATATATTAGGAGTGGGGTTACGAGGTGGGTGCCGTATCGGCACCATATCAATCAATTAAAGCGTCTTTACTCTTCTTGTGTCCGAAAAGCCTTACTTTTTAGGAAATGGACAAAATAACCTGCTTTTACCCATTTAGGGCCTAGAATTATTGAATGCTTTAACTATTGAAAAATATCAGATCTACAAGCTCACAGCGCGGCACTCGGTGCCGCGCTGTGAGCTTGTAGATCTGATATTTTTTGATTTTTTGAGCTTGTAGATCTGTCACAAAGTATGCACAAAGTATGCATTAATTTCCAGCCCCAAAAATTAAATGACATTCAAAATTGAAAGATGACAACAACTACATGCACAGTAATAGCTATAGCTGTTTTGTTCTTAGAGCATGACATAAAACACCTTCCAATAACACAAGATAACATCACTAGACCACACATTCACATGACATGTTTTAAACCTCATTTACGTGTTGCTTGCCTGCACACAGGCACGTGCACGCATAGACATCAAAGGGGACTTGAGCCCCTGCCCCTTTATCTGTCTGTAAAAAGTGTCCTCTCAGGACCATGAAATGCAGTTTTTACTATGATAAAATAAATGCAAATGCCCTCTTTCCATGCCATTCCCGAAGGCAGCATTCAAGAGAATTGCCTTGTTCAGACTCTCCTGAACTTGAATGTAGCATCTTATGTTGAAAGAATTGCCCTGTCTGTGTAGAAATCCACACCACATCTCCTGTATTGCCTTTTTTATGCTTAGTTTAGTGTGTTATGAAGCACCGAAAATAGCCGAACTCCAAGCTGCGGCGCGTTGTGAGCTTGGAGGTCTGCTAATTTCAATATTTCCACCAAAGGCCCTTTTAGAAATTTCAGCCCCTGCCTCTCTAACATTCTCTGCACGTCCCTGCATCTGCAGACAATAACGTGCACCGGAGTCTACATCACTCTTCAGAGGAGGATGCTTTAATTATCTTCACTTTTACGCCAACGAATCCTTTCAGGGATTTGTTTTTTGGAGGAGTCCTCCTCAGGAGTGCGCACAAGGCACACTGTGCACATACATACTCATGAATAAAGCTGATGCACTTTGCATCTCTTGCCATTGAGAGTTGAACTTGAGTGTGTGTGTGTGTGTGTGTGTGTGTGTGTGTGTGTGCGCGTGCGCGCGTGTGTGTGTGTGTGTGTGTGTGTGGTGACTAACAGCATGAGGCGGCTCGCTGTAAAAGGCATGATTGCACTGGACCTCATTGGTTGACTGGGGCTCCACTCAAGCGCCTCCATCTGCTCTCCCTGCCCGCCCGAGCAGCCAGCTGCACCCCTCTGCCTCTCTGTGCGCGTGTGCGCGCGCGTGTGTGTGCGTGTGCGCGTGCTGCTGTTGCATATCGCCGTTGTCGGGTGGAAACCCCGTATGTCCAAAACCGTTCGTTTTGAGTTTATCATTTTAAAAACGACCCAAGCTAGTGAAAACGGACGATCGACAAGCACACAACGCCTCGCGCTGCGAGGCGCTGCGAGGCGTTGTGTGCTTGTAGATCGGCCGTTTTCACTAGTCTTGTGCGACAGTCCTGTGTGGTGAAGCAGGGCTTTACTTCGCGAAAAGAACGTACGAATCTCAAACTTGGAGATACAAGGTTGTCTGTCCGAGAGTGACGATTATGGCTGTATGCGTATGTGCATAAATACCTGTGTGTGTGTGTGTGTGTGTGTGTGTTCTTCTGATGTGTTTTTCTGCACCCGCTTGCATGTCTCTTGTTTGCTTTCGTCTTTATTATTTTGTGTGTGCGTGCGTGTGTGCGTGCGCGCGCGCGCGCGCATGAGTGAACCCATCCATCCGTATGTGAACCACTATCTACAGTATGTTTGTTCCACGTCGTATTACCTTCCGGGAACTGTTGCTATGTGAGGCACTGGCACTTAGTTGTCAAGCAGAGCCACGGGTGTCTCCCCTCCCCTCCCCTCCCCTCCCCTCCTCCCCTCTCTCTCTCTCTTTCTCTCCCTTTCTCCCCTTCTCTCTCTCTCCCGTTCCCGCTCTCCCTCTCTCCTCTCCTCTCCTTCTCTCTTCGGGGCTTTGGTGCAGCAGCTGTTTGGTTGAGGTCTTTTCAGCATCAAGCTCCTAATCCGTCCCCTGTGCACTCACGTGCGCGCGTGTGTGTGTGTGCACGTCTCTCCATGCACATACTGTCTACACTGCATCGCCCCACACAACACTGTTGCAGATGTATTGCCTGCCTGCCTCGTTTGTGCGTGTGTGCGTGTGTGTGTGTGTGTGTGTGTGTGTGTGTGTGTGTGTGTGTGTGTGTGTGTGTGTGTGTGTGTGTGTGTGTGTGTGTGTGTGTGTGTGTGTGTGTGTGTGTGTGTGTGTGTGTGTGTGTGTGTGTGTGTGTGTGTGTGCGTGCGTGTGTGTGTGTTGAATGAATAGGATTAGCCTTTCCATAGCTTTAACCAAATTGTTGCACCCTGAGTTATAGGCCCCGACATGCGTTTCTCTCTCTCTCTCTCTCTTAAAATGAAAAATACAAAAATACCCGCCGCTTGTGACTTGCTGGATGATACCTTACCTCGAAACGGACCGTTCTGTACACAGGTGTGTGCGTGTGCGCGCGTGTGTGTACATATTTGCGGTGGGATCCGGGCGCAGGGATAAAGTCTTAATTAAATCAAACAGAGTAAACCTGTCCAATGGCTGTAATCAACTGGCCCAGTGAGTCTTATCGAGGCCTGCCAACCGATGCCGCGCCATCTGCTACGCAGATCCAAGATCAATACACTTGCATATCACAGGAGAAACGGATTAGTGGCAATAAAGACCCTCCTCTCTCTCTCTCTCTCTCTCTCTCTCTCTGTCTGTCCATCCGTCCGTATATACATCCGTCCATCGGCGTGTCATGGGGCATAATTATATCGTAGCAGTCAGGCATACGGATGGGACAATAAGTGATATTATCGTTTATCGTGATAAAAAACACTCACGATAATCGTATCGTGGAGATTTAATGTATAGTGATATCGTCCTCCGTCATGCACTGGGATCAATTCACCTTTTGGCTGCATAGTACTTGATACAGTCTTTTTTTTCACTCTATCAAATGTCTTTGCCAAAAAACAGTAGATCAGCTATTTTTTGGCAAATGTTCCGCCCCAGGATAATGGATTTTGATTATTGCGATAATATCGTAAATCACGATTTCTTTTGGCACAATAAACGTGATTTGAAATTTTCATATCATCCCATCCCTATTCTAACTTTTTGTGTTTTCTTTCGTAAATTAAAGGTAGGGTAAGTGATTTCATTTAATTCAAATAATAACAACATGGGTCTATGTTCTGATAGTACTAGTTACTATAGAGTTTGGTCCATATGACTTCAGCCTTATCCCCTGTGAGGAGAAACAATTTCTGTTGCTTTTCCTCCAATCAGGATAGAGTGGGGCCTTCCTCCAATCACGGTCGAGTGGGGGCGGACAGCATACATCACATCATCAACCACATAGGCTACCAGAGAATCAGATGGCTGTTAGCTAGCTAGCACTGTAGATAGCTAGTCTCGAACTGGGAACCTTCGGATTCCCAAGCGGCAGCTCTACCACCTGAGCTACTGCGATTTTATAGATTTATTGTATACAAATCTATTGCGACCGTAGGTCGCAGTTTACTGTGAGAAACGGCACAGCTTGTCTGCGTCCGTCTGGACGTGTACACTTTTTTACGGTCTATGGGTTTGTCGCTCTGACATCATGCTCTGATGTCACTGTGATGTCAGGGGAACCACCCTTTAACAGTCTTTTTTGTTGATACGCCTGACACTGTGGTTCCCCTGACACATCACTGTGACATCACAGGTGACATCACAGTGATGTCAGATACTCAGAGCAGGGACCTTCATTTATGGGCATAAACAGGTGACATCACAGTGATTTCAGACACTCAGAGCAGGGATCTCCATACATGGGCATAAAAGGGATTGTATCCCAGATGATGCCCTGTTAGGAGAACCACACTAACAGAATCCATCTATGGCCAAGACAGATGGCGCTTTTCGCCCTTAGGCATCTTACTGGTAATATAAATGTACAATGTCATGCTCTGATCCGATGTCTCTGTTGTGTTGTGTGTGTTGGTGTGTTGTGGTTCAGGTGCTGCATTGCTGCGTCTCGGGCTCCAACCTGCACACGCAGCAGAGCCACTACCTGCTCAGCCTGGCCGACCTGTCCACAGACTACGAGCCCTTCCTCATGCTGGGTCAGGTGAAGCAGAGCTCCGAGGCCTCGGCGGCGGCCGCCCACTCTGCCAACGCCACCGCCGCCGCCGACTTCGGCAACCTGCTGACGGTGGCAGAGGGTAAGAGGGAGAACTGAGCAACCAGTGGCAGGTTGCACCACCCCATTTAGAACGGGTGCACATTATTGTGTATCATTATTTTATGCTTTAACTATTGAAAAATAGCAGATATACAAGCTCACAGCGCGGCACCGAGTGCCGCGCTGCGAGCTTGTAGATCTGCTATTTTTGAAAAGTCGTGAAAATTAGAATTTTGACACGATTCTATAAGTGTCTTTTGAATCCTTCTAAGGTTTTTTTTTGAAAAACCCATGTTTCTATGTCAGCAATCTGGCTAGCCATCGTCAAAGAAAAGGTCCTTTTCGCTCAGTTAGTCTGTTCTTGAGAGACTACTATGTCACTCGGTGCCGCGCTGTGAGCTTGTATATCTGCTATTTTTTAATAGTTAAAGCATCCAATAATTTTAGGCCCAATTGTAGCGTAAGTGGCTTCTAAGTCAGGACTAAAATTTCAGCTGTTGCACCACACAAATTAGTTGTAACATAACAAACTAAATATTTACTCAAGCCTCTTGGCAGGACCTCTTGGCAAGTCCTAGGAGTAACCTACCTCAAGAGTAACTAGAACAAATACCCCTAACTATTTATTCAAATCGGACTACGGCCTAATTTAATTGATTTTAATGAATGACCCCACCGCACTTTGCGAGTTTTTAAGAGGCAACTACCAATAACATTACAGAAAAACAACATCTCGGCACTGTGTGTGTGTGTGTGTGTGTGTGTGTGTGTGTGTGTGTGTGTGTGTGTGTGTGTGTGTGTGTGTGTGTGTGTGTGTGTGTGTGTGTGTGTGTGTGTGTGTGTGTGTGTGTGTGTGTGTGTGTGCAGTATATATATATATATATATATATATATATATATATGCACACACAAAAACCAAAATAGATTCCAGGGGAGATGTAACCTCTAAGCACTCTGTCCATTTAGAGAAGCTCTCCATTAAATGTCAACGTCTAATTAAAAAGTAGGAAAAAGAAATCAAGCATCATCATCATGGCTGGGAGTGGAATGTTCACATTAGTGCTCAGCCCTGGAGAGAGAGAGAGACCATACCCATTATGGGGTTTTCATAGAAATGGGAGGTCTTTTTTGCGTTCTTTTTGGTGACCTTGCGGCTCCATTAGGTAATGCATTTCCCTTCCCCCGTGTTTCATGACCACAACTTTTGAAGTAATTCCACCCTCCCCTCAAAAAGTGTACGCGTGCAGGGGCGTCACACCAAATTCTGGGCCCTGGGTACAAGGATTCACTGCGGGCCCCACCATGAATGTTAACTCTTGAAAAATAGCAGATCTACAAGCTCACAGCGCGGCACTGCGAGCTTGTAGATCTGCTATTTTTTGAGAAATCGTGATAATGTGTGCAAGAGAAGAAACCTATGTTTCCATGTCAGTGGTGCTCAAACTTTTTCATGTGAAGGACCCCCAAAATGATATGTATTTGGCCACTGACCCCCATCTGAAAATATTTAGTTCCAAGGACCCCCCCCCCAGAAGCAAAATTTGAGTTACAAATGTTTGCTTAAAAAATACATATATTCAAAGATTTGCACACATTTTCACGACTTTTCAAAAATAGCAGATCTACAAGCTCTATTTTTTCAATAGCTAAAGTTACTAGGGCCCCTCCACCGTGGGCCCTAGTAACTCGGTCCCACTACCCCCCCCCCCCCCCCCCCTTGTGACGCCCCACTGAAACAATGTGAGGATATTTCAGCTTGGTCCTCTGCCTTGAAAAGAAAGGGAAGAAAAAAACGTACTGATGTGCTGCTATACGGACGCACAGCTGCACAGAGAGCCTCCGTAGAAACAACAAAACACTATCAAAAGAGCAAAGCAAAGAGAAACCGGCTCACCGGCTTTATGCCCCCCCCCCCCTCCCCCCCTGCCCTCCCCTTGCGTCATATTGATCAAGTCACATCAAAGAACCAGTGCATCTCTAACTCGTTTAGACCGGGACGCTAATCTGTGTCACTTTAGATCTGAACCACTTTAACCGTTATTTTATGCTTTAGCTATTAAAAATAGCAGATATGCAAGCTCACAGCGCGGCACGCGTGGCACCGAGTGCCGCGCTGCAAGCTTGTAGATCTGCTATTTTCTGCTATAATATATAATACAAGTGCTGCAAGTCTTTGAATATTTTTGACCCGATTCTATAAATGTCTTCTAAATCTAAGTCAGTGGTTCTCTAGTGGCGAAAAAAAGAACTTCTGGTGGTTCTCAAACCCCATAAATTACATGTATTTGACCGCGGACCCCCATCTCAAAATATGTTGTTCCAGGGACCACCCAGAAGCAAATATTTGAGTTACAAATGTTCGCTTTTAAACAGACATATTCAGAAATCACGATTTCTTTTCAAAAATAGCAGATCTACAAGCTCGCAGTGCTGCGCTGTGAGCTTGTATATCTGCTATTTTCCAATAGTTAAAGCGTTCAATAATTCTAAGCCTAAATGGGCTAATGCAGCTCGGCCTGCTTCCCAAAGAGCTTTCTGCACTTTGATGGAGGATGATGGTATTGATAGTGTCACAATGCAAAAGCGCGTCATCTTGTTTAGTTTTTTTTATCCTGCTGCAGCACTATGGAATAAAGCAACCGCATGCCTTTCACTCCGCGAGTAAAAAAAAATGCATTTACATAAACGCGACTCGCTGAGTAGCGGCCTATTCAGCAGCCTGTGAGGATGTTGGTTCTCTCATTAGCACTCGGCTAGTCTCGGCCGCGCCGCCATTGTAGGGAGAGTCAATGGCCTTTTCAAAGTTGTCTCTCATGATTAGATGCCGCCTACTTAGAGGTGTGCTGGCCAAGCCGTTGGAAAAAGAAAACATGAAATGAAAATACTCGCTATTAGTGATTATGAATGAGGTTTGGCTGAGATAGCATGTCAATACAACGGGGGGGGGGGGGGGGGGGGGGGGGGGGTGTTGAGAGATCGGCGTCTGCCTCAGTCATGCAAAAGATAACTGCACGTACGCAGATATACTCCGAATGCATCATGATGCGTTCACACTTAGCAAAGCGACAGGCTACAAAGCGACAGGCTACAAAGCGTTTTCATTGGAAGCCAGCGACGGCGGAAGTTACAAACTGACGGCCAACGCTTGTACGAAAGCGTTGCGCTGGCTGCAGTGTCGTTCAGCACCCGATGAAACTTACGATGAAACTTACGTTTTTTTCCCCCTTTTCCCTCTCACCTTCTCTCACCGCACAATTTGTGCGTGGGATGTGGAAAATCCAATTCCTCAGACAGTTCTCTGTTCACTTTGATCCTTTTTAATTTGTCCTCGCTCGTCGTTCATGTTTGTGAACGACGCACCGATGCACTGATGATGTCAACGAGCGGGGTGAGGATTCACAAGGTTATTACAGTTAACTAAAACTAACGAAATAACGAAAACTAATATAAAACCTATATTAAACTGTAGCTTACTGTCTGGGGCAGCCGCGGCTGAAGAGAAACACTCAAATTCCCACAATGCAACGGGAGATAAACGTGATCAGGAAGTCCGGTTTCCCAAAGTAGGCCAGTGTTCTTCAGATCACGTTCATGTTTAAACGAGCCCTTCTCTACCGACCGGTACAAAAGCACGGATGACCGCGATTGTCATTTTTCTGTTCTGAGTGAAAGAAAATACACTCGCACGGAAAAAAAACTATACAATACCATTGCACTCGGTGATTAAATCATTGTTTAATCAATCCTCTCCCACCACCCCACTCTTCCAGAGAAGAAGCGTCGCAGCATGGAGCTGATCCCCCTGACGGCGCGCATGGTCATGACCCACCTGGTGAACCACCTGGGCCACCACCCGCTGAGCGGCGGGCCCGCCCTGCTGCACAGCCTGGTGAGCGAGAACCACGACAACCCGCACGTGGAGTCGTCGGAGCTCTCCTCCGAGGTAGGGATGTTAACACTCAGTCTGAAATTGATTAATTGCCGTTAAGGAATTAATCGATTAAAATAAACAATTATTATAAACAACTATTACTTTTTTTTTTTTTTTTTTTGCCTAGTGAAAGTTACAGGTATGGTCTGTTTATCACAGTAATCCTTAATCATATTCCATCATATTCAAGAGCTTTTGGAGAGAGAGACAAATTCCTGCAAAGAGCACACACCTTTGCAGGGCAGGTGTGTGCGTCTGTGTCCAGCTGAAGCTCGTTGACGATCGTTAATGTTCTATACATCAAGGCAATTATCGATGGCCAAAACGCAAAACCTCCTATCTGAAAAAATTACATTGTTGGGAAAATGAAAAAGAAAATGTGTGTTAAACACCAAAACCTCCTATCTACGATTTTCTGAAAAACGTGTTTCCATATCAATGGTGCTCAAACTTTTTAATGCCAAGGACCGCTAGAATTATATGTATGTGAGCGCGGACTCCCATCTCAAAATTGTTTGTTCCATTTCCAGGTAAAAACCAATCTGCAGTCGACAACATGCAGATAGGAGGTTTTTACCTAGAAATAGTTAAGGTCTTTGGACACTGCTGCGTTTTTCGGGCCGAATATCAGAGTGAATTTCAGAGTGCGTGAATCAAAAAATCTACCTCACGTTATGTCAATCGTGTTTGCACACTGCCGCCCGTTTCGTATTTATTTTCGGACCAGGGTTGATTTTTCCCGATTTTCGCAGCTGTCGCACTGAGTCCCTTGCTCTCTCTCTCTTTCCTCTCTCTCTCCCTGGCCTACGGCTTTCGGATTTCCAAAACGCAACGAAAACACGCAGTGCAGTGTGCAACCACCTTTAGTCTATTTTTTTGTTAAATAACACTTTACAGCACTTAATTGAGATCAAGATATTCTACAGGTCTGTAACAAGTATTATCATTAACATTATTTATCAATAGTTTCACCACCTGACACCAATCATTAGCAATCAAAATCAAGGCAATGCAGATAGGAGGTTTTGAGCTTCATCATTTTGCCACTTTCGCAAACCTGTCAAATGTCATGTTCTAGTCACATGACATTTTTGGCAAAATGAGGGGCAGAACGATCTTGCAGACAGACTGACCATGTGCAGCATAGCCTGTTGTCCTCATTTCAAGTGAAATCCAAAAATCATGACATTTGCAAATAGGAGGTTTTGCGTTTTGGCCATCGATATGTTTCTGCACTCATTTTCAGTTTCGGACAAGAATTATCCATTTGGTCCTATAAAACGCCGCTTATCAGTTAATCGGTTAATCGAGCGATAAGGTTATCAACTATCAGTTCATGAATTAAATGATAATTTGCGTCCCTACTCCTCCCAGGTCTTCAAGAGCCCCAACCTGCAGCTGTTCGTCTTCAACGACAGCACCCTGGTCTCCTACCTCCAGATCCCCGCCGTGGGCCAGCCGCCGCTGCCCTCGTCCCAGGTGCGCGTCATCGTCCGCGACATCTCCGGCAAGTACTCGTGGGACGGCGCCGTCCTGTACCGCACCACGCCAGAGGAAGAGGACTACGCCGCCGCTGCGGGGGTGGTGTCTGAAGCGACCGCCGCTGCCGCCATCCCGAGGTTATTATATCATTTGTTTGTTTGTTGTGTTTTGACACATTTATTTTCTAATTCAGTTACTTTTCATTTGTTTTTAGTGCAGGTTTGATAGTTTTTATTAGTTTTTATTTTGACAACACTTTGTTTTAGTTTAGTTTTTATTAGTTTTAGTGTTGATTTGAGTTCTTTTCATACTTTGGGTTACCAAACCATAAGGGTTAGCGTTAAGGTTAGCCACACCCACAGTGTTGGGCGAATGGTAAAAGGGGAGGGGATGATTTTATGATGTCATTAAGTCCGTGTTTTTTGATCCCTTTGACTCAGAGGCTTTCAGCTTTCAGGAAGAAACCAAAAATACACAGGGGAGGCAAATGTGCACATTATAATCACACCTGGGGGTCTATTAGAGTAATGTTAACTCCATAGACACATACAAAACAGAAAAGTAGCCCCTAGCTTTAACGAAAATGAATTTTAGTTTTTGTCATTTTGTTAGTTTTCGTTAAAGGGCCAGTTCACCTCTGGGACAACCAGATCTTATTTTATTGTTGTTTGGGACACGATCAACACAATCCTGAGTTATTTTTTGAGTTCAATCTGGTCATCATGCTGCATCATATGATGCAAAATTCATCATCATTCATGCTGAATTACTAAAATATCTCAAAACACAGACTGAACACAAAAGATTACTCAGGATTGTGTTGATCGTGTCCCAAACAACAATAAAATAAGATCTGGTTGTCCCAGTGAACTGGCTCTTTAACTAATGACCTGTCCTTGACCATCCATAACAGCCAAAAACGGGAGCCTAGCTCCCCGACCAAGGGCCCCTCCTCCTCCTCCTCCTCGGACCCCCGCGCCTCCTCCCTGGTGGAGGAGGAGTCCCTCTCCGGCTGCTGCTGCGAGGAGGAGGAGGAGGAGGAGCAGCAGGAGGAGTGTGAGGAGGAGGAGGAGGTGGACGTGCTGGACCAGCTCCTGGAGGAGCTGGGCCAGAGCAGCCCGGAGTGCCTGCCCCAGCCACGCACGCGCCTCAACCAGCCCGCCCCGCTGCCCTGCGGCATGAGGCCCGCACAGGAGCAGGCCATCCTGGACGCCATCGGACGCCAGACGCGGCAGGAGGCGGAGCAGGTGGGCGCTGCAGTAGGGCATTCACCAAATATTTGAATATCAAAGTCACTACTATTCGACGTTGTTCACCGAAATCGAATATTCGCTTATTTTTTTATTTTATTTTTGTCTTTAAAAATACTGTATATTTCTTCATGGTTTATAAAGCTTGGCTAGATAGGAAGTCATAAGAACCCTGACAAGCACTTGGAACTGTATTACATTTAATGTGACTCGGTTCCACAGATAAATATTGTGAAAATAGCCGATCTACATGCTCACAACGCCTCGCGATGTTCGCCTCTTGCTTACTTAATATTTGACAGTTTGGCCAGTCCTGTCGAATATTCGACATTCGAATACTTTGAGGTTGAATAATTCGAATACTAAAAATTGCTATTTGTGAATGCCCTAGTTAGTCCCCCCAGGAATCCGCGGAGAAAAAGTCTTGATTCCGCGGAGAACAATCCTGATTCTGCGGAATTCTGTGGTGAACAATTCTTGATTCCACGGACATTAAAAAACAACCTAAAATTACCAGTTATCAAGCTAAAAATGATATAGTTCTAATAATCAAGTAAAACCCTTCATGAAATAGCTAAAATTAATTGTAATTAGTGGTTAGAATAATCAAATAATCCTTTTTGAGAATAAAAATCTAATATTAAATCTATTATTTTTTTAATGGTTATTGTTTTTAATAATTACTTTCTGTTGCAAAGACTATATTGTCATGCAAACCCTGCCCATAGTAACCACATTTTAGAGCATAGCCTACCTACTACCTAGTATGGTGTAAATATTTATTTATTCTCTTCTGCATTAGCATTGTTATTGCCAGGACCATAGAGGCATAGAGAGGAACTATAGTTCAGGACACGGTTTCTGTCAGGAACGAATGTGGGACCGGACCAATACAGCGTCAGTGCAACTAGCAGGAGGGAAGCTAAGCTATTTCCCCAGGCTCTGTATGAGGTGGCCGCTGGCCAGACCATGTACACATCGTTTTATAATAGTAGTAATAACTACTCCCGCCGCTCTGCTTCCACTCGCGACAGTTATTCCGCGGACGTCAGAAAAGTCCGCGAATGGCCGCGAAATCCGCGGGTGGTCGCGAATTCTGCGATAAATTCCGTTTTCGCGGAATCGCGGATTCCTGGGGGGACTACCTGGCAGTAGCGTGAAGCGACTCGAGTGCATTCACTCGAGTGACGTACTTAAAGGAGTACTTCACCACTTTGCAACCTATCGTCATATAATTGGTCCTCAGTCTCCTCACTAATGTTCATGATAAAATAGCATAATTTCTTTCTACTCGGTCTGTGTCTCATAGGAGGGGCAGGTCAGAAACCCATCATCTTGTGATATCATCGATGGAGAATCCAAGCTAATAGAAAATGCAGGCTTTCTATTCCTGAAAAGTTGCAATGTTAAAGTGGAAGCCATTGTTCTCGCAATAATACAAATCGAAATATTTTTTTCAAAAATATTGTTTAAAAAAAGAAGATCTGTCAAACGATGATGTCACAAGACTATGGATTTCTGAACTTCCCACAGCTCTCCTAAGAGACTTGGACCGAGTAGATTTTCTTTTTGCTATTTTATTATGAACATGAGGACCTATTATATGAAGATAGGTTTACATTTTTGCGATGTTTTGTACTTTACTTGAGTAATTCCAACTTTCAATAGTTTTACTTATACTACCACCACATCTCGGATTTTGTACTTTTACTCCACTACATTTATTTTACCACTTTAGTTACTAGTTACTAGATTTTGATTATTATTACAAAAATACTTCAGCCCTATATCAGTTTTGGCCATTTGAAAATAGCCAATCTACAAGCTCACAGTGCGTCGCATCGCGACGCACTGTGAGCTTGTAGATCTGCTATTTTCAAAAGATATTTTTGTACATTTGAAAACTTGAAATGGGACATTTTGCATAATTGGTGCTTTTACTTTTGGTACTTAAATACATGTTGAAGCTGTTGAATACTTTTGCATTGTGAATTCGGGACTTTTACTCGTAATTGGGTGTTTCCTTATTGCACTATTAATATACGTAATGAACGTGAGTACCTTTTCCCACTGCTGCAGGTGGGGAGGTGGGAGGCGGACGTGAGCGTGCGGGCCGCCAGCCATCAGGAGCCCGCCCGCCACGAGCCCAAGGCGCCCTTCTACTTCTGCAGGCTGCTGCTCAACGACCTGGGAATGAACTCCTGGGACCGCAGGTACCCGCACTCATGATGGGCTTGTGGTTCTCTGTAGCCAGGACATGTCAGTTCATTTGCCATGTGGATTCCATGGAGACCAGTAGGCCTGTCACAATTATGACATAATCGTCTAATCGTAATTATTTAACATTAACACATTGGCTGCCCCTAGATGGAGCCAGAGTTATCCCCTCTGGCTGCCCAGGTCCACCACCATTCTATTGCACACGGCCCTGCTGCGTCAGTGCATGCGTAATGACGTCACTTCGTCACATGACCGTAGTCGGGAAGTTTTGTTCTTCCACCTAGTATGGGCCAGTGTAGGATTTAGCTATTGTTTGCCGATCTAATTTGGTCATGTTTCCAGCCACGCCCTGAGTTTTAGCCATAAAAACAGATATCAGAGATAAAGGGCTTTAAAGATGGGGAAATGCATTGGAGTATATGGAGAAAAACGGCCGTGCGATGCTCTCAGCGTCCAATGGAAACAACCCCCGTGATTGGGCAACATCCTGGCGTAGCCCCGACCTTACGGTGAGATTTAATGTTGTTACTGTAAATACAGTAAACGCGGCAAACGCGTCGTGGGCCTCTAGCGACATCAAAGAGTTTGACGCGTGGGCACTCGCTGAGTTAATCGCAATTATTTTGTCATAATCCTTTACATGTTGAAAAATTATTTGAGTGACAATTAATCGTATAATCGTGACAGCCCTCAGAGACCAGTGTGTCTTTATCCTTGGCTCGTAACTTTAGCACAGCTGTTCTGCACCATGAATGATAATTGCGACCATGAGGTCACAATTAGTGTGAAAACTTCCACCTCACTGCAAATATTTTAACTTTTTATTTAAAAAAAAAATGTTTTTTTGGGCGCAGCATGATTCAGTACAGTCAGAGTTACAGTAGACGGGGGAACCAGAGTTATGGAAAGTTTCCCTGTGACGCCAACGACCTGATTGATCGGCGCGCGCTTTAAATATAACCACCTATCGAAAGTGAACTCAACCCTCTGCAGTCTGTTGATATTATACGTTCGTATAATCCTCAAAGTGACCCAGCTTCTGCCTCGTTACCGGAGACCCCCCCTGCGGAGGGGGAGAAAGGGGGGGGTCTGTTAGAAGCACGCTGCGGTGTGTGGAGTTAATCTCTCCTCAGCGGGGTGACGAAGGAGACCAGCTGTTTTATTCTCCCAGGTACACGTCGGCGCGTCACCTGGCTCCATCGCGCCGCCTCCACGTTGAATTAACCCATTTAGGCCTAGAATTATTGTATGCTTTAACCTTTGAAAAATAGCAGATATACAAGCTCACAGCGCGGCACCGAGTGGATTTTTATTTCTTTTATTTAAATATATCTATTTAAAAGCGAACATTTGTAACTCAAATATTTGCTTCTGGGTGGTCCCTGGAACAACGTATTTTGAGATGGGGGGGGGGGGGTCTGCGGCCAAATACCTGTAATTTTGCGGGTCCTTGACATGAAAAAGTTTGAGAACCGCTGATTTAGAGGAAGGATTTAGAAGTCGGGTCAAAGATATTCAAAGACACACATTTTCATGTTTTTTTCAAAAATAGCAGGTTTACAAGCTCGCAGCGCGGCACTCGCGAGCTTGTATATCTATTTTTCAATAGTTAAAGCATGTAATAATGCTTCAAATCTAATGTGACTCGGTCTTTGAGGGTTAAAAAGCTCAACCTCTTAATGGGGCGAAGCAGCAACGTGACACCTGCACCTGGCTCTGACTCCACACACTCACACAAAAGTGAATGAAAGGCAGTGACGACGGATAATTGTAAATGATGGAAATTTACAAGTACTATGAAAAGCAAAACAAGCCACTTAGCATGACGCCACTTAGCGTGACACCCACCGCTCCCGGTCAGAGCTGCGGTGGACTCGAGAAAGACAAAACAAACAAAAAAATAACTGTTCCACTCGTTCTGGGATGTCAGGGCAACAGATTAACACTCTCGCTGCCGTTGATACTGTATGTCAGCTCGTCATTGAAAGGGTTAACTACATGCTGCCGTTGACATGTCAGCTCGTCAAACTCACTGTAAAATACAGTAAAACTGTTATGACTTACTGTACGTCTGGGCTGTCCAGTGGTGATCGCTATTGTCCGCGATTTGTTTACAACGCACGTTGGCGTGCACGCGAAGTGAAGCTCCTCCATAGAAATCCATTGATCTTGCAATAAAGAGGCTTCATTTACTCGAAAAAATACATTTTGATCCCAAGACTGGCAGGTTTCATGCTAAAAACGCACTCACATGGCGGCCGCCATGACACCCTCTTGTCAACACAGTAGTCCGGGACTAAATGGGTGGCACCGCATTGATACTATCGTGTTTTTTGTAGGGCTGGGATGCGATTAAAAATTTTAATCTAATTAATTACAGGCTCTGTGATTAATTAATCGCAATTAATCGCATTTTAATCGCACATCGATATTTGACCTGAGAAGCATTTTTTTTCCAGTAAAACACATTTTATTGTACGAGTGAATCAACGAGTGAGTGTTTTAAATCTAAATTTCGCATCCACTGGGCCAAGCAAAGCGCTCTGATCGGCTACTTCTTCCTTTGCGTTTGTTGTCTCTTCTTGGTTGGTGCATCGCTATGATTGGTATGCCCGAAACTGAAGGTTCTGTGGTGCAAAAACTAAGTGCGATTAAAATGAGTTAATTTTTTTAATCGCGTTAATTTTCTGTAATTAATTAATCGCAATTAATCAGTTAAAGTCCCAGCCTTAGTTTTTTGTTTTGTTTTTTTGTACCCTGTATTCTGTTATTTGAAGTGTGTTAGTCTCGTTGTACTCTGCAGTTGGGATCTCATATTTGAACCGCATCTCGCTGTTTCACAGGAAAAGCTTCCATCTGCTGAAGAAAAACTCCAAGCTACTGAGAGAGCTGAAGAACCTGGATTCCAGGCAGTGGTACGTATTCTGCTGTTCTAGTCGTTAGACGTGTAGAACAGGTGTTTGTGGAGAGACCTGCATAAGAATAGATAGAGCCCCACCAGTGTTTGGGTCAGATTCTGGAGAGTCCCTGACCACAGATTTTATTTTATTTAACCACTTAAGCTGTTTCCGAAATGTTCTAAAATAGTCGTTCTAAAAGCTTAAAGGAGTAGTTCACCCCCAAATGACTTTTTTTTCTATCGATTGCTCACCCCATGGAGGAAACATGAGTTCAATAATATATATATTATTTTTTTGTTTTTGTCGCATTCCTAAGTCAATAATTTGATTATAATACATCCGGAATCGATGGGCCGACAAAGAGTCTCCTCAAATGATTGGCTTTGGAACACCAGGGCTTTTTTATATATCGTTGCTGTCTGGCAGAAACCTCTCATCTCCGTAGCAGATCTTTTTGTGTGTGTTTTCCTCCGTAAATGAATGCCCATCTTTATCATACTATACAGATGATGATCCATTTCAGAACATTTTAATATTGTGTAAAAAAGCATTGCAGATGCCATAGAACCCCGAATCATAGCTGACTGCGGAAACTTCCGCACTGGACTTCAAGCAACTCTGACTTAAGAAGGCTGACATTTCTCTATTTAGCCATGTTTCTAACTGCTCTAATCACAGACAACACGTCAACAAACTTCTAGTCAGGCCAGATTGCACATCTGATGCAACTATTTAAGCTCTCGATTAGTCGATTGCAGTTGATTACAGATGTTTTCAGGTGTAATTAAGAGTTGAATAATTGAAAGTGAAAGTGGCATTTTTGAATTTGGAAAAAAAAAGAACACTACAAATGTTACCTTTGAGCTATTTACATTAGTTCTTGTATGATTTATTTATTTCATTCAGTTGTCAGTTTGTGAATTTAGCCAATAAACCAGATTTGCAGAAGGGGGGGGGGGGGGGGGGGGGGGGGTTGAATGACTTTTAACACAACCGTACATATCTGCCACAACGATCTTTCTGCTGGCTCCTCTTGTCTCTACACAAGATGCCAACACATGTTGGCATGGTTCTGTCACTGAACAACAGAACCCTGTTATCTGCCATTGCATACAGAGTTACACAGAAGCAGTGACTGCAGCCAAATAGCACAGCTTCTCCTCCCCCCTGTGCCATCAATCTGCTAATGAAGCTGCCTCTTCCTGAGTGCAAATCACACTCCAAGAAGTGCTCAGAATGCCCTCACCCTTTTATTCCTAATCTACACCATCTCACCCTCATCACAGCTCTTTCACTTTAGTTGGCCTCCATATCTCTCTCTCTCTTTCTCTCTCTCTCTCTCTCTGCGTCTCTCTGACACACACACACACACACACACACACACACACACACACACACACACACACACACACACATACTGCAATCAATAGGCACTCTACACAGCTAATTAAAGAATACCCCCTGGATCGGGCCTCTCCCCCTCCCTCCCTCCCAGATGACAGTATACCTACCTGCCTCATAGCAACCTGTGTCCAAGCATGCAAAATGCCCCCAATTTAGCCCAGCGTGCCACTCCGCCATGGCAACGGCAGATACAGATTGGGGGAACTCTGCTGTCGCTCTTTTTCTTTTTCCGTGCGTGCACGGGGAGAGGAGCAAGCACTCGAAGTAGTACTTACTTGATCTCTCGCTTAAACCCTGTGTACTTGGTTAACCCCACCGCTCTATCCCTGGCACCGATGGCCCTATCGATGCCAAACTTTACACGCACGCACGCACGCACGCACGCACGCACGCACGCACGCACGCACGCACGCACGCACGCACGCACGCACGCACACACACACACACACACACACACACACACACACACACACACTCCTTGGATGGCAAATCACAACCTCCAGCACAGATTTCTCACATGGCCCTCTTCTAGCGCCACCATCAGGCCGATTTTTGCAAAACACATTTTTGGACACTGCTCCCTACAAGTTTTGGCCTAAAATCACACAAAGTCCTGTCATCAACATGGATCTGGCCCATTTCCCATATTCCATCCTGATTGTCTATGATTGCCTTCTAAAGTTTGTGTATGCGACGTGACGGTCGCTTATCTCCCGATTATGGAGTCTTACTGGTTATATGATGTCATTAAGTCAGTGTTTTTCAGTTGGTCCTTTTGACTCAGAGGCTTTCAGCTTTCAGGAAGAAACCAACAATACACAGGGAAGGCAAATTTGCACATTATAACCCCACCCCGTGGTCTGTTAGAGTAATGTTAACTCCATAGACACATACAAAACAGAAAAAGTACAAAACTATGGCACCGCCTCTTTAAGATTCGTATTTTTAAAGGATTCTTTCTTGTCCGTATCAGACGCAGACAGTATTTTGTTGGTTTTGCTGTCGTTTTTTTGAGGAGGCGGGCTGGGGGTCGATGTCTATCTCTTAACACTTGGGGAGCCAAACTCGTTCAGTGACGAGTTAAGGCCACTAGGTGTCACCAAGCCAAAAGGAGTTATCTCGTTGAGAGACGAGACAACATAGGGTTAACTGTACGAGCTGCAGCCTGCCCTCTGAATGACCCGAGTCCATTACGTCACCCCGTAGCAGGCAGAGAGAGAGAGAGAGGGAGAAAATAGCGGAGGCTGGTTACATTGATTTCCATTCTACTCTCAAACATAAAAAGGACTTTATCTATGAATGAGGTGAAAAGAACGCCAGGGAAGCAGAGATCTGATTGTTTTCACGGCGACACTTTACCGCGATGGTCTGCTGCGGTTTGGATTTTAGTTTCGCGAGCATTTGTAAACAAAGGGATTATCTTCCTCAATCGTCAGTGGACACTCACGTGCACACGCACAAAGCTTCCGAGGCTCTTCAAAATAAAGCGTGAGTGAACGGCGGCAGCAGCAACAGCTAGAAATGTTAGAAACCTGAGCAGCCCATGTGTTAATGTCAAAACCCATGTATTTTTTTAATTTATTTATTGTTTCTTACCCTGCAGTCGAGAGACCCACAAGATCGCCGTGTTCTACATCGGAGAGGGTCAGGAGGACAAGTGCTCCATCCTGTCCAACAGCGCTGGTAGCCAGGACTACGAGAACTTTGTATCTGGGCTAGGATGGGAGGTACGTTACGCACGCACACACGCACGCACGCACGCACACACACACACACACACACACACACACACACGTACGTTACTGTCAGGTGTGCTCTGTATGTTACCTTTGCACGTGTGTCCCACAGGTGGATCTGTCCACGCACTGCGGCTTCATGGGGGGCCTCCAGAGAAACGGCAGCACAGGCGTCACCGCTCCTTACTACGCTACCTCCAACCTGGAAGCCATCTTCCACGTGTCCACGCGCATGCCGTCCGACTCGGACGACTGTCTCACCAAAAAGGTACGGAACCTTGTCGTCGTCGGGTGGAAACCTTGTATGTCCAAAACCGTTTCGTATTTATCGTTTTAAAAGCGATTTTAAACTAGTGAAAATAGCTTTTCACAATAGAACCGTGTTATACAAAATGTAATGCCTCAACTCTTAGTGCTCTTCAGGGTGGGGGGTCCCCAGTTCAAATAGAGGGTATGCATATGCATAAAGTGAATGGCAATTCGAGTGGCAAATCGAGTGGCAAAGTGAGTTTAACGTTGTTTAACATCGTTTAAAGCAATCAGATAGTACTTTACTTTTTGGTCGTATGGGCTTTCAAGGCCAGAAAGTAGTTTTTTGCCTCACAGTAGGTGTTCCCACATAACTTCCTGGTACGATGATGATGTCACTCGCATACCCTCTCTATAGTCTATATGATTATGTTGGGGTATCGCAGCCCGAAAAGGTGGAGAACCACCGCTCTAACAAAAGTCGGACGCTGTGAAATGGCTGCAGCAGCAGCATCTTGCCCCCAGAGCAAGAGCTTGGCTGCCGCTGTTGTCTGCTGCGAGCAGGAGGTGTGACTTTAGAGCACGGGGCATTGATTAGGGGCTCTGGTCGGGGTAGGGGGAGGGGGAGGGGGGGTCGGGTGCTGACGAGCTGAGAGCAAACGGCGTGAGTGGAGAGAGAGAGAGAGAGAGAGAGACGGAGATGGGAGAGAGAGATGAGAGATGGCATAATGACCATGATTGGCCCAGACATTACCCCCCCCCCCCTCCCTCCCTCCCTGTGTGCCGTGTGACCAGGGCCTGGATTCAACCATTAAGCTTTTCTCTCCCCGCCAGGCGCGGGCGCCGGCGGACGGATGCCGGCGGGACCCCACGTTCATCCGATTCCGGACGCCGCTGCGGGGGGCGGGGGGGAGGAATCGATCGAGGGCCCTGGCGGAAAAAGTACTCGCGTGTTTTTACTTCGGTAAAAAGTAGCAATACAGCGATATAACAATGCTCTGTTGCACGTAAAAAGGCCCGTGTTAAAAATGTTACTTGCGTAAAAGTACAAAGGTAATTGGACTCCGAATATACTTAAGTCTTTTACTGCTTCGAACGTTCCCGTTCGCCCCAATTTTGAACCCAGCGCGTTGCCAATACGAATGCTCGTTCTTTTAGCTTGTCTGATGACTGTAAGCTGATGAGGGGTCGCGCGGGTGTGTACAGTAAAAACCTCTCCCGTAATGCTGCTTTCAAATCTCCACCACACGTAAACATCAATGATGTCCAATTCACTTCCTGGCTGTTCTCTGTGGACCTGATCTAGATTATGCATTTCTATGCTCTGAACGACGGCAAGCTGAGCGGCCACATATAAGTACACATTTAAAGGAGCTATAGTCAACCTTTTCTTGAAAAACGGATGTTAAAATAAAAATAATGTTTCGAAAATATTTTATAAAAAAATAAGCTTCATATATGTGCTTCTATTCAGAAATGACCACAAAAAGCGTAAAATAATGATAAAATAATAATTTTGGCCATTGTCAGACCGACACTTTGTTGGATGTAAACAAAGTGTCGGCCCTACAATCAAAAAGTTGACTATAGCTCCTTTAATAATAAATAAATACAAAATCGTTTGGAAATAATGAATATATCTTTTTCTATAACATCGCAAAGGTAAGATGCTATTTGCTGGCACCAGCCCCAATAAATAAATAATAAATCTGGCAGTAGAACTGTTAAGTGACAAAAGTGAAAGTACTGAAATATTTGAAAATAGCAGATCTACAAGATCACAACGTGTCGTGTCATTTTCAAATAGCCTGCCCTATGTATAAAATGTGGAATGTGGCTGAAGTGGATTAATGTATGGTTTGTACTATAATAATTTATATCTGCAAATTAACTAAAGTTGTCAAATACATGTTGTGGAGTAAAAGTGCCACATTTGGATCCGTGACATAGTGGAGTAGAAGTAAAAGTATTTGAAATTGGAACTACCCAGTACAGTAGAAATACCTCAAAATGAGACTTGGGTACAGTACAGTACTTGAGTAAACAGACTTAGTTACCTCACACCGCTGATCGAGTGGCACCGCGGCAGGAATCCAAGGAAGGTCTGCTCCACCGCGGCAGCAGTTAGCGCGGAGAAATTAGCCGCGAGGCCCAACCACCACCCGCCGCTGCCAATCTTCTCATGCGATCCCCCCGCTGAGAGGGGAAATTCATCAGGCCTCTGTTCATATCGTCAGAGTCGGGCAGAAACCTTGTATCTCCAAGTTTCAAATGTGTACGTTTCTTTCGCAAAGTAAAGCCCCGCTTCATCATACAAGACTGTCATCATACAAGTTGTGAAAATGGCAGATGTGCTTGTAGATCGGCTGTTTTCACTAGTTTTTAAAACTAGTAAGACGCCTCAGAGCGACATGCGACCTCGCCCTAATTCTTGGCTATCTGGCCAGTGATGTATATCGGACAGTTGCTGTTGAGATTGGCAGAACATGCCCATATATGGGCATTACCAAATATGGGCATTCCCAGATATGCCCTTAATATTGATGACATCGGGACAGGCATCTCCATATATGGGCATAGAGCGGACAAGGACGTAATTAATTTGCAAGTGTGATCTGGGAATGCCCATATATGGGCATTCCCAGATATGCCCTTAATGATGACACAGGGACAGGGTTCTCCATATATGGGCATAAAACAGACAAGGATGTAATTAATTTGCGATTTGTGATCTGGGAATGCACATATATGGGCATGTTTTGACATCACATTGTCGACTATATATGGGCATAGAATATGTGGGCATAGAAGGGACATCAAGCCAGAACGTGAGGTCAGAGCAGCAAACCCATACTGTTAAGAGTGGTTCCCCTGACAGTGACATCAGAGCATGATGTCAGAGTGATGTCACAGGGACAAGGGAACCAATAGACTGTAAAAATGTGTACGGACTGACTGACTGAACAGACAGACAGACGGAGACAAGCTGCGACATTTCTCATGGTATACTGCGACCTTCGGTCGCAATGATAAATACAAAATGAACGGTTTTAGACATACAAGGTTTCCACCCGACAACGATGATATCTACTCCCCCCACCAACCCAGCCGTCTACGGATCCTCCTCCTCCCTCTCCGCCGACGCTGCCTTCTCGACCCCATACTGAACCTGTGCTCGGTGGCAGCGAAAATCTGTTAGGCTGAGCGCAGATTCGATTTTGGGCCCCGGTGCCTGCTGCTGTGTGGGGTTGAGTGAGGTTTTGCGTGGAGAGAGAGAGGAGAGGGGCCGGAGCCCGGCCCCTCTCCTCGTCCTCGCCTCAGAGATGTGCCACCGGCCCGCTTCCATTCATTTGGCCCGGGAGCCACCGTAATTGGTCCACCTCCCCCGTGCACCAGAGATCCCTGTACCACTAGCTAGCCCGCAGGCCCCCGCGGAAAATTGGCAGGCTGACCGCACGCATGGAGGCTTAAGAGAGAGAGAGACGGGCGGGGTGGGGGCTGCAAGAATCGTGATGAAAAAGACCGCTTTATCTGTATCCAAGCAGGAAGTTTCCCTGTCAATTTACAAATAAAACTTTCGAGTCCGGCACGCCACCCGCCATGCAGGCTGCCCGCGACCGTAGATGCGTACTGCGGGCCGGGGGGAGGGAGGGGGGTGTTACTGTTCACTAGTGGCCAGATTGTCTGTTTGAAGGCAGCAGAGAAAAAAGGAAAATAAAACAGACTCCCCCCTCCCCCTCCCCTTTCCAGCCTAAACCCAAAAGAAAGGGGGAAAGAAAAAACATGAATTCCTCCAATCCAATTGTGAGCTCTAGGGCAGAACTGTTCAGCGCCCAGCAGCAGCAGCTGGCTTCAGTAATACGGTTATAGGACCGACCTGCAGGGGTGGGGGTCAGGCCATGTCGGAGGACTTGTGTCTTGTGTGTGTGTGTGTGTGTGTGTGTGTGTGCAGGGGCGTCACAAGGGGGGGGGAGTGGGACTGAGTTACTAGGGCCCAAGGTGGAGGGGCCTTAATTATTTTATACTTTTAACTGTTGAAAAATAGCAGATATACAAGCTCACAGCGAACATTTGTAACTCAAATATTGCTTCTCGGGGGTCCCTGGAACTAAATATTTTGAGATTGGGGTCCGTGGCCAAATACATATCATTTTGGGGTTCCTTCACATGAAAAGGTTTGAGCACCGCTGACATAGAAACAAAAACAAACAAAAACCTTCAAAGACTTGCACAAATCTTCTTCAATAGTAGCAGATATACAAGCTTGCAGCGCGGCACTCGGTGCCACGCTGTGAGCTTGTATATCTGCTATTTTTCAATAGTTAAAGCTCAAAATAACGCAGTGAATCCTTGTACCCAGGGCCCAGAATTTGTAACGACACCCTTGTGTGTGCGTGTGCGCGTGTGTGCGTGTGTGTGTGTGTCTCAGCTACCACACTCTCCAGCCCTCGGGCGAACCGTGGGCTTAACTGGCCGGCTGCAGCCATGTTTTTCTAAGAAGACGCTTGTGCTCGTGAGGGACCTTTTTCTCCCGTTCCGTCCGCGCGCGTGCGTGCGTGTGTGTGCGAGGGCCTGTTGCCTCGGTGGGAGGTCAGAGAGGGGGCTAATTGGACAAGAGCCTTTGACTTAGGTCATATTTTATAGGAAGGAGTTAAAGAGTCGCACGTTGCCAGCCACGCTGCCTGCCGCGCCATCAAGGCCATTTAGTTCCAGGGACCCCCAGAAGCAGAATTTGAGTTACAAATGTTTTGCTTAAAGAATACATATATTCAAAGATTTGCACACATTTTCACGACTTAAAAAATAGCAGATCTACAAGCTTGTGAGCTTGTATATCTGCTATTTTTCAATAGCTAAAGTATAAAATAATTAAAGCCCCTCCAACTTGGGCCCTAGTAACTCAGTCCCACTCCCCCCCCCCCCTTGTGACGCCCCTGATCAAGGCCCTCCGTGTAGGTCGACGCCAGAAGGGCATGGGCGAGCTAGCGGGGAGGCACAAGTGCCCTTGTTAACCTCGTGATTCATCTCATCCAAAACACGCTAATAAACTCCTCGCCCCGATTAACGTTCCCCCCCGGGTTTGATTGGCTCGCCGCGGTATGCATATTCAACATGTTTTACCTTCCGAAAATTGTCCCGATGACCTGCGCGGAAACATGCAGATCTGGTTCGCGGCAGACGGTCTGAACTGGTTTTTGACGGTCGGGGTGTAATCAGCACGCCGTGGGTTTGTTTAACATTAGCGTATTACCATAATTAAGGGCTCACAATAGGACGTGCTAATTGCATTTTTTGGTGGCGAGGGCATGTTTTCTTAATGGCTCATTAGGCCGCGCGGTACATTGGCAGATGTTTTCTTCTCTTGAGCGGAAAGCCCGCTCTTAACACCGCTCTTCCACTGATACGCCGGCTCGACAACAAAAACAAATGGACAGATATTGAAAGTAATTTGTACGTTTTACTTTGATTTACCGTAACTACATTTTGATGCTTTAACTCGAGTCAGCTTTTGACTTGTACTGGTAACGGACAGTGATGTAAAGTAACTAAGTACATGTACTTAAGTACTGGACTTAAGAACACTTTTCAGTCTTCTACTCCACTACTTCTCAGATCCAAATATTGTACTTTTACTCCACTACATTTATTTCAAAACTTTAGTTACTACTTTAGTTAACATACGTTAAACACTTTAGCCGTATATAGCTTTTGGCCATTTGAAAATAGCCGATCTAAAATAGACGATCTACACAATGCGTCGCGATGCGACGCATTGTGAGCTTGTAGATCTGCTATTTTCTAAAGATTATTAAACATTTGATAACTTGAAATGGGACATTCTGCACAATGAGCACTTTTACTTTTGGCACTTTAACTCATTTACTGCCTATGACTAGTTTGACGAGTTATATAAATCGGTCCACTCTGCCTATGACTAGTATGACGAGTTATCAATTAGCTTTAATAACTATAAAACAAAAAAGTATGATCGCCGATTCGCCGTCCATAGCGCTCTATGGAAGGGCCCTATTCACAAAAACCGGATCCAGATCTTCCAAAACGGAAATGGGGGGGCGGGACAACGACGCCTGTATCCTGTCTGCCGAAATCCCATCCGGTTTAATGTTATGCAACACCCACGCTGGGCTCAATCGGTTTCGCTTTGGGAAATGGCAGGCTGTTTACCGTCGTAGCTTACCGTGACTGGATTGTATTGTGAATGGAATCGGTGAACCATCGCGCAATGGATTTGTGCGCGCGCCCACGTTAAAGGTAGGCAAAATCCTGTCGGTGTGGACCCTCAGAAGGGGTCTTAAAATGGGGGTAAATGTTATGTACATTTTCATACCAATACTTTTCTACTTTTACTCAAGTACATTTTGAATACCGGACTTCTATTTGTATCAGAGTACATCTACATGACAGTATTGATACTTTTATTTAAGTAAATAATGTGAGTACTTTTTATACCACTGGTAACGGAGTATCATTGTACGGCTTAAATCAAATACCACCGAAGTGGGGAAAAAGTGGCACTCCAAAATAAAGGACACAACATTAAAAACACGTTTTAATCTGCTCTGAGGAAGGCTGAGGCCAAAACGTGTAAAGCCTCGAACAGAGTCTGGTCCGCGGTGGATAGCCTTCCACCGCGGTGTAGTCTTTTTGAGTCATAAAACTACAACGTTACCGCTCAAAAAGACTACACCGCACTACACCACGGTGGATAGCCTTCCACCGCGGACCCGACTCTGTTCGAGGCGTAAGCGTTCTCAATAAATGAGAATTTGTATCTGAGCCAGACCTGCATCGTTTTATTTTGGAGTGCCGCTTTTTCCACTTGATTTAAGCCAGTGTTTCTCAAATGGGGTTCGTGTACCCCTAGGGGTACGCAGAGGTACTACAGGGGGTACTTGAGAGAAAATGGAAAATGGAAACATTTATTTTACTGTTATGTTTAATGATAAAACGTTGACAAATGTATGTGAATGTGCTACTCCATAAAGCTTTAAACCAAATTAAGTAAGATTGTTTTACTGTTACTGAATAGAAAACAGGCTACTTACTTTTATTTTCAACATATTGACATAAAAACTTGACTTTTGATGTCCAGTATTTTCTAGTCAAAATGTTGTTGTGGATTGGGGTACTTGGATTCATATAATCAGGAAAAGGAGATACTGAAGCCCAAAAAGTTTTGAGAACCACTGATTTAAGCTACAAGCGTGTTTTCCACTGCAGAGAGAGGATGAGCAGCCTCAATGTACTGTAGTGGGTCGTCATGGTGATGGACAGAAGGGTAAACACTAAACAGCACAAAACTAGCTTGTCAAAACTATCCTATCTAGAAGAAACTGAAGAAGACTGCTGGGCGAGCGCTGGCGCTTTGGTATGGGATCAACTTTGACCGCACAAACCTGGTTGGTTGTTCTTCTTTCGTGTATCATCGTCCTTGATGATTGGTTGATGACATTTTATTTCACAAGATTTCTTGTTCGGGAGAGGCCATGGGGCTGGCTGTCGTCTTCTCCCCCTTGCTGATGTCGGCTTAGGCAGGGTTTGAACCACTCACCTTCCGACCTGGTTGGTTGTTTAAGTTGGACAAAATCATAGATGACGTCTGACGTCATAGACCAAATGAGACTGACACAAAATGTCCATATATGGGCATTCCCAGATATGGGCTTAATATTGTTGACATCAGAGATCTCCATATACAGTATGGGCATAAATGGGACAAGGACGTGTACATCAAAACATCTGATCAGGCCTCGACGTGACACGAGGTGTCAGTTTTATTTTAATTTTTTTAATAGGACAAATGATTTAAAAATAATTCAATTTGGGTCCCTGGGATGTCTCTCTTGGGTGTCAAGCTGAATAGTTTGGTCACCCCTGCCAAGTCTAGCTTGTTCTGGAGCATACTTGTTATAAAATAGAACTTAGCCATGTGCGTCTTTTCGTCTAAGGAGGGGAGAAGGTGTTTACCCCTTTTACAAGTACAATCAGTACAATTTCCTGTCGTTTGAGTGTACCTTTTTGTCCTGGACAGTCTCGTTTGTGTTTGAACAGAAAATGGAAATGGGCAGGCAATTTGAGGTCTTATGGGAGGAAGTTAATTGGATTTGAATGATTGGTTCTGAAATGCTCAATCTTGTGCATGTTGTGCTTGGTAATTTGAATTTGTAATGAAAAGGCAATAAAAAACGTCCCCAGCAAAGGCCAAACTATGGATATATATATAACCCATTACAACACCACCCCTGTCCTACATTTATAACAAACGTTTGAAGATCCGTTGGGAATTCAGAGAGTCACGATGATTTTAATTGTGGAGAGAGAGACGACCTGCTTCGGTAGACGGACACGCATTTGCCGCGGCACTTTCTTTCCCTAGCCTCGTCGACCTCCCAGGCTTATGCAAAGGCTAAAATGTTATTATATATAGCATGTTATATAGACAGATGCTAGGTCATTGTTTGCCAGGCATCCAATAGTGATTATAGTTTCAATGTACAGATTATTATTATTTTATTTTTGGTTATTCTGCTGTTGGACTGATGATAGGTTCTTGGTTTACAAATGATCCTAGATCCTATCTTTGCACTTTACTTATGAACTCTGAACTGTGACACATGAACTGGTTTTCTGAATTTATTTTTGTCGTAAATTGACACCCTACTTGAACATACTACAGCAGAGGTGGGCAATTATCTTTTTCCATGGGGCCACATGAACAACAGAAAATATTGTGGAGGGCCGGGCCAAAAGGCGGTGCTCCCTGCAAGATGTGCTCCCGACAAACACAGTTTAGATACTTGGCAGTCCAATTTTTTGTTGAAAACTTTTCTTTTAGCCATTTTTGATGGGTAAGGCAAGGTAGGTCATCTTGACATGTGACCAGTCTGACCACCTGCTTTTTATTGAGACAACGATCCAATGATCACGCACGCGTGCTGATGTACGCATTGCGTCCATATGTACGTGAATAAATAACTTCAAAATAAAAGCAATGCAGCTTTAGTCCGGGCCGGTCGGAGTGAACCAAAGGGCCGTATACGGCCCTCGGGCCGTATAATGCCCTGGTCTGTGTCTCACAAAAGCATCAAAAGTCGCGAATCTGCAAGCTCGAAACGCAATGTGAAGCGTCGGGTTTCGAGCTTGCGGATCTGTTACTTTTGCTATTGTTGAATTTGTTTATCCTGAAAAGTAACAGTTTCGGACATATGAGAGACTAGTATCTATGGTCTTATAATCTCATGTCATTCCACCAAACAGTTACAGTGTTACTGGATGTTGCTATCAATCAATAGCCACTTACTTTGTTGTCTATGGAATCTCTAGTGATGCACAAAGACATGATGTGATATTTTGGCTGTGGTTCATCTCCACTCGGGGGCCCGTCGAACCTGTTCCTCGTCGTGATGACTTCCAAGGCAGTGGTTCTCAACCTGTGGGTCGGGCCCCCAAATTATTTTGGGGGGCCCCAGATGATTAACTTTTAACTTAATGTGCAACATTGTTTTCTCAACAGTAAACAAACCACCATGAAGTTTAGTTTACATGTATAGAGGGTACTGCACGTTTCTAAAGTGACAATTTAAGGACTTTTTAATACCTCTAATATGACAAATTAAACATTGTCCAAATTGTCAAATATTAGAGGCAGAAATTGTGATAGTAGCCGATCTACATGCTCACAACGCCTCGCAACGCGAGACGTTGTGAGCATGTAGATCTGCTATTTTCACAAT
Organism: Nannobrachium achirus; assembly: GCF_963921795.1. Lineage (NCBI taxonomy): Eukaryota > Metazoa > Chordata > Actinopteri > Myctophiformes > Myctophidae > Nannobrachium > Nannobrachium achirus. The sequence goes on along the minus strand of NC_137827.1, from coordinate 13,267,881 downwards.
AGAACCATGTTTGACAAAATGTAACGCCTCAAAACTCTTAGTGCTCGTCAGGGTGGTGGGGGGGTCCCCAGCTAAAACATGATTATTTTGGGGGTCGTGACCTGAAAAGGTTGAGAACCACTGTTCCAAGGCACCGTATCTGATTGTTTATTTGTGTGTGTGTGTGTGTGTGTGTGTGTGTGTGTGTGTGTGTGTGTGTGTGTGTGTGTGTGTGTGTGTGTGTGTGTGTGTGTGTGTGTGTGTGTGTGTGTGTGTGTGTGTGTGTGTGTGTGCGTGCGTGTGCGTGTGCGTGTGCTTGTGTGTTTGCACGTGTCAGCTGCGACACCTTGGGAATGACGAGGTGCACATCGTGTGGTCGGAACACACCAGGGACTACCGGCGAGGCATCGTTCCCACAGACTTCGGAGACGTCCTGATCGTCGTCTATCCCATGAAGAACTGCATGTTCTGCGTTCAGATCATGAAGAAACCGCAGGTACTCACCAAGGCACTAAGGATGGGACCATATGAACATGTCATGTCACGATTATTGTGGCCAAAGAAATCGCGATTTACGATGTTATCGCGATAATCTAAATATCCCTAACATCCATTATCCTTTTGCCAAAATATAGCAGATCTACAAGCTATTTAGGTCGGCTATTTTTCGGCAAAGACATTTGGTAAAGAGTGAAAAAAAAAGACTATCAAGTACGTATATTATAAGTACGTTTTACCAATAGTGTTTAAATGGTACCTGATATGCAGCTCGGCAAATAAAAGGTGAATTGATCCTACTGCATGACGGATGACGATTTCACGATAAGTTAAATCTTCACGATATGATTATCGTGAGTGTTTTTTCTCACGATAAACGATAATATGGCTTATCGTCCCATCCCTACACAATGCACCACCAGTACGCAGAGAAACAAAACTAACCAGGTTCATTTAACATGTCCATCCGTCCATCCATCTTCAACCGCTTATCCGGAGTCGTGTCATGGGGCGTTTAACGTGATATATTTTTTTATTCGTTATTAGCGGCACGCTTTTTTAATTGCAAAACAAATACTAGTAGTGTCACAACCATGTAATGTAACCTTTGTATACTTAAAAAAATATATATGTTTTTATGTAGGTACATTATTGAAGATAGTTATCTTTCAGTACTCTATTGATGTGTCTATCTCCTTTTTCTGTACTTGGCCAAATCTCTTCACCAATTATAGTTGATCTACGATCTCACAACTGTGACAAATTGTGAACTTCTAGATCTATTAATTTAGAAAATCTTTCATCCCTTTTATGACATACCCGGGAAAAAAAAGGTATACTAGGGTTCATATGGGTTACACTACACACACTTGACACAAAAAAACGGCACCACTAATTTCAACACTTTTTTTTTTATCATACCAAAGCTCTGTCCGCGTGGCATTTCAGCAGGCTTTTCTTTCCTCCTCACCCTGGCTTTTTGAATTGGTTTCATACATTCCTCCTCATGTCGCTGTTGTCATTCTGCTCTCAGATGCAGCCTCTGGGCTTCTGCTGTACTCCCAGCCCTGCATTATACCATTTAGGCCTAGAATTATTGAATGCTTTAACTATTGAAAAATAGCAGATATACAAGCTCACAGCGTGGCACCGAGTGCCACGCTGCGAGCTTGTAGATCTGCTATTTTTGAACAATTGTGAACATTTGTGCAAGTGTTTGAATATATTTGACACGATTCTATAAATGTCTTCTAAACCCTTCTAAAGCACCGGTTCTCATACTTTTTCATGTCAAGGACCCCCAAAATTACAGGTATTTGGCCGCGGACCCCCATCTCAAAATTTGTTGTTCCAAGGACCACATAGAAGCAAATATTTGAGTTACAAATGTTTGCTTTTAAAAATATATATATTCAAAGACTTGCAAAACCTTTCAAAAATAGCAGCGCTGCAAGCTTGTAGATCTGCTATTTTTCAATAGTTAAAGCTTAAAATAATTCTAGGCCTAAATACATTATTATTACCCACAGTGTGGCCGTGTGCTCTCAGAGCAGCTTGCCGTGCCTCCCCCTCGCTTCGGCTGGCTTTCATCTGAGCTCCTCTCATAGCAGTGCACTGTAAAGTCCTGAGTGTTGGTGGAACTGTGGGAGTGTACAAATGGACCCGAAAGGACCCCATTTTTACCGTTTGTGTTAAAGGAGCTATAGCCAACTATTTCTTGAAAAACTGACACTAAAATAAAAATAATTTTTCGAAAAAATTTCATAAAAAAGATTAAGCTTCATATATGTGTTTCTATTCAAAAATGTCCACAAAAAGCGTAAAATAATGATAAAATAATCATTTTGGCCATTGTCAGACTGACTTTGTTTATATCCCTCTTCTATTTTGATAAGGGGTGTTTCATCGTTTGCACAATCATCAGTGTATTTTGGATTCATGTCAATTTGTGTTTTCAGATATTTAACCACTTGAACCGTCAATACTTCATAAACTTGACCTTTCACTCTGTACTTAGTCTGCTCTTTTCCCCTTCTACACCAAAGCTCTTTGCCAAAAATAGCCAATCTACAAGCTCACAACGTAGATCTGCTATTTTTGGCTAAAGTTCTCCGAATATGAACGCTAGGGTTCAAGTGGTTATAAAAAAGAGTTAGGGTTAGGGTTATTTGGAGGACCCCCTGTAGTAACTCTGAGGACCCCCTAGGGGTCCCGGACCCCCTGTTGAAGACTCCTGTCATAGACTAAAGCCATGACGGAAAAATGTCCGTCGACTACCTTTTTCCACTGACAAAAACTAAACAAAAACTAAAGACAAACCAAGCCATGATGACTGCAGATTTTACAGTTTTCCAAACATTATGCAAATCGGTACACACATCTCTATAGTCATGCGATCAGGACGGACCATTTTTTAAAGATTGATTCCTACTACCTGGCCTGGTAGAGACTATGCTCAGAGGAGCCCATTATTTCGAGTTAAATTTTGTATTTGTGGTTGTAGCGAGAGTAAATTATTGCCCTCGACTCTTTTCCAAGCGATGGCTGACCAGCACGATATTCTCCATCAGACAAAAAGAGACTCATTGTCATTGTCATTGTCACGGTGTCCTCTGGACTGCTAATAGCGTTACAGGGACACAGTCCAAACCATATCCACGGCCCCCATCTAAAACAGAGTGTGTTTCTGGCCAGGGCAGGGGTTTTAACACGGCGGAACGGACGGCAAGCGCAGAGCCAGGAATCGGCGGCGGCAGCTTTTGGCGCTCCGCTAACCTGCCAGCGCGCCTCTGCCAGCCTGGTGATAGCAGCCTGCGTAACCGTACAGCCACCCCGTGCCAGACCCCGCCCGCACCCATCCTCTTTCCAAAACAGGGACGTGCAGAGAATGTTAGAGAGGCAGGGGCTGACCTTTCTAAAAGGGCCTTTTGGTGGAAATATTGAAAATAGCTGACCTCCAAGTAGGGTTGTTCGATGTGGCCTAAAAATAAAATCTCGATTTATTTCTCAGAAAAGTCGATTTTCGATTCCGATTTCGATTTTTTGGTAAAAGAATAATACATTGTTTCAACTATGTTGTTTTCATTTAAAAAAATGCAAGGAAATTATTATTTTTTTATTATTGTTTCATTTTTTTATATTTTTTATATAGCCAAATAGCAAAATGTAATAAAGCAATAAGGGTAATAATAATAATAATAACTTTAGTTGCGCAACAATCACATACAGAAGTTAACTTGGCGTCCTTAGTGTTTCATTATCAATAGTGAGTGACAAAACAGCCAAAACAAGCCAGCTATTGGAGGATGGTGAAACGGGTGAAAAAATAGCTAAGGCCACCCCTGCACTGCTCATGCACGGAGTCTCCGTGACGGAGATGTTGATTGATTGTAAACGGAGGCGAATCGCTTTGCTTCCCGACGCAAAATTAACACAGTGACAGGGACATTAGGACTACAGTAGGTGGGTAACACAGAATTAGCTTCTTTCAAACTACAACAACAAGTAGGCTAAGTTTACCAGCTCAGCAGCTTTTTGTTGTTTGCTGCCTGTACCAGCGCGAGTGAGCGCAGTGCTGTGGTGAGCTCTGCCCAGGCGTGCGCTGCACGCGCATCAAAGAAATGACACATCAGAGATAAAGTAGTATTAATTTGGTGTCGGACCTTGTCGTCCTGCTTTAGGAGGACCGGGCTGTGTACTTTTTGCCCTGTGCAAGGCTCCAATGAGTAAGAACTACCCTAATTAAAGTGAAAATCGATTTGACGATTTCCTTTTTTTTAAATCGTCCAAAGGAAAAAACCCGGATTTCGATTAAAAATCGATTAATCGAAAAACCCTACCTCCAAGCTCACAACACGTCGCAGCGCGACGCACTGTGAGCTTGGAGGTCGGCTATTTTCGGTGTGTTATACCACACTGAACTAAGCATAATCAAGTCGATACAAGAGATGTGGTGTAACGGCATGGACTTCTACACAGAAAGGGCAAATTCTTTCAACATAAGACGCTGCCTTCAAGTTCATGAGAATTTGGACACGGCAATTCTCTTGAATGCTGCCTTCAGGTATGGCATGGAAAGAGGGGGCATTTGCATATCTTTAACCGTAGTAAAAACAGCGTTCATGGTCTGCAGAGGGCAATTTTTAGAGACGGATAAAAGGGCAGGGGCTCAAGCCCCCTTTGATATCTATGTATGCACATGCCTGTTCCAAAATAAAAAAAAACACCCAGACCTTCTGTTTTGCCAAGAACCTGTCCAGGCAATGGACACCGGCTTTTGTGATCCGCCGTTGACGCAATGTCACGCTTTGCTAGGTTTTCGGGGGGCGTTTCTTTCAGTTTTTCCGGCCTCTAAACTACATTTGTGTCGTGGATGATGATGTCTCGTATGAGTTATTGCGCCGGGGATCAAGCGAGCCTCTCTGCATAACGACAAAGACAGCAGGAGGACCTTTTGGAAGACTTTGACATTCGCGTCAACTTCCAGGTCAACGACCATTGAGCTTCAGTGATTAAGGGCCCCCCTCCTCCTCCCCCCCCCCCTTGCCGCTATGCATGAACAGACGTGTATACACACACACACAGGGGCGTCACAAGGGGTAGGAAAGTGGGACTGAGTTACTAGGGCCCAAGGTGGTGGAGGGGCCTTAATTATTTTATACTTTAGCTATTGAAAAATAGCAGATACACAAGCTCACAGCGCGGCACCGAGTGCCGCGCTGCGAGCTTGTAGATCTGCTATCTTTGAAAAGTTGTGAAAATGTGTGAAAATCTTTGAATATATGTATTTTTTAAGCGAACATTTCTAACTCAAATTTTGCTTCTGGGGGGGGTCCCTAGAACTAAATATTTTGAGATGGGGGTCCGTGGCCAAATACATATCATCTTGGGGGTCCTTGACATAGGTTTCTTGCACGCATTTTCATGATTTTTCAAAAATAGCAGATCTACAAGCTTGCAGCGCGGCACTCGGTGCCGCGCTGTGAGTATATCTGCTATTTTTCAATAGTTCATGGGGGGCCCGCAGTGAATCCTTGTACCCAGGGCCCAGAATTTGGTGTGACGCCCCTGCACACACACACACACACACACACACACACACACACGCCGAAATGCATATTGCCTCATTGTATTTGTTCGCTAGTTCAATATGAGACCATTGTCTAGTATTGATTGTCATTTTAATTTCATTTCCCTGACATTGATTCACATTAGATATGTGCGGTTGTCATGCAAAGTTAGACAAAATCCAATTTCAACTTGAACCCCTGCTCCTCAACAGATGGAGAAACGGTGCCTCTAAACAAGGTCTTTTTTTTTAATCAACTCTCGTGTCCAATTTAAAATGCACTGTGCGATCAGCGTGCAAAACCCAGAGTCCACTCGTCACATTTAGGTTTGAGTCAATATGTCTGGTTTGAAACGTTGAAATGTCTTAACATCTACACCTAGTGGTCCGTAGACCAGCAGTGGTCCTTGAGGGGGTTCAAGGTGGTCCCCACGCTAAATGATGGAGAGTTGGCAACCAAATGGACCCTCACAGGTCCATTTGGTTTCATTTTACACTCTCAAGAGTTACCCATTATGGTCTAATCTGTATTACTTAATTTACAAGAAGTCTAACCCTTGTTATCTTGGACAACGTTTGCCCGTTATCCCTCCTATGGTACCAACATCAACACAGCACAGAATTGTGGACAAAATCGTATTCAAAGATAACAAAAACGTGTTGGGGTCTGAGAGTCATGCTTTTGAAAAAAATGCATGTTTCTATGTCTGTGGTTCTCAATTGTTTTCATGTCAAGTAGCAGAGATTTGAGTTACAAACGTTTGCTTGAAAAATATATATTCAAAGACAACAAACCATCGAATTAGTCAGGGAAAATTAGCAGAATATCTGTCAAATCTAGGAATAAATTCCTTACCAAACAATTTCTTCGCTAATAATGTTAGATGTGTTGGTAAACAGCTGTCATGTGTTGGTAAACACATCTAACAAAGATTGAAATTCAACATCCCTAGCAAAATGTTTGACAGCTAGGGTAATTCTGGGTCTCATTCACTTACTATACACTGTACTATAAGGGAAAAAATCACTCCCAAACATTCCTTGGGCCAAAAATGGACCCCATACACCTTGTGAAAAGTGATGACTCATCACTAAACCATCGCTTTTGTGCGTCTGTTTTTGGCCCTATTAATGTTTTTCGTGCAAAACAAATGCTTGCAATGGATTCAGAATAATTAAAAACACCTAGTTAGAACCCTAACATGCTACTTAAAGCATATTTTTGGGAGTGATTTTTTCCCTTATAGTACATGTATAGTAAGTGAATGAGACCCAGAATTACCCTAGCTGTCAAACATTTTGCTAGGGATGTTGAATTTCACCTTTACCAATACATTGGTGAAGAAATTGTTTGGTAAGGAATTTATTCCCAGGGTTTTACAAAAATTCCCTTACTAAATGGCATCCAGACCTACTGCACATGCAGTACAAACAGAGCTGCCACCTATAAACACGTTTTAAATTTGAGGCTTTTTTCTTTTCTTTTCTTTGTATACTATTGAAATCGTGCTGTAACCCCTACAACTGTATATATGTTCCCCATTTTCAAATTATTATGTTTTGCAACTTGCTTTGACAACGTATGTTTTCTCATGCCAATAAAGCTGGAATTGAATTGTGTTCCTCTCAGGTCCCTTTCTTCGGGCCTCTGTTCGACGGAGCCATCGTGTCGGGAGCCCTGCTGCCCAGCCTGGTCAGAGCCACCTGCATCAACGCCAGCCGAGCCGTCAAGTCTCGCCTGACGCTGTACCAGAGCTTGTATCCTTTTCTGTAGGATCAGTGTAGTTCTCAAACTCTCTGGTGCAGAGGACCCCCCCCCCCCCAATTGATGCATTTCTATTTGATGCATTTCTGTTTGGCTGCGGACCACCGTCTGAAACATATGTTGTGCCAGGGACCTCCAGAAGCAAAAATGTGAGTACATGCATTTGCACACATTTTCATGTTTTTATAGCAG